>NC_134838.1:46984129-47604754 GCF_965363235.1 Mytilus galloprovincialis
GCTATGCTATACCAGTTGAAGTGCCGGTCATGGACAAAAGTTTACTCTTGCGACAGAGGGTGTACCCTGTTGATTATATGGATGGGTTCAAGCAACTGGAGAAAACCGAGCAAGACGAAAAAGCATTGATGGCAGCGTTCGATTCCGTGACAAGACAAGGTATTGAATTTGGATCGCTGGAGGTCAATGGCCGCACGATCAACAAGTACAATGAGCTCACCGGGTGCTCATAGAGAGTCAAGGAAGTCATGGATGAAGGTAATGATAAACCTATTGACGCGCCGGGAAGTCTCTTGATGAATGTTTACTCTTGCGAAAGGGTGTGTACCCTTATGACTATGTGGATGGGTTTGAAAAACTCCAGGAGACCGAGTTGCCAACCAGTGAAACATTCTACAATACCATCACCGGTGAGGGAGTAGGCCATGCAGACTATGAATTAATACGCGCAGCAAATGTGTGAAAAGAATGGATATCACAAGCATGAAAGAGTATCATGACTTGTATCTTAAAACGGATGTACTCTTACTGTGCGATGTGTTTGAGAACTTCAGAGATGTATATTTGAAGCATTAGGAACTTGATTCCGCGTGGTACCTTACCGTACCAATATTTGCCTATGATGCGACATAAAAAACTACCGTAACAGTTGTGAAACCTAAACTTATCTCGTACCTTGACATGCTTCTGATGATTGAAAAAGGGAATAACAGTCGCGACGCAGCGGTTTGTCAAAGTCAACAACCATTATGTCGAAGGATTCAATGCCGACAAGCCCACCAACCGATTGATGTATGCGGATGCCGATAACCTGTATGGATGAGATATGAGCACCTATCAACCGATCGGTGGCTTTGAATGGATTAACACCGACGAAATGCCACAATGACTACTCGCTGGCCCCGGAAACTGTACAGCTGAACAAAGTAAAGAAACTGTTGCCAAACCTCGGAGACAAACTGAGGTATTTTGTACACTACGTCAACCTAAAACAGTACATTGCGCTCAGACTCAAGCTCAGAAAACCACACGGTTATAAGTTTTAACCAGATCTTATGGCTGAGGATTTATATTGATCTAACCACCGCGCTCAGAGCCGCTGCCACCACTGACTTTGAAAAAGACTTTTTCAAGGTCATGAACAATGCGGTGTCGGAAAGACAATAGAAAATATCCGCAAGAGGGTTGACGTCCGAATGGTTACCAACGAGGAAAAAGTGATGAAGCTCGTCACCAAGCCCAATTTTGATCGCCGGGATAACTTCAGTGAGTATCTTGCAGCCATGCACATGCGTAAGACCAAATAGAATTTGACAAGCCAATTTACCTAGACATATCTAAGACCTTAATGGCGGACTATGTTTACAAGTACCTAAAGCCAACCTACCGTGACAAGACAACCATCTGTTACACCGACAGTATCGTTTACAATGTCGAACCTCCAGATGTCTACAAAGACATTAGGCAGCACTCCACAGTTAGAAAATAAAATTAAAAAAGAGCCACAAAATGTTTTATCATCTCCTATTCCTGGATTTCTAATACATTAACCTTACTGTTTGTGTTGTACATGTGCATATGTATGTAATCAGTATCTTCCATAGATTTGATTTTCAAAAGTTAAAAGGGTGAAAAATAATTCCTTTGATGTGTATCCATGGCAACATTCTGCATTTATTTACCATAAAATATTGCAAAAAGGGGGGTGAACATGTGACATATCCCCCCAAAATTTGGATCAAACTAGAATTTCAATGCCTTTGAGTGATACCTTTTTAGAAACTGTTGACATTCATCTTCCTAATATGATCAAATAAAAAATGGGTGTCTTTCGCCTCATTTTTTCGTAAAATCTAATCACAAAGTTCGTGCGAAAAAAAGTTGTAAAAAAAACATTACAATAATTGCCGGACCAATGTATGGTATGGATGGACATGCAAATACGGACTGTCACACAGAAAACAGCCTATATTACACACATTACATAATCTTGATAATCATATAAACCCTATACGAAGGCTATTTTACTACTCAGCTATCCAAAAATGAATTTTATTGCACATTAGCTCTCATATTTGAAAAATCCATAGGGGCCAAAATGAAAAACTACACACCTAACTGTGGAGTGCTATCTTAACGAACACAGGCTGCAGAATTCGGCACATCCAACTACCCAAGTGACCACACTTCCGGTATCAAATCAGGTCTGAACAGGAAAATTCTTGAAATGTTCAAGGATGAATGAGCCGGAGTCCCCATGACTGAGTCTTGGATTGCGGTCAAAGATATACTCGTTCAAGGTTGGCATGCGCGAAGCGAAGAGGGCTAAAGGGGTGAAGAAGTGCATCGTCAAAAACAACCTTTGAAGACTACAAGAGATGCCTTGATAAGCACACAGTGAGCAGTGACTATGAATAAACAATCAAAAGTCATAAGCATCAGATATATACACTTGAGTGTCACAAGAAAGCCCTATCAGCCAACGATGACAAGCGTCATATCATGCATGATGGAATTAGCACCCTTGCCCGTGGCCACTATTAAATCGTCAACCGTAAATAAATGAGCGGCATATGGGTGCATAATTTAGTTCTCCCCTACAAACCCCTTTCAAACACTCAGCTCGAGCAGGCTGTAACCACCACGCAGATTCAACACTGTCGGGGTGCGGTCATGTCTGATACACTACTACCCAAGGTCTGACACACCAAATGTGGAACCTTAACCACGACAGCTGGAAGGATCGTGCAACGCACTTGGCGTGTTGGTAAAAGCGCAGACCGACAAAGTATTACTTTGACTCTTATGGATTGCCAACGCCCGACGAGATGGTAGACTATTTGTAGCCTGAGATCCGTTTCAAAACGGATGAACTTGAGACGCGAGGGGATGTGGTATGTGGTCACTTTTGTCTGTATGTGTTGAAGATGCTGACAATGGGAAAATCGTGGAAAATGCAATCTTTTCGCTCTATAAATAAATGGATAAGTTCGGATCCCAATGCTGTGACAAAACGGTGGATGACCAAGCAGTTGAAAGATGGTATAAAAGACAACAATGAGCTAGAGGCTGAGCTAGAAGCAATCGTGAAATAGCTCTCGAGGACATGAAAAACACCTTGCCGGTATCGTGAAAAAAGTGGCAAAGTGTCTACCTTGCGGCACATGAACTAGTGATTAAAGGATGGTATATGCAAAGAACTATGTGGATCTAAGCATGGCGGTTCTAGAGAAAATCAATACCATCGAATTGAAGGTGAAGTCTTATCACACGAGGGACAGGAGACGGCGCGAATCGAATCCCTTATCTGAGGAGGACCTGCGCAACTATATGATAACACAGCAGTTTTTTTCCAGTCCTATGAACTAGCCTATTGCACATCCGCAGCTTTGACCCAGGAGTTGAACTCCGTGGGGTACCCCTCTACTTGACGTTAAGCTCTTTCATCCCTCCCCAGGTTCTTCTACGCAAGACATTTTCGATGCGGTAGATGTTTTGATCAGTCTTCTGAAGAACGGGCTCATAGATGGATACCTGAATGTCCTCACCGCTAAAATCCTCGAGGCGATAGACGGGCAGATTAGTGATCAACACTAGGGAAATGTTGAATACTTCCTCTGTCCAGCTGGGCGTGTATCCCTTCTCGAATATACATTTTTTTTGGTCGCCAGTAAGAAATCGCGGTGGTTTTATTGGAGGTATGCTGCCGTAAAGGTTCCAATACACCTTGTTTGCATGCTCCTTGTGACTTGCGGCGACGGGGGTCATCTTGATGGAGCGGTGCTTGATGGTATTGTACTGGCGAACATGATCGTCCAGGACATCGATATAGGTGCGCATGGATTTGGTTGAAAAGTATTTGAACATGTTGCAGTTCCAACGGTCGGTGGAGTTAGGCTCGATACGCTCTATACCATGCTTTTGAAGCAGCTGCTTTACATCCTTGTTGTCAAACTCAGTACCATTGTCTGTCCATAGTTTCTTTGGCACACGTAATTTTAATACCGTTTGGAAGGCATTCCGAACCGTCAACCCCTTCTTGTTCTTGAGTGGTGTCAGTCAGCCATTTTTGGAGAAGACATCGATAATACCCTGGTTGAATTTATTTTCCTTGTTGTCCCTGCAAAAAAACACTCATATCAACAAGGTCGGCCGCCCAGGTCTCATCCAAACCACACTACTACACCGCGTTTTTTAAACGTGCATCGAACTGGTTTGTGCACCTCCTCCGCTAAATCATCGGTCCAGCGAACTTTTATTTTCTAAATACTCAGACCAAATCGAGTTTTGGTATCGATGATTGGTCCGATGATACTGTGGTCCATGCGTTCGCGTGTGGGAGGGTTGGCAATGGTGTTAAGCGAGGCTAGCATAGCTTTGCCACAGATGGAGTAACGGGCGGTTTTATCCTTGTGCTGGACATAACAGAGATCGTGGTGATATGCAGCCTAGTAAACTCGATTAATGTGGTTTGACCAAGCTTTTCTGGGTGCACCAGGGAGCAGGCGCTGGCCCGGTAAAGTTGTGGCCGAGTAGATGCATTTCCATGGGTGATCGGTTGATTAGATTGTCTATGAACCCTGCACCAGTTGCAACAACACACTGAGACTTCATGGCACCGCATACCTTACAATTTCCAACTTTTCTCCGTCGCCCGTTCCTGGTCATTACCTCACTGGGGTTAACTATGTCCGTCTTCCTATGACATTTGAAGCAAAAGTTCATCGCTATTTTTTTAAAATAAATGAACGTCGAAGACATTTCCTACAGTGCCAACGCCCCCAACAGGAGCAATCGCTACCTCCTGCCGCAATCGGAAGGTATATCATTGGGAAGTCGGACTGTGGTAAGACAACGCTGTTGAACAACATAATCCTGTGCGATGGATGACTCGAGTACGATCAATTGTACGTCTTCGGGAAATCGCTTCACCAGCCCATCTACCGGCTGTTACAGCAAGCGCTGGGAACAGGCTTCACTAAGGAAGATATCCTAGACCTCGTACAGTGCAAAGGCAAGTCACCCTACTCGTTGATCGATGTGGTCAACGCCTTACCACCACCACGACACCCGAGTGGTATCGAAACTTTTTCTTTGAGCAAAGGAGCGATGACCTAAGCCCCGGAAACTCGACCAAAACTCACTGTGTTCGACGACTTGATGCTTAGCAAATGAAGACTACTACGTGAGTGGTCGCTACACAATGATTGTTTTTAATTGTGACAGAACTACTACTTCAAGTGCCCCGCCAGTCGATCCGGGAGAATGCCAACGTCCTATGCTTCTTCTAGCAGGATGCTAAGAATTTCGAACAAATCCGACGAGATCACTGCAACAATCTCACCAAGGAATAGTTTGACATTCAGTGTAAGCATTGCTGGTCAAAAACCTATGAATTTGTAACCATCGATATTAAAAGCACCAAGGCATATGGAAAATATTAGTGTTGTCAACGGTTAACCGGTTAACCGGTTAACCGGTCGAACGACCGAATACCGAATACCAAAATCGCTAACCGGTTAACCGGACTTTTTTTCAATTTTGGTAGATTTGATATAAATTTGTATTGAAATCATTAAATAGTTATGTTTTATTGTCGTGGTAATTAATTAGACAGATCATTATCAATTGTTCAGTATATTGATTGCTATTGTTAATCCTAAAAACATTAAATTAATTAGAACTTGTCTCTCAGCTCGGGGCAGGATCTTAAAGAAACATAATTAGTATACATGTTTTTTTAACAGTAACTTTAAATCAGTAATGCGATTAAATGTTAAGATTTACTTCATTGGTTCGTTTTTGATCTAATTTTGTGTAGACCTACATCTAAATGTGCAACCTCCGTCGTGCAATACTTAGACTTACTTTAAACGAAATGCTAAGTGAATGTACTCAATGTATACTCGATAGTAGTAACATGCTCAAAGAAACAAGCAAACAAAGCAAAGAAACAGGTCGTACGGTAACCTATAGTTATAAATTTCTGTGTCATTTTGGTCTCTGGTGGAGAATTGTCTCATTGACAATCATACCTCATCTTCTTTTTTATAATTAATCATTTCAAATTGAAACACTCCATATTATTTTCGGAGACAACAAGAGAAAAGGAAAGAATAATAGGTTTCAGACATATTCAATTCTACGAGATCAAGAAGTTTTTTTTTTTATTTTTCAATCTGAAGTTGGTACAGACGCTATTGTTGATACGATGTATTTCATTATTAAAAGTCAAACTTCGCCAGGAATCCTCAAAGACAACCTTATAATGCCAAAGGACAATATTCAATTCTAAAAGCGTAAATTTATGATTTGGATGAAAGGTTGTCAAATTGACACTCATACCACATCTTATATCTATGTGTAGGGTACTATTGATAAGGCTTTCAAACCCCAATTTAAACTATACCGGTTAACCGGTTAATCGGTCGAACGATTATCCGAGTAACCGGTTAGGCAAAAGTGTACGATTTGACAACACTAGAAAATATCGATGCAATTTGATGAGTTTTATAGGTATAGTATACGTATCGATAATGAATTGTTACAAAGATAACCCCTCGAAGTACAAGGATTCAGAGTTCCTAGAGTATTCATTGTCAGTGATTGAAAAGGAACTGGAGCTAGAGTTCGATCCCCAGCCTAAGAAATACGAATGGCCCTGCAAATGTAAATTTGAGTCAGCCCCGCGCAAGGTAGAAAGACTGTTTTACAAGTGTGGTTGGATTGTGTTTCATTATTTATGTCCCGATATGGATGAAAGTCTGTTGAATTGGCTATATACATAATGAAAGATCCCAACGCCGACAACAACCCAAATCCCCGCCAAGACTATTTTCGGTCATCAGTGCAATCACCGATACAAACCGCGAAAAGACGTAAAAAACTATATCTCAGACACTGGAATCTTCAGACGATGGGCATTCGACCCACGCTTGAATCATCGCATATAATCGATCGACCTGGGTAGACTTGGTATTCACACCAACACTATGGGGGCGTTCGAGGCAATCGGAAGCGTTCACACCTCCAGTTGTGCCAGCCCTTCCTCCTCCAACGCCCGAGTTTGCCGACCCTCTACCCATTGCACCATCTACAGACACCGTCCTCGGACCTCGAACTTAGCAGTATTTGCAGCTCAGTATGACTTCTTCCGCCGACCACACCCTTGGATTGCGATCTGAAAACGATGGTTTCTTCATCTGAAGTTCATCAGTTACTTTTGACGGCGCTGATATTTCCGTGGATGGTGTGAGGTACAAAGAAACCCTTGGCCTCTGGGAACTCATGGTGAAAAAGAAATCAGCTTCGTTCGACGCTGACGACCTTGACGACTTTGCAGAGATCCTGAAAAGTTCCGGTGCCATGTATTAAGGCAATTCCACCCTCTTGAAAACCGCGTAGGCGAACAAGAGTTACAAGGAAGGAAATCGTATCCCATATCTACCAGAGGGATAAGTATGGCAGTGGGCTGCCAGCCGTGTTTCGTCCTGCCAACTTCAAGCAGCTTCTCGATCGCTTGGAACTGTGTGCTGCAGCTTACCGAGCAGGAAATAATGGTGTGCGCAACGAAATTGTGTCGATTATTGATGCTATGAAAAAGGGTAGACATATCAGCATTGAGGAATATAAGGCGCTTCATCGTAGCATCCTATAAATAAATGTTGCAAATAAAAAAAGGTTACGCACGAAAGTGCGACTACGGTGGTGGAGGACTGTTTGACACAGTAGCCTTGAAAGGTGTTGAAAAAGGGGCCTCCTAAACCGTCGACCATGTGGTTGGTAAAGTGGTATAAACCATCTACGACTTCGTCAACGCTAACAATACATACATTATGTCTGACATCCTTACAATCACCGAAGGATTGACTTTCGATGAAAGTCTCCAGCGATTTATCAGGTTCATGAATACGAACCTCAAGCTGGTGCCAACCTGAATAATCAAGGTGAACTGATATCCTAATCAATATCGAAACCCAAGACTTATTACTCCATCCCGCTGAAAGTTATCTTTTGGTAGACGGGCAACTGCAAAAGAACGACGGTAGTGCATATGCTGATGCAGATCTAGTGTCTCTAATTCATAATTGAATCATGTATCTCTTCTCTCAGGCCAGCTAATCGAACATATCAATAACCCAGGCGTTGCCACTACCATGTTGGGAATTTTTATTTATCAGGACGATTTCTCCAAATCCCAAGGTCTCAACCAGCTGTGGTGCAAGGATTCATCTACCGAAGCCGAGAACGAAAACACAGGGTTCGCAGCACGTCATGGTAATATTATCCCCAAACCTGCCAACAAAGGAGCTTTTTCATTCACCATACCCCTGAGACATATTTTCGGCTTTTCAGACAACTACACCAAGATCGTATACGTATTAAAGCATGCATTGTCACCAGTGCGCGTGATTCAGACGCCGATGTCAACGATGTGGCAAAAAATATTCTGAGTCAGATCTCTTGGTTCGTTCTTCACATCACTCCATCAGACGAAAACAAGATGCGGCTGTATAAAACCATACAAAGTAAAAGTAAAATCGACTGTGGATTTCGCATGAGGCAGTGTGATTCTATCACCGTTCCCAAAAACACATAATTCAACTGGCGCCTATCTGCCACAAGTGGTACTTAAAAGCCTAGATATACCATCGTTGCCATCCAAACCGACAAAAGTGTGGATAAGACCCATGACGCCGCGTGTGCGATCACTGTCTATTGCGGAACATCCGTATTACTGTCAACCCTGAACTCTACCCAGACGTCGTATTTAATGCCGGTTTCACCCAAAATAGGGTTGCCAGAGTGTTCAAGGAGGCTGCAGACTTCAGAAAGAAATTCTACAACATGGTCGCCTTCCTCAGTAACGGCGGCGTCAACACCGATACCTATGATTTCACAGGCTTATAGCCGCTGTTTGTCAGTCCGAGCGGCTGAAAGAATCCACGGTGGACATCCAGATACGAGCCGAATTCGAGCGCTATGTTTCCGCCAACACCAAAGCATTTGCACTTGTAATATCCGACAGAGTTCTTTACTTCGAATCTGACGGACAGAAGATGAACGTCGTGTTTGAAGCCTGAAAATAATTGAACAACATTATTTTGCAGCAATTCGTAAGTAAAACCGATCCAAAGCAGGAGGTCTCGTTCATAGTATCCGAGAACCATAGCCAAATTCATACCCGCTTCAATCCACTAAAAATTTGAAAGGATTATAAGATGTCATTGGTAAATCATGAGACCTACTACGTATACTACATCCCCAACATTCACACAAGTGAGTAAATGGCATCAACGATGAAATACAGCGACAGCTGCGGCTCAACAAACACAAAGCCAAAATCATTATCGATGCAAATCGGAAAACCCTAAGAGCAACACTAACTCTCGCCAGGCACTACGAAGTAGATTTCAACTTTACAAATAGCCACAACAGCGTCTTGGGATTAGAACGGCAATTTTACACCCACGATAGGGCTATACAGAAGGGGAACACATTGTTAGTAGCATCAACATCATCAGCATAATAGCGGTATTATCTATTGGAGCTATGTTAATGGAAAGCAGTAATCCACCATCTACAGTTTCGTTCCCGGTGTCGATCCTGGTATGACGAACCCCCCCAAAAAAAACTGTTGTACTTACCAGTGACCCTGAAAACCATCAACCGCATGTGGACTTATCTCACCGATCAGGATAGTGACCCCATCAAACTCCGCGGCGAACACCTCACTATCCATTTTCATCTTCTAAGGGAATAAATAAATGACTTATCACGATAATGGTTTGAAATGTCAGGTAAATAAACTACACTATGCTGCCAAGAAAGGTTGTCAATTCTCCATTTGTTTGTCCCATGCAAACCTGTAATGCGAACACAAGATGTGGCTCACTTCTCGGCAGGTTCAAAAGATTACCAAGCTTCTCCAAAAAGGAACTGGTGTTATGAATCTGGAGCTGAGAACCACGCAGATAAAGGAAAACATGCAAAAAGTAGGTGGATACCTACCCATGTTCGTAGGGTTGGCAATGAGGGCATTTCACATGGTATCTAAAACCATTCTATCTGCCTTGGGTATTGGAGACTTGATTGCTTTGGGTGGTGTACCCGTCAACAAGGTATTGGGATCATGATTTTACCTGAAACGTGGTGGATGCATTTGAAATTTTAAGATATTTTAATTCTGGTATCTATGGTGAGTTTATTTGCACAGTGAATCCCAGTGGTAACGATATCTACCTCAAACCCCCTAACGCCCGGATCACCTATGGTGATGGACTTTACTTGAGGCGTGCACGTGGTCGGCAATTCAACGACGAAGCCGGTCTGATCTTAGGTGCTACCAGCACCTTCAAAGACACCCACTCCTCGGTATACTCATATAAATAAATGAATGATTTATATTCTGGGTACCGGCAACTAAAGATTTCTACCTCCTGAGCCTTATTCTCTCTCTGATCAGACATACCTTGGGATTATTATGTGGCTTTTTTTTTTTTTTCTTTCACAAAGGCACATTGATATGTAATAATTTAAGGTCAAATTAGCCAAATGCCCAGGTGTAAATGATACGTAATGGTCTAAGGTACAATGGGCCAAAAGGTTTGGGTAGGACAACTCATGGTTTGTCTTCACCATGGGTCCAAAGTTAGATTTAAAAATATGCCTTACCCCAATTTTTAAAAGAGTGTAAAAAATTCCCTACGGCAATACTTTTTTAGCCACTAGGTGGAAATCGTAGGTAATGGGCTAGGGTCCAATGGGAAAAAGGTCCAGGTGGGACAACTCATAGTTTGTCTTCACCATAGGTCCGAACTTAGGTCTTAAGGGTCAAATTTGCCTAACCCAAATTTTCAAAAGTCTGTCAAAAATTCCCTACGGCAATACTGTTTTACCCACTAGGTGCAAATGATAGGTAATGGTCTAAGGTCCAATGGGCCAAAAGGTTTGGGTGGGACAACTCATGGTTTGTCTTCACCATGGGTCCAAAGTTAGATTTAAAAAAAAATGGTTTACGCCAATTTTTAAAAGAGTGTAAAAAATTCCCTACGGCAATACTTTTTTAGCCACTAGGTGGAAATCGTAGGTAATGGGCTAGGGTCCAATGGGTCAAAAGGTCCAGGTGGGACAACTCATAGTTTGTCTTCACCATAGGTCCGAACTTAGGTCTTAAGGGTCAAATATGCCTACCCCAAATTTTCAAAAGTCTGTCAAAAATTCCCTACGGCAATACTTTTTTACCCACTTGGTGCAAATGATAGGTAATGGTCTAAGGTCCAATGGGCCAAAAGGTTTAGGTGGGACAACTCATGGTTTGTTCACACCATGGGTCCAAAGTTAGATTTAAAAAAAATGCTTTACGCCAATTTTTAAAAGAGTGTAAAGAGGGTCAAATGGCTCAGGTGGGAAAATTTCACCATAGGTCCAAAGGTAGGTTTCTTTTATAAATTACTAATTTATATTTTCCGTGCACACCATACATTAAGTACAACAAATAAACCTTTCGTATGATCAAATGTGATCGCATTCCGCTTGTTCAGAAGTAGAATCTTTTGTCAAAACAAATATATCTGACAAAAAAATATCAAAGCACGAGTGCAATTTTCTATTCTTGTAATGCAAAACTATTGATACTTTTTAGGAACTACTTGACAGGATGCCGAGACTATGGAAAGCTATTTCTTACAATATCACAAAATTGTTTTCTTTAGGAAAAGTCGATGTCATGTAACAACAATTTTGTCAGCATTTAAATAATTGCATAGCTATTTACTATTCTTCATACACTATTAAAAATTGCGCGCAGCACGCTGTTTGGTATATGAAAAGCGAATAAAGTAATGAACAGGAAATTACATGTAAATTAAAAAAAAAACATTAAATAGTGTCTTCGGCTGCTCACTCATATATAAAAACAGATTATTTTGTGATTACATGATTGATAAAAACATTTAAAGTACGTTTGAATCTTATGCAACTTTTGGGTTTATAGACATATCTGAAAACTGGCTGCTAGCAAAGTGGCTGCTAGCGAGTGGCTGCTAGCTTGAGCCTGGTTGCTCACAGTGACCTTTCAATGATTCATTGGGCGCACTACGTTTGCGCGCATTTGGGGATTAAAATGTTTTACGTTTGCGCGCAGCTTTTGATTACATTTGCGCGCATTTATCTTACAGGTAAACTCAGGTAAAAAAGGGTATATAATCATGATAATGAAATATGAATAATATAAAATTTTATTAACTTTGAAAATATATTTTAATCATATATTGTTCATATTGTATTCTAAGACAAAATATAAAGTGTGCATGATAAATTCTGTTATAACTTAAGGCATACATGTAACTTCATTGCGAATTTTTCAGGGTGCTCAAGTACCCCGAATAGTGATCTCTTTAAAATTCGTAAATAATTTATTGTAAGTTAGATTGTAAAGTTTTGTTAAGTAACGAACATTTGAAGTTTTTTTATAGCAAATCGGGGGAGAAATTCATTAGTATGTGATGAGTATAAAAATTTCCGGATTGATAGAATATAATGCAACCGACCTATCCTGCTTGTATCCAACTTCTACATCCTCGTGGGTGAGTAGGTGATTTAGTCTAACGGAAAGGGTACTTTTAATTAAAATAATTGAATAAATTCATAGATAAATAAGAGTTATTGCCTAAGCTTGCCTGAGTTTACCTGTCAAATAAATGCGCGCAATAGTAATGAAAAGCTGCGCGCAAACGTAATGATTTTTGCGCGCAAATGTAATGGTAATGCGCGCAAACGTAATGCACCGGATTCATTTTAGCAAAGTCAAACAATTTTTGAAACGTGCAATCTTATATCAGAATTACTTACACAAAGATTTAGAACTTCACGTACAAATAAATTTCTGAATGCCTACTTTTCACGCCAATTCAAATTACAAAAATATTGTATTGCATTTTCGTTTTTGTTTATAGTTTGTATTACATGTATTTCTATTTTGATTTTCGTTATTATCTTATGTATTTTGCGTTCAATCTCATATGCTACTTTTGAAAGTAAAATGTGTCTAAACAAAAAACAAAACAAAATCGAAGATAAGTCACACAACAAAATACTCAAAGTAACAAACTTGTACATTTGATACTTGTACATGTATGTCACAGAAATCACTAATTCATAACAATGTTAAGTTTTTTTTAAACAATACAACGGAGACTAATAATATGACCTCACTTTACTTTTTTCTGTTCTTGTAATTCATCTACACAAACTGTCTATAAATAATATAATACGAAAGGAATCAAAATATTGAAATAAAGACGTCCGTAGAAATACCACAAATGACCACCTCAATAATACGCACTATGGACTTAATGTGATGATACAGGTGCCACATGAAGCTATGTTATTTTTAAATTAAAAAAATAATTCCAAATTATAAAATCACATCTTTGGTATTTATGGAAAGCCACAGTGAACCCCCCGATTATTATTATTATTTTTTTTCCCCTTAGAAATACATAGATACAAATAAATCTTCGGCTTTGACAATCCCGCCGATTATTATAAATTCTACAATCTTCGGCTTTTCAAAATCTTCGGCTTTTCAAAATCGTCGGCTTTTCAAAATCATCGGCTTTTTCAAAATCTTCGGCTTTTCAAAATTTAGTACGGCTTTTCAAAATCTTCGGCTCTTTAAAAATCTACGGCTTTTTATAATCTTCGGCTTTTAAAAATCTTCGGCTTTTCAAAATCTTCCAAAATCTTCGGCTTTTCAAAATCTCCGGCTTTTTCAAAATCTCCGGCTTTTCAAAATCTACGGCTTTTCAAAATCTTCGGCTCTTTAAAAATCTACGGTTTTTTATAATCTTCGGCTTTTCAAAATCTTCGGCTTTTCAAAATCTTCGGCTTTTCAATATCTTCGGCTTTTCAAAATCTTCGGCTTTTCAAAATCTTCGGCTTTTCAAAATCTTCGGCTTTTCAATATCTTCGGCTTTTCAAAATCTTCGGCTTTTCAATATATTCGGCTTTTCAAAATCTTTGCCTTTTCAATATCTACGGCTTTAAATTTCAAAATCTACGGCTTTTCAAAATCTTCGGCTCTTTAAAAATCTACGGCTTTTTATAATCTTCGGCTTTTAAAATTTCACAGACGATTATTATCATAAAATGCAGACACGGAACGTGCGCGGAACAGAGAAATACATTCATTCGAAGCTCTCTAGATTTGCATATTTTGGCTCATTATATCAATAAACTTTGAGATATGTAGGTGTTTTTTTGACAAATTACTGGAAAACTTACACACGCAAGCACGTGCAGACTATATATAGTAAGTATGCATGTACATATTTTGTAAGTGTGTGCGTAAGCGAATTGATATTTTTTAAGCCCCCGTAACAAAATAGAGGTTGGGTGTATATATACTGTCCGTTCGTCTGTTCGTCCGTAATGAAATCCTTTCGATATTTACCATGTAGATGTTTTAACGACACGTGCCACACTCTATTGATCGTCATCTGTGTGTGATTTAACGAAATTCATGGTCATTCAACCAAAACCCGTTAATTAGGCACGTGTATACAGATTATAAATGAATATATTATCTCCTCATGTTATCGTGGTAAAAGTCATAGTGTTTTGTTTTATTGGAACTTGTATTTTGTACAAAAAAATAAAAAATAAAAAAAAATTGTGTCATTTCTAAGCACCGGGTAAAAAGTTAGTCAGCATTTAGTATCTATTTTCCAATAAGTTCAATAATACAAAAAAGAATATTTTGTATTCACAACACACACGCACAACTTATTTAAAACTTACTTGCCATTGCTTCATATTTAACTGGATACTCAGAGTTTTTATTGACATTTTGTAGAAAACCTGCATACTGTAATAACTTAATATAAATCCTGCATTTTCAACAAATTTTTATTTTTCTAGGAGCGGAAAACATGTTCCATACATAAGATATCTGTTTCATTGAGAAGAAAATTGTTCCCATAGGTAGACAAATTTTCCCATGAGAAGAAAAGTTGTTCCAATGGGAAGAAAAGTTGTTCCGATGGGAAGAAAAATTGTTCCCATGGGAAGAAAAATTGTTCCCATCGGAAGAAAAATTGTTCCCATCGGAAAAGTTAAATTCCCATGGGAACACTCTGTATTCTTCTTTTCCCATGGGAACTGTAAAGTTCTGATGGGAATTTTAAAATTCCCATGGGAAAAGTACTTTTTCCCATGGGAACTTTAACTTTTCCCATGGGAAGTTCGAGTATTCCCATGGGAATTTTTAAATTTCCCATGGGAAATGTACTTTTAACCAGCTGTGGTGACAACAGTGACAGAGGTGACATGTTGGGACATATGGGGAAATTTAATATTTTTGATTATCTATCAATTGGGCAAAAAATATTTTTGATATCTTGTAAACCGACAAAGTCAGATTTGCCAATCCTGGAATGGCAAATTTGTCCCGCACAGTGTTTATAGCTATCAGCGATGTCCCATTGCTTATTTATATTGACAGATCCCTGTACTTAAGTTCCTGATAAATAAATGTTCTTCATCAGAGAATAATTGTACTAAACACATGAATTTCTAAAGTAAGTCACATAGGCCTAGCCTATACAATATGAATTTTTAAATATTTCACCCACTTTGACGTAATTTATAATACTAAAAACAAGTTAGAATTAAGGCTTGCCTTATTGATTTGGTCATACAATTAAACGGAACCCTGTTCTGAACAAAGCACGTGTCAGTAGCGGTGTTATAGATTTCAATGACCGCAATATTTGTATCACTGGTAAAAAGTAAACAAACAAAATTACTGAATTCCGAGGAAAATTCAAAAAAGGAAGTCCATAATCAGATGGCAAAATCAAAAGCTCAAATTCATCAAACGAATTCGAATGGATAACAAGTGTCATATTCCTGTCTTTGAAAAGGCATTTCCTTATGTAGATAATGGGTTTTATAGCTAGCTAAAATATTGAGTTATATATTTTGAAATATCACATGCTTTACACTAAATCAATTAGAATTGTACTGATTGATATATTGTGTTGGATTCATGTTTTTCCCGTTAGTTGTAATAGGCTTTTAGCTAGATTTCTAAAGCTGCGAATACTCTAAATCAGTCCTTTCTGTCTTTAATATTTTGTTTCGATCAAACTGATCTTGACAGTCTGTTTTTATGTTGTACTGTTATACCATTTTCCCAGTTTAGACTGGAGTAGGGATCAAACATGTTTATTCCCGTCATATGCTGTGGTGTGCGCTTGTCCTAAGTCAGGAACTCGAAGTCATTGGTTTTTCCTTTCCCTGTTTGTCGCTTTATATCAAACATGTTTTATTGTTTATACTGCAACTGGTTGTGTTTATTTCCTAAATATAGTAACACAGCTATATTTTGTACAATGTCAATTTCATCATGAATAACCTTTTCTACAATCAGACGAGGTTCATCAAAGGATGATAATACGTTTGAAATTAAAGTTACAAGTTAAATAGCTACCAATGTATTGATTTAAGTTGCAGTATAAAATCAATATTAGGTCAATGTCAGAAAAATATAAACTTTTTTGTACTCGGCACAAAACTGGAGAAGGTATCGGTAGAACCTCGTCCTTCCCCAGTTTCTCAGCCTCATACAACAAAGTTTATATTTTTCTGACATTGACCATACACTGATATTTATTGTGTTTAAATATATGCGCGTTCGTCTTTTTTTTGTTGTTGAATTGTTTTAATTTAATGTTAGTGCTTTATATAGCTTTCTAAGCCGGTTTGAATATTCTCGTTGTTTATAAAACTCTTAGACTTTTAGTATGGAATACGGACAGCTTGTTTTGGTCTTGTTCTGTCATCCTCCAACATTCTGAACCATACAAAAGTACAGGCAAGACACAGCTGCTGTAAAGTTTGAGTTTGGTACGGATGGTATATTGACCAGATCTCCATACAGCCTGCAGATTGTAAAGAGCTGACCTTGCCTTTGATAGTCTTCTTTTGATGTCACATTCTGCGCCACCATTGGTAGTAACAGTGCTGCCAAGGTATGTGAAGGTATCAACATGTGGTAATGTTTTTCCATCCAGCAATACTGACCCTGGGTTGTCTAAGAAGTCTAGGAAGGATTCTGCGAATCTTTTGGCCACATAAAATTTCAAACGAGGACCTCTTCATCAGATGCCAACAACAAGATATAGCCACAACAATAATGAGAAGACGCTGGAGGTGGATTGGGCATGTCCTACGGAAAGACCAGGAGGATATCACAAAGACAGCACTCCATTGGACCCCAGAAGGTAAAAGAAAGAGAGGAAGACCCAAAATGACATGGAGAAGAACTGTAGAGGCAGAGGCTAGTAAATACCAACAGACATGGGGCACACTACAGAAAACTGCCAACGACAGACAAAAGTGGAAAATCTTCGTTACTGCCCTACACGCCAATGGCGTACAAGGGCAGTAAGTAAGTAAGTAAGTTATAAAACTCTTACGGTACCTATACATTGTAGTTGCTAACATTAGTTGCTGATATATTTTTCGATTATTTACCTCCGTGTCTTCTATCTTCGACTTTTTTCTTTTGATTGCCCACTCTTCATTTTCATTCCTGCTTTTCTTATTAATAAAAATTAAATTGAGAATGAAAATGACCATTGGGGAATGTGTCAAAGAGTCAAAAACAAAACAAAAGAGCAGAAAACAGCCGAATGCCACCAATGGGTGTTCAGCACAGCGAGAAAATCCCGCACACGGAGATGGTTCTCCGCTGGCCCCTAAACAAAAATGTGTACTGGTCCGAGAACACAATTAATTCGTAGTGCATTTCTTTTAGAACATAAATGAAAATTAAAAAAATCCCACCTGCGCTTTCTCAATGAAATTTTTACAGTGTGTTCTACTACTTTTGGGACAAATTTTATCAAAATTATAGAGAACTTCATCGGCTCTAACTAAAAATATGGACACTTTTATGTTTAGGGTGTCTTGAAATCTTTTGACAGCTTCCGAAGTGCTAATTTTTAACCTTTTCCAGCTGGATCAAATCACTACTTTCCTTTAAAATTCTGGACCCCAATTTTTTTACAGTGTAATTTCACCCCCCCCCCCCCCTACTTCCAATTTGAGGCATAAAACATGGAGAAATAAATTTGGAAGGGGTATGAAAAATATTGGCAGAAAACCCACTGTCAACACTAGGGACTATATTCGTGAACGACAATTGTGGTCCCGGACCTACTGTTCCAGTGATAATGGACATCATACTTTACTCCGAAGTATATAAATGAACTAAAATTAAAAACATACAAGACTAACAAAGGCCAAAGGCTCCTGACTTGGGACAGTCACAAACATGCGGCAGAGTTTAATATGTTTTGTGGGATATCAGCCCTCCCCGATACCACTAGCCAATGTAGAAGAAAACAAACTCACAGCAATTCGCACAGTAAAACCCATTCTAAAATAAGTTCCACTGAGTCCGATGTCAAAATAGACAAACAAAAGAAACTAAGCAAAATGACAATGATACATAAATTACAACGGACTACTAGCAGTTACTGACATGCCAGCTCCAGACATTAAAAACTAAATTAATAAAAGATTACATTCGTATATCGATGTATTTTTGTCTTAAATTTTGAAATTCCCTGCCATAGTAAAAATTATGCAAATCACAAAGGCACAATGATGTTTAAACAGATGTAAAAATTACATAATTACTGGAGATCGTGTCAGTGGTTACAACGCAACATGTCGAAATCTATACACTTGTATTTTGATAATGTTTATTCGTTAATGTCATTTATATATAAAAATGTATTAAAGTGAAGTGATGGATCGATATCATTAAAATATACAAATATATAAAATAGCATATGAAATTATAGTCGACATCAAACCATGATATAATAAGATAATTATTGTCAATGTTACTAATTATTATATAAAAATGCATATGGGCATATGTTACAGTTACAGGGGAGGTAATGACGTTGCTAACGTAAAATGTTATTTTTCGCGACGTCATAGTTATCAAAAGTACCAGGATTATAATTTCAAAATACGTCATACGCGCGTTTTGTCTACATAAGACTCATCAGTGACGCTCAGATCGAAATAGTTATAAAGCCAAACAAGTACAAAGTTGAAGAGGACCCGAAATTCCAAAAAGTTGTGCCAAATAAGGCTAAGGTGATCTATTCCTGGGATAAGAAAATCCTTAGTTTTTCGAAAAAATTTAAAGTTTTGTCAACAGGAAATTTATTTAAATGACCATATAATTGATATTCATGTCAACACCGAAGTGCTGACTACTGGACTGGTGCTACCCTGGGGGACGAAACGTCCACCAGCAGTGGCAACTGTCACATATCGGGAAAAGATACATTTTCGACTGATTTTTATCATTCAAACGGATTTAACTTTTAAACGAGTTCATGTTTAAAATAACATTCGGTTTTATTACGTATGAAGATTATTTGTACCAAATTTCATGAAAAAGTCAATGATGCAATTTTTTTTAATTTGATAATATACAGCAAAAAATGACATTTTTTTCTACATTCATGAACATTTTATAAACTTTAGTTATTTCTAAACAAAATATTTTATAAGTTTATAGAATACTTATATAAGGAGAACTTGTAAATAATTTAACAAAAAACAGCTTGTGTTTATCTTTTAAAACAAAAAAGTTGTGCATATCTGTCGAGAGGAATAATACTTCCACAAATCCGAATTTTAAGCAAAACCTGTTGGATATGCCCTTAAGTTGATCACCAAGAGTTTTACAGGACTCACAAGTGATTATTCTTAGATATTTGTTGGTACACCGCAGTTTTAGAGATAACAAATTTCGCCCATTAGACAGTCATTATTAACACGTCCTTTTAGCTTAAGAACAAATTGCCGATGAAACTTCTCTTATCTCCCCTACTCGAAGAAAATCCAAAATGTGAAGTTTCTCGGAAATAAACAAAAGCCAAGGAAAAGTTGGTTATTAAAGGAATTGTTGATAAATCTATATAAAACCTTACTAAAATGGGTTCCTTTAAACGCTTGTTGACAAACATAAAACGGCCAATATTTGGTTCATTACTGAAACGTTGTTCAGTGAATATGAATGACATTGTCATCAAAATCCTTCCCATCAAAAATGAATTGATGGAAGTTAGCATATTTGTATTTACAAAGATATAATATTGGTTATTATACAAATGTAATTATGTAGAAGCAATATCAGAAATAAAATAATGTTTCAGGTCACTAGCTAGAAGTCCTTCCGTTTTCTTGTAGACATTCCAACACAAGACCATTTCGCCAGTAATTATATCTGGCTTCTTGTGAAGAATGGCATTAAAATGAGTTTTATTCGTATTTTCTGTTTCTCTAAAGTGCCCATGTTGTCTTCCTCTTTTGTCCAGACTGATCTTAAAGAGAGTTGTCTTTTTATGAACAAACTCACCTGAAATGTAAACAAAATGTAATAATTAAAAACAAAACCTTAAAATATGCTTCAACGACACTGTTATCAGTGACAATTATTTTCACGAAAAGTTCAAAAGCGTCTATGACTTTAAATTGTTAATATTGTCATATTACACCAACTAAAAGGTTAAGTATCTTTAGCCATTCGGCAGTATAGAACTTTAAATATGATATTCATTTAGCTCTACATATGTAAAGAATGTATAAATACACTGCCACATCCAGTAAGAATATTGATATTACATCCGATGGCATTTTAAAGGTACACCTGAGAACGTTTCGAAAACTTTTTGAAACTTTTTGAGGTGGACTGTTAAAAGATAAAAAAATCTATCATCTGACAATTTTTCGACCTTTGATTTCGAAAATAAGAACGAATTATGAATTCAAAAATGGTATCCTTTACATCCTTATAAGATAAAAGTCCGTCAGACATCAATAGTTTTCAAGTCATTAAAAAGCAGTTGACAACCAAATTAACTTGATCCTAGATCTGCCCTTTTTGTGACTGCTATATACCAGGACTGCGGTCGTCTGTTTTTGAACAGTCCTGCTCATGATTTTAACCAAAATCTTATTTTTTTTCTATGTTATACATATACATTTATATTTATATGATATTATTATTCCAATTAAATTTGTATGTCGGTATGTTGAATCAAGAAACAAGACATTTTTTGAAATTTGCCATTAATCTGTACACAGCGGTCCAGATCTCAAAACAAAATTAAAAGTGAAGCAGACCAGACCAAAAATTAACAATAGAATATAACTTGATGATTATAGGCGGTCTTGTCAAAGTTAATACAGAACTCGTTTTCATGTTAACATTTGGTTGAAAATCTTGAACAACATAATATGTAGAATCGGACCAAGATCTTCTTTGACGGTTAAAATGATGATTTTAGGAATCTTACCTAAGATACCACCAGCCATATTCGATACTCCTTTTTCGTTATCGATGTACATGTTCAGGTAGCTTACATCACGTTCAGTACCGTCTTTCAAAGGTCGGCGGATTTCAATACTAACGTTATTCTCAAAACCTATATATACTGATCTTTCATGAAGTGCATTTCCATAAATGTGGATTTTACTTCCTTCCATTTCAAAGATGCCTTCATCAATCTAGGATTTTTCATCTCCGTTAAATGTTATTTTGTCTGGTTTTATATGAATTCGTGAAGCAGGTGCCAGTATAACAATTTCTCCAATGAATGTTTTAAACTCTCCATCTTTCTTTTTCATTGTTGATCTTACAATGCCAGCGTTTATGGTTATACCTGTTTAAAAAACGAAGAGAAATAAAGGACAGGAAGCGAAGGAATATTTGTGTCATGTAAATGTAAAAAGTGATGTATCGACCAAAAATAATCTTAATGCTGTGTCGACCATGAAACCACATGATGTGTCCACCAATAAACCACATGATGCGTCGACCAATATACCACATGATGTGTCGACCAAAACAGCAATTGGTTTGTCGACCAAGAAAGTAAATTAGATTATTTGTCGATCTGTAAAGAGAGAGAGAAGATAAAAGATACATACTCCACCCCTGCAAATTTCATTTCTCTTTTTTTCACACCCCAATTCGTCAATCCACGAATCTAAAACAGTTTATAAATGTATTATAGATGTTCGTTAGCAATTAAAATGTGTGTGCATTGAGAAAAAGTGTGATATGGTTGTTGGTTTGTTCATCCTGCACCTTATCAAAACACTTTAAGCAGTTGCTGCCAATTGACAATGCGTACCTGCGATTGGATCTTTTAACATCCGGATAACATCTCCGTCACGTGTATCGACATCAAAGCATATCGGGAATTCTATACCATTAATCTTCAACATAAAATGTGGATCTCCACCACCTGAAAATAATGTTTTATATCATTCAAAATTGAACTAGAATCTACAAGTTACATGTACAAAGTAAGACAAAGGTTTGTCTACTTCACAGCTTGGATGTCGCTAAATAATCTTAATTTTATGATAAATTATAATTGCACCTTTCCCTTAACGAACTTCCCATATTTATTGAGAAATATTTAAGAGGTACTGTATACATCTCCGATTCAATTCAATAATCGAAAGTTTCTGATTTGTCAAAAGTTTCACGAAAAAGGTGTCTTTCCTACCTAAAAACTTGTTGTCTTCAGACTTTGGGCGACAGTAATACTGCGTTTGTATTAATACTTGTTATCTGATTCACATATGCCTGGTCAAAACATGTACTGCCTTGATCTGTTGTTTTTTTTTTTTTTGGTTCATATTTTCACCGTGAACCATGTATTACATTTCCTGCTCCTGATTAAAATTCAGTCAATACCTAAGACAATGTCATATTGAAAAAAAAACCAACTGTTTTATCAATGTCTGTCTGTCCGTATTGATTTTCGTTGCATTTTCTTTAAAAACTAGAAATTGTCATTGAATTGTTGTCTCTTTGTAGAAAACCTCAAATCTCCTTTATTTTATATAATTTATCAATTTAATCTAGAATAGTAAAAATTGGAACGAACTCCTTCGAATCAGATCAAATGCTCAAGTCTACCATCAAATATAAGATGGATCATATTCCATTTTTTTTAATGCATTTACTATATTTAAATCATTGGTAATTATTGTTTGTGATGACAAAAATAACGAAACAAAAATACCTCAATTGTTAAAAGGAAAAAGAGAATTCACACTACCCGTTTATAAAAATTGTAAAGAATACACTACATTCTCTTAACAGTAAATTTGTTTTGCCGACTCAAACCAAAACTACACTTTTATTTCATAAACATGACAGATGCAGCTTTACACAGTTCTGTCAACTTTCCCATTTCAATTGTAAACATACAGACCATATAACATTGGCAACATCATTTATCGATTCACGTGACAGCTAGAAATGTTCGGAGTGACATACAATATTTAGATATAGGAAGATGAGGTGTGAGTGCCAATGAGACAACTCTCCATCCAAATAACAATTTATAAAAGTAAACCATTATAAGTCAATGTAAACAATGGTAATAAATTATCCACTTCAAATTATACAAACCTCCTCCTCCCGAACTATAACCTCCACCTCCACCTCCACCTCCACCTCCGCCCCCTCCTGGTTTTGGACTATTCCCTTTTCGTTTCATATTACCCGACGTAGAGCTGGTTTGTTTCGTACTAGATACCTTACTAAGAGCAACTATTTAAAAAAAAACATTACTTTCAATGTTTATGTGATAACTTAAAGTCGTTTCCATTCTAAACTGTAGATATCTCTTATGAATTTTGTTTTAAAACTGATTCAGAGTAATTTGGAGAATTCTGAGATCCCTTGTATCTTATGAATGGAATCAAATTTTGTTACCCTCAAAATATCAAATAGCTACATGTAACAACATCAAACTTACAGTTACATATGTTTTCCTTAAAATGTTTTCTAATTTAGCACAGTTATACCGCAATGAATAAAAAAAATGTTTACGTAAAGAAATCAGAAGACAAAATCTGCTTGTATCAATTACTAGAAAGTATTATTTTACAGCTAGTTATCATATCACACTGCAATTTAATTACCACTTCTTTGTTTTCCCTTTATAAAATTCTCTGCCAACTATTCAAATATAAAGGTGTACAAGCATATTGACAATCAAGATGTAATATATATTTATCGCGATTGATTAATTATATAAAAAAAATGTGGTATGATTGCCAATGAGACAACTATCCACAAGAGACCAAAATGACACAGACATTAACAACTATAGGTCACCGTACGGTCTTCAACAACGAGCAAAGCCCATACCGTATAGTCAGCTATAACAGGCCCCGATATGACAATGTAAAACAATTCAAATGAGAAATCACACGGCCTTATTTTTATATATATAAAAAAGAATTATGTTTGTTTTGTTATTTTTGTTGCTCAAACAATTTTGTAAAAGAAATGGACTACACACAACTGGCATATAAGTGGGAAGTTAAACTGGCTAAATAACCGTTAAACGAGGTTTAACCCGCCATTTTTGGAAAATATGTTTTTGTTATTATAACCAGCCAATAAAGACTATACCAATGTATTCCAGTCGTTTAAATAGTTTGTTGATATAATAAAATTTTAAAACAAGATAGATAATTTATATCTTAATGTGGTGTAGATGACTGACTATAACATCTATAATACTAAAATTACGAGGTCCAATTTGTCAGCCGTCATCACGTAAAAACGACGAATCAAAGAATTCAGCCTTATATATAACTAATATAGTACAAAGGTGTAGATTAAAAATTACACCACTCCAGGCCCTTTTGTTTTCCACGTAATTAATATTGCCAATAATTAAGAAGTTCCGGGTCGAGTCCGATACCGATACCAATAGTATATTCACCTGTTATCTATTACCTTATCTGTACGTTCCGCATCTAACAGGTGCACCACCAAACGGTGTATTTAGGATTATGCTATATACACGGATCATAATCACAGGGTTGACACTACTGAATTCAATCATTGTCAAATTGTTACCTATTGTAGTATTTTAATCAGTAAGACTTTCTAAGATAACAATACGAATACTAAAAATCTGAACTAAAAATAAGGTGTATATATATAGGAACCGGTTTCAATTTGTTAGCGGGCATGACATAAAACAGTGAATCAAATAATTCAACTTTATTTATAACTAATATAGGACAATGCTGTCGATTAAAAATTACTCCATTCCAAGACCTTTTGTTATCCAAATAATTAATATTACCAATAATTGATACGTTCCAGTTCGACGGGTTCAAACAGAAAGATTTGAAAACAGAGAAAACTGTCAGTGTATCTTATTATCGGCATGACTTTATCAGATAAAAAAATAATACTAAAATAAGGCTTGCGAATAGTTATATACTTTAATTCAGTCACGGACCCGCGATATCACGGGTGTGTTCTAGTAGACGTTAAAATGATAAAACAAAAACAAAATATACACATAGACTAAATTAAAGGTTATGAAAATTTTTAAATAAACTTGAGGATGATATTTTTTCTAGATTGTAAACTATATTCAACTTTAAGAGATCAGTTATATTCACAAATCAATAATATATAACCTGGTTATACATGTACAAATTCATAAAAACTAAACAAGCTAAGATAGTTTTTGAAACCTGAAACGTTTGACAGCAGTTTGCGACTGTATAAAGTTATCTTAAGAGTTGTGAAAACAAGGTCCATGTCTATCAAAAGTTACCTTTATCAAATCTATGTTTTATGTTTGAACTTGTACTTCTTGATTATTGTGTTTAAAGGGGACTAGCTACGAGATATATAAAAAATTTAATAATATGATATTTTTTTTGCTCAATCATTAATGAAAGTGAAATTATAGTGAAATAATATATCGCTTTTAGCAGCCAGTATGGTTCTATTTTGTCAAAATAAGCTAAGAAGCATTGACGACGAATTATTCACTTGCAAGTATTTATGTGAACTTCAACTAAACATCTAAGTTAGAGATAGATAATGCATGAATGGTGCGTGCTCAGTTATTTAAAGGAAAAGAATGTCAACATTGAAAGTGAAACAAAAAGTAAAATCACAAAAATTTAGAAAAAATCCCTTAATTGCACGATTCGATCCCCAAAATATCATTCTTATAAGGTAAAAACGTTGATCCACATATATCTTTAATCTTTAAAATGAAATTAAACAGACCTATGCAAATTTAATTGCACGTGTTTATATCTATCTAAATCTATATTTATCTATAATACTAAAATTACGAGGTCCAATTTGTCAGCCGTCATCACGTTTTTACGATGAATCAAAGAATTCAAGTTTATACATAACTAATATAGTACAATGGTGTTGATTAAAAATTACACCACTCCAGGCCCATTTTTTTCCCACGTAATTAATATTGCCAATAATTAAGAAGTTCCGGGTCGAGTCCGATACCGATACCAATAGTATATTCACCTGTTACCTTTTACCTTATCTGTACGTTCCGCATCTGACAGGCGCACCACCAAACCGGGTGTATTTAGGATTTTGCTATAATACATGGGTCATAATCACAGAGTTGACACTACTAAATTCAATCATTGTCACATTCTTTCCTATTGTAGTATTTTAATCAGTATGACTTTCTAAGATGTCAATACGAATACTAAAAATCTGGACTTAAAATAAGGCGTATAGGCACAGTTTTCAATTTTTTAACCGGCATGACGTAAAACAGCGGTTATTTATAACTTATATGGGACAATGCTGTCGATAAAAAAATACTCCATTCCAGGCCCTTTTGTTTTCCAAATAATTAATATTACCAAAAATTTCCAGGTCGACGGGTGCAAACAAAAAGTGTTTAAAAGCAGAGAAAACTGTGCATCTTATATCTTATATCTGTCAGAAATATTAAAGAATTGAATAACTTAGGTTTATTTTTAAAATCTGCAGAAAAACTTAGAATTTAATTGCAGTAAATAATATTTTTGTTCTCACTTTATTTAAGTGTTATATCATTATATCATTCTCCGCTCGTATTTCGTATTTTGTATTATGTATTATGTATTATATGTTCTTTCATGCACACCTTATATTTATATATATTATATATCTCTTGTAAAATTCTTATATTGGTGTAAAATTGTGTATATGTATCCTATAAGCTGTATTGCTTTCGGAATAAAGTATTATTATTATTATAATCGGCATGACTTTATCAGATGACAATATCAATACTAAAATAAGGCTTACGCATAGTTATATACTTTAATTCAGTCACGGACCCGCGATATCACGGGTGTGTTCTAGTGTTATATATAATCGGAAGTCTACTCGATATTATTCGATTGCGTCTAGACTAAAATACACACGAAACGAAGCTATACATTATCGCCCATGCCTTTTGAATGGTTTATTGTAGACTTTGCACTTTGTAATCGAGTGTTTGGTTTTGTCAGGTATTATGGACTCCCCTTTTTAATTTACATCGGAGTTCGGTATTTTTGTTCATTATTCTCGATTCTTCATTTTTTTAAGGCTCATTTAATTTTTTTTTCTCTAATTCTTTGGACCTTTATTCTGTATGTTTTACCCATTATTCTCTATACTGTAAACCCCATCAAGACCTCATATATAAAATCAACATACGTCTTGCATCTTCATTCTCTTCCAAGTCACCGAGATCTCGTTCATCTGGCTTTATTACAACCATAGAGGTCAATGGTGTAACGAACTTGTACTGAAAAAGGTCGATAGTTGTCAAAAAATTGTATGATTGAAACATTTGTCAACGTCGGTAATGCTTTTTGTTGTAGGATCTATTACATACAGACCAGTTGAACACTATTTTGTGATCGTCATCACGGATATAATACGAGAACATTAAATTCTCTGAATTTCAGGAATTGTATCTGTGAATTTTGCTTTTTTTTATTACTTTCAACACATTTCAGATTTCATTATAGTTCTTTTAAAAGTTGAGAAACTGTACTCTTAGATAAATGATCGACTCGTTTTGGCTAAAAACAAAACTAAAATCCAGAAAGAGCATGCGCGTTCATCTAGTATGTATATGTGCATCTCCAACATTTTGAACTAAAATAGAATTCATGACAAAAATAACTTTTTTTTGTTGATCTTGTATAATTGCTTGTAATTTTTTTCTGTTAAAATTTGCTCTACATCTTTTTTTCGCCTCAACACAAAAAAGGTAAAAAAAAAAATCGCAACTTCACGGCAATCACTCTTATAAAGAAAGAGTCTTCTAACGAGTATGGCAAAATTTTACTTATTTTAGAACTTTTCTTATAAAAAAGAAGATGTGGTATGATTGCCAATGAGACAACTATTCCACAAAAGACAAAAATGACACACACATTAACTTATTTATTATTTTTGCTATCTAAGGAACGTTTCTATTTTTTTAGTTTTCAAGATAATAGATAAAGACGCAACAATTAATAAATAGTTATCAAAGGTACTAGGATTATAATTTAGTACCCCAGACGCGCGTTCTGTCTACATAAGACACTCAGATCAAAATAGTTGTAAAGCCAAACAAGTACAAAGTTGTAGAGCATTGAGGACCAAATATTCCAAAAAGTTGTCCCAAATACGGCTAACATCGTCATTAAAAGGTTAGAACTCAAACAAGGAGTCGCCTGCCGATTTCGGTCATGTTGACTCATTCGTAGATTTTGTTATTTGAATTGTCAATCTAGTATAACAATTATATGAAAAAAAAAACACTACCAGATGAATAAAAATCGTCATTAAAGAGCAATATCGAATAACGATATATGTTATAAGCCTTGTTTGTAGATGTTGTCTTGTTTGTAATTTGTGCTACTAGTATTTAAGTTTCTGTCTATGTATTATAGTTTTCAAGATAATAGACAAACATGAACAAAATAGATAAATCTCGTCATGTAAGGGAAATAACTCTTTCAGTAGTCATCTGACAGTTTTTGATGTAAAAAGACACTAGGTGGATATCAACATTTTGAACATTTCTGTTATTCCATATTTTCCTTATTTATATCGGTTTCAAAGATAATAGCATAACGTGTATTTTACATTTTATATGTTTTTGGCATTTATTTAGCACTTATCTTCATTTTATTTCCCATGTTTTAGAGTCATTTAATAGACCAACTATTTACCAGTTACCTTCAAAGACATTGCCAGAGCCCTGTCATTTAAATTCTTCTTTTCTAATTCATTAGTTTCACCGATGGCTTCTTCTAGAAGTTGTTTGATTGTCAAATATGCCCATATTCTTTCCGTGATTTTCTCAAAGTCACCAGCTTTTGTCAATTCCGGATCACGACTCTGAATATCCGACTTAAGCTCCAGTTCCACATTTCCATTCACCCCATTACCAGTAACCAATAGATTCAGCACTTGTATGTTGTCGTCGGATAGTTTGCCAGCAATAACTAATTCTTTTCCGTTAAAAAACGAGTCAAAGTTCCTTTTTGTTGCATTTTCAGTAACATCTGTGTTTTCGTCAAGATATTTAAAAGACACATTTTGTAATGCTGACGATGAAATTTCATCGTAGAAGCCCTTTATCTGTAGCGATGCATCAGAATCTTCAAATATCTTCCTAGCAACGCCTTTATTTTTTACTGCAACTTTTTTTACAAATTCATAATCTGCATTGCTTCCAAAGGCAAGACTATAAATAGGCAACCCTTTGATATTTGTCCTGTCAATGTTATTAAGAACCACATCAACGCCGATTCTGCCTAGCCCATCAGTAAGAAATACCACAATTTTCTTTCGATTTCCCGTAGTTCCTTTACTTGGGATAGAATTCAAAAACTTTATTCCTGACAAAATAGCATGGTTGATATTCGTCCCTTCAAAAAAAAGGAAAAGAAAAACATCAAGTACAGTGTACAAATATATCTATCATAATGACTCACGATTAAGCTACGGAAAACAATTTACTTTTCTTGTTCTATATGCATTACCTTTAAAGCAATCAAAACATATAGTCTAGAAAGGAAAACACATTATCAATCCGAATATATATATCAAAAATGTAAGCAAAATTATTTTATAGTTTGAGTACCTTGGTTCACCCCGGTTGTGGACTGTTGTTGGCCTTTTCGCCGTTTTACTTTTTGTATTGCCTGATTGATTGGACGTTTTGTATCTTCTCCGTATTGATTGGTTAATAATTTCATTATATGTATGTTTTACGAGCATCCGTTAGTTTGATTGGCTAAAAACCAATCGCGCGTCATTAAAAAATTAACCTTAATATCAAAATGGAATGATACATTCGTAAACACACGTGCTTCCACAAAGAGTGCACATGTAAATAAAAGAAAACAACTGGATAGAAACTTTTTTTTCGTGGTCATAAAAAATGTGATAATAAGAAATATATTTTTAAATATTTCTTATACTAATATGATAGGTTTGTAAAAGTGTTGATCGTGCACATTTTTTTAGAATAACTCAAGCGCTTCATACAAAATATGCTTCTGTCAACTATTTAACACCTCAATAAGATTGAAAAAAAAGCATTTGTTTCTTAAAACAAAAAAAGTAAAATAACATCCACCATATCCTCATTCTTTTATATCCAGATTTTCTTTATATTTGCACTACTTTGTGTATATCATGTTTTGATTCGCCTTTTTTTTTTATTTGTTTACCTACATATTTTTATTTACCGTTTGTTTTTATTGAAGTAAAATAATTGTCTTTTGGTATCCTTTTTTCAAAATAAGATAATCACAGAATATTGTCGAGAACACAGAATTTCAGTTTTTACAAATGCTCGGTCTTTAAATATTTTCTGATTGATTGATTGTGTCGACAATATTTGACATTTATTAATATTAAAGAAGGAGAAACTACTACGCCTTTGATTATCCCACTATTTTCTTTCAATATGCCGTAAGGGTTATTCCCATATTAAATTTGTTGTACTTTATAATGACATTTTCATATATAGTAAGGGGCCTCGGTGCCAGATAAGTCAGCTGAGTAGTCGAATAGCCTTGAACACTGATATTGTGAGTTTGAATCCCGAACGTGGTTGGTGCATTCGACTCCAATCTTAATTGACTAGGATTGTCAGTTTTCCTACCTGAGGTCGATTACTTTCTCCAGGCATTGCGACTTTTGCCACGACTTAAAACTTACCGTTACGATATAACACTATAATGCTAAAAATCGCGTTTAATAAAATCTAATAACCAATAATATATAAAATCTATAAAAAAATGGAGAAATATGTTTTTTAAACTTTGTTTGGCATTAATTCTTTACAATATACTTACCTCCGCCTGTTCTCATATTTTCAACATATTGAAGTGCATTCTGTTTATTTTTGTTGTTAGCAGACATCAATATTTGCTGCCACAAATTAATGTCATCGTCGAAAAGCATTATGTTGAAACGATCACCTTCGAAAAGATCTTTCAAAATGCTATTCATTGCACTCTTTTGTTGTGCTACTTTAGTGCCGAACATAGATCCACTAACATCTAAGATGAATAAGACGTCTTTTGGTAATGGATCCAAACCTTCTGGTGCAAAGAAGTGTACAAAGTATCCGTCAACAACCTGTTAAAATACGATTATAAGACGTGCTTATTGTGATGAATGTACGATGTGTTTTTAAAAACTCATTTATCTAAAATATATGAAAATAGTTTTGCATATTTAGAAAGAAAACAAACACATAAGCAAAATCATTAAGTAAAATCAAAAGATGAGACTTTACAAAACTTCCTTAAAAATTATTTACCTAAATGGTTCAACAGTTTGTTTGGCAAGTCGATGGGTTGTTTATCAATAATTATTATACATTATGGTAGTCATATATAACCTTTAATCTTCATTTTCTTCAAATATTGACAAAAAAAAAATGATACAAAGCGGTGGGTGCGGTTAGGTTTTTTCAAAATAGCTCCTTTGGATTTGATGACTAGATAGTTGAAATGTTTTAAAAATATGAATATGTTAAAAACACATTGAAAGCTGATACGGTCACACTATTTCATGTTTTGTTGAAAGCAACCGAGAACAAATTAGATTTATCTTATTTACCATGACTTCACCAGCGTCAAATTTTCTCTGGACATCATACTGAACAACAAATAACCCCGATATTCCCTGGTCAGACATCTGTTTCTGGTCATCGGTGGTCGGAGCATAATGAATGGTGGCTGACTTTAATGTTGGTCGGTCAATAACAGCGAAAGCGTTTTTCTCTTCTGTTAGAAATAAAACAAAACAATATTATAATTTGAATTTGATTTATTGTTAGGGATTGACTATGAGGGAGACAAAGTGCGACCAGAAACATTTTAAATCAATTCATGATAGGTTTTTCAATGTTTGCGATAACGCTGCACGAACTTTTGTTTCCCTTTCATGTTAATTTTTTCAAACATTTGAAGCAACCATTAAAAAGACATACTGAGAAAACATAATTAACTGCTTATAATACTATGATGTCATTTGCTATTTCTAACATAATTATGTACATAATATTCTTATAAACCATTTATCTAAAAAACACCATTATCTTGAGGGAACGGGATATCTTTTTGTTGTGGGAACGACATATATCTTGAGGGACTACACAGTATGTTAAGGGAACAAAATATTGTTTTTTTTTTCTTCCATGGCCGCATTCTGCTATCCTATTAAGGTGTAATTAATAGATATAGCACTTATACTTTATAGCACACAAATACCGTCATTAATTTTCGATTTTTGTGTTTTTGTGTCTGAATAATCATGCACATCAGGTAAAAACTAAGGAGCCCTCAGGTATCTGTTGATGCATTCGCGACAAGCCAGATGAGAGGTTGTACTGTGTGAACGTTTGCCCATCAAAGGGGGCCGTATTCTTAATTCTGTAAACACTTAAAAATCGTTTATAATACCAAGCAATCGTCAACATGGGATCAGTATCAAAAACATAAAGACTCCAACTAACTCTAGTACACTTATCTTTAAATTGTCTTTTTTAATGTGTAAATTATAACCTTGTAATTCCTTTCTACACTTACTACTGACGTAAATAGTAATGTTGCTAACCATTTTTTTCTATCAATGAAATAGTTACCTATAGTCCCCGAAATAATATCATTTCGCAACGGTGGCACTGAGACTTTAGTTATGTCTCTTGACTCCTGAAGATACACGTCAATTTGGAAATCCTCCACAATCTGGCCTGGATCTACATATATTATATGCTCATATTGTTCATATACTCGCTCTAATAATTCTTGGTAAGTAAGGTTAAAGGTCACTATACTCTCAGCTGCTACGTTTACATCAACACTAAAACGATTGGTATGTCTTGGTCTGCAATGGAATGAAATGTTATTTGTAATATATGGCTTGCGCAATATGTTATTTACAGGAATTGTCTCCGAATATTACATAAATATCTATCGTGAAAGTTCATAAATTGCAGCTATTTTTGCAGGTTTTGTTTACCTACATTTATTTAAGTTCAAGACAAAAGTTTCCATTAAATAAATTAAATAAAAATAACCTGCTCTAAATTTCTTCTGTTTCATTCATAAACTAGATTTTTTAGTATTTTCGCTTTAAAGAAAATCTAACCGACGGAGAGTTGTCTCATTGGCAATCATACGACATCTTCCTTTTATATATATATATATATATATATATATACAACTCGTCTAAACATCAACCCAACAATGTTAGATCTGTAAATTTGCTTTCGCAAATTTTTGGTTCTTCCCTCGCCGGGATTCGAACCCATGCTACTGTGATATCGTGACACCAAATCGCCTGCACTGCAGCCGTCCCGCTAGACCACACGACCACCTGGGCTCTCAAAAAAAGAGCTTTCGCTGGCCATGTGTTACCTTTCCACGTCAGTTTTAATCTAGCGGCGTACTACAGTACAAGATATATAAGGCATGAAGAGGTTATTGTTACAGATCAGCTAAATTATCTATAGTAAAGGATCCTACATATATATATATATATATATATATATATATATATATATATATATATATATATATATATATATATATATATATATAAAAGCTAATTATTAACTGTTTAAAGTTTAAAAATCAGGATAAAATTCTTTAAATAAAATTGGTTTCTTTTAACAGGTCGGGACCACTACCTTATATGGAAATGCATGATTTATCATACTTATTACGCAATTTATTTTTACCTGGGTTTTTGACCAATCCACTAAATGAGTAACAATGCATGATGGACTACTGATGTGTTTACTATCAACCAAACACGCATGTTATTTACTGAAGTACAACACATTTTTTCGTGCAATGCGGGATTCCCAATTTCGCTTAGTTTTTCATTGTTTGTATCCACATTTATAGTTCGTAATATAAAGTAATCGTTCCATGCTCAGATTAACGAAGAAATGTTTCTATACGAAGAAATATTTAAAGTGTTTGAATTACCCGATATACAGCCATTAATATGTTTGATGATGACACGGAGATTTCAGGTATTCGTCCACCAGACAGTAGCGAAACAACAGTGAAAAACACAATTACTCATCAAACAAATAGTTTAGAGTTAGTCGTCGATAATAGCCGGTGCTAATATTCATGAGAGCATCAACTTTTGCATACTGGTAGAAAGTTAAAGAAAAACATATGATCCTTGAATTTTGTGTTCGTAAAAAGCCGAAGACTTAGAGTTAGTCAAATATCTGATGATATCTCTAAACTTTCTAAAACATTGACTGAAAACAACACATTTAGTAATTTCTTGCGTCCGAAGCGCTTTTCTGGATTTACCTTCATCTATGTTTTCACAAAATTCATTTTATGATAGTGTACCTTCTTTTATGATTAAAAAGTAATTTAAATCAAGGAAAAGAATGTGTTTATTCCCTTGTCTTTAAGAAACGAATGTTCATCAATCGGGGCCAAATATAGCCGAGTATACGGGATGTTTCTCATCGTTGAAGGCATTACAGATGCCTATCACTAATTAAATCCAATTCATTTGAGCTTAAATGGATAGTTGTCCCATTGGCAATCATACCGATTCTCATCTCATACCACATCTCCTTATTTTTGTATACAAACATCTTTCAGAAAGTTCGGTTTTTCAGTATAAAATATTTACTGACGTCTGTAGAACACAAAGTAATATTTTCATATTGAGTATTTGAAAGGTACAGAACATGGACAAAACCTATATCATCCATCATATTTCAACAAAACTGAACAAGACCTTTTTAGATTCTTATCTGACAATGTAAACAAAATAGGTATAATTGATTTTAGACATATTTCAGTATTTGGGACTTTCAAACTGTTCCTTTTGTTTTGCAGGCATTTTTGGTCTCTTCAAGTGGGTTTTTTTTAATAAATAAGGCCGTTAGTTTTCTAGTTTGAATTGTTTTCCTTTGTCATTTCGGGGCTTTTTATAGCTGACTATGCGGAATGGGAATGGGATATGCTCATTGTTGAAGACAGTACGCTGACCTATAGTTGTTAATGTCTGTGTCAGGCATTTTGGTTTCTTTTGGAGAGTTTCTCTTTGGCAATCAAACCACATCTTCTTTTTTTATAAGCTATTTACCGTCCCCGTTTTAAAAACACTGATTTTTAGCATACTGAATATTATGATGCTCTTACTTTTAGTTCAGGTCCTGATAAAAAATAGTTTACACATCCAGTATAGATAGATATGTTTTAATCAGTGCCAGTTTTCATGTTTTTCGAGGCAGAAATGTTGTTGGAATGACAATATACAGGTTTAAAAATGCTCAAAAATTGTTCATACTAGACAGTGGTCAATTTATCTAAAATTTCACTGTTTCACGCCATGAAATTATTGCACAAGTACAATGCATAACAATGAAAAAAACCTGTTCAACTACTTTTACAAGGCGAAAAAGATAGTCGAATCGTAAAGCCCGTAAACAATATTTTTTCAATCTGAGCATGCAAATTGAAGAGTATGTTATACATTTTACAATAAACATATTCGCAGATCAAAAACATTTATTTTGAGAGTCCCAGACACTACATTAGTGGACAGTTTTTCCAATAATTCCACGTGTTTTCAAGTTGTAGTCAACTCGTAGTATCCAACAATGCATTGTAGTTCATTGAGTCGATTGGTCAGTTTTTCAAGGCCGTATTGGCCTTGTGTTTGGGAAATTACTATGCAAATATATACTGACGTCAGGAAATCTAGAGTTCTCGACCTGTTTAATTTAAACATTTAATAACTTATTGTGTGCGTGTACTTACTTTTGTGCCACATGTCCGGCACTTTGACCCTTCTCCTTTGCTGTATCATATTTCTCTTTCGCTTTCGCTTTCTCGTTGATTTCTCCGGGATACACCTGTCCATCAATTTCCCTGAAAAAGTTACAGCACGATCTATTAATATTTAAAAATGATTATAGCTAATTTTCAGATGGTAAAAAAAGGTAGTGTGACATTTTTTCAATTTTATTGATTTTTCAATTTTATTTATTAATTAATTGTAATTGCAGTCTACACGAATTAAATTTGCGCTCTTATGAATCAGTTTTGCAACGTTCCCATGAAACATTTTAGGTTTTGTAGAAGATTCTTTTGTTAAGTTAACAGACAATTGAATATGTGATTCAAATATTTTGTTTCTGAAGCTGAAAGGTTACACACGTGACGGACAGATACATTAATGTCCTCGTTACTTTTTGTCAACATCAAAATTTTAAACTTACATAACAAATTCTGTAATAAATGCTGCATTTGGAAGAGTGACTTCAAAATGAGCTTCAACTGAAGCGTTTGCACTGTTGGCAACTTTGCTGATTACTAAAGTTGTTGCAAATCGGAATTTCACATCAGATTTTATGTGCATATAATATATTCTAGGATTCTGAAAAACAAAATAATATACCATATGCATGAATATTCATTTTTCTATGTAAAGCGGTCTTTACGATTTTCGTCAACGAAACGGTCAAATGAATTAAAGATACTGTCATACAAGACATTCTGCAAATAACTACATAACAGAACGAAGAGAAATTGACTTCTGTTGTTTTAATTTTAGTTTTAGGAAGAACAATTACAGTATTATTAACCCCAAGCGATAACTTATGTCGAAGGCTTACAGACATGTCGTTATGTGCGTCCCCTCCCCAAGTTTTTGTTACACAGTAGTAAAAACAAAAATACAAAATTAAAAACAAACTCTTCAAAATTAAAAGTTTGTTCGAGATTGAATTTTGTCGGTCTGCCAGACGAATATATAATAATTGCTCATTTGGTAGATGCAACATGTGTGTTTTCATTTAGATGTACATAAATTAATATCCGTTGAGTTCGAATATTTCATTTGATTTTATGATTCTAAATATTGAAGAAGAAATTATTTTCGCATTCACGTAATTAAATGTAATTGTTAAAACATGTAAAAAAAATGTTATTCCTACTTTGTTTACTTCAAGCATAGGCTGTATTATTTATTATATCGTTAGAGTCGTAACAGAAACTGCATTTCACATGACATATATTCTAGAACATATAACAAATATCATGGAATTATATTCCCGTGATAGAATGTTGACGCCGAATCATTAACAAAAGTTTTAAGACCGTTGAATTTAAGACAGGAAACCTGTTTTGAGTTGTATATCGTACCAGTCATTAACTATTGTGCCGGTGGTTGGGAATTTAATATATACCACTCCATAGAAGCTGTACAAAACTGTGATGTTATAATCTTGTTTGGAGACACAGATTTGCACCAGTTGTTTTTCATGAACACAAAACAATGATGGTTACAGCCGACTTTTTAAAACGATATAACTTTTACGTACACGATGGAAACGCCTTGTCGAAATGGACAATGATAGACTAACGAAAAGGAATAATAAAACATCCGGTAAAGTAAAACTTTCATCAGAAGAACATTTTTCACAAAGTGAACATGGACTTTTGCAACGCAAATTTGAATGTAATACTATGCAACATACAAGTATTCAAAACAAAAATTACGAAATACTGTGTAAACGATTGAACTTTTAAAAACTTTGCTCTTCCAAAGTTAAGGAATTACATTACGATTAAAAAAAAGTAAGAGACTGAACTTTATGTAAAAATGATTATCCAGAAATAAGAACGATCAGTTTTGGCACAATTTCGATGTGGTATACAACCTATGTGCATTAAATCCGGGCGATTTAGACATTAGGTTCCTGATTAACGTTTAAACGCTGCTTTGTTGAACAATTTTGCCTTTTTAAATTTTTTGGATTCCAGCGTCACTGGTGAGTCTTTGTAAACAATTTTTCCAGACCCGGTACATGCATTTTGTTAAGGTCAAAATGTTGGATCAAACCTGGTTTTGTAGCTAGCAAAACCTCTCACTAGTATGACAATCGCATACAAATTCATTATATTGACAACAATGTGTGAACAAAATAATCAGACATAATAGGTAGATAATGTCAAAAATAAGGGTAAAACAGTCAACATTATGTTATAATCTTAATTTCGATAAAAATTAACAAATATGTCACCAAGGAAACACAAAAAAAATATGAACAAAACACATTAGCAAAAATTAATGTCAAGAATATAAATTTACAGTATCACAATAACACCGAAACATTGACTTCTATAATAATTTGTTCTTGTCCTCAGCTTAAATACACATTTCCCTAAGACAATTCAGACCAAGTCGTGTATATGAAAGTATTTAGTTACGCATAATATGAATTTTATATCGAGAAAGCATCAGTCACAATACGTACCGCTTGACACATTAATTTTTTGAAGCATGACCTTTCACCCGTACAAATAAACTTCTTACCTGTGTTTCTGAATTTACAATCTGCATAATCAAAAAAGAAATCACTATAAGTGAATGAAGAAACATCGTCCCGTCCATGTTCAGTCACTGTTGGTTAACAAATTAATAAGCATCTATAAAACATGAATTATGTAGCTGCAGCATGCTAATGCCGACAACGTATTCAAAAACCCAAAACACTTAGTTCGCGGTAAGAATCTGAAAATACTGTGTTATACATGTTATACTAAAGCACAATAAAAACAAACAAATGTGTCACGAAGGAAACCCATAAAAGAATATAATCAAAAATTTTTTTTTAGCAAAAATTAATGTCAAGGATTTAAAAATTTACCGTAGCACAATAACACTGAAACAATGACTTCTATAATATTTTTTTCTTGTCCTCAGATAAAATACGCATATTCCTAAGACAATTCAGACCAAGTAATGTATATTCAAGTATTAAGTTACGCATACTATAGATTTTCAAATCAAGAAAGCATCAGCCACAATACGTAAATATTTGTTTTTGCTTAACACATTGATTTTTTGAAGCATGACCTTTCACCCGGACAAATAAACTTCTTACCTGTGTTTCTGAATGTACAATTTGCGTATTCAAAAAAGAAATCACTATAAGTGAATGAATAATCATTGTCCCGTCTATGTTCAGTCACTGTTGCTTAACAAATTAATTTTATAAGCACCTATAATACACGATTTATGTATCTGCAGGAAGCCAATGCCGACAACGTAATCAAAAACCCAAAACACTTAATTCTCGGTTGAAATCTGAAGGTCGTCTCAAAATAATATTAACCTGTAGTTTTTCCAAGTGTAGTATTATCATACTTTAATCGTGTTAATAGCTCAAAGGTAACTTTATAAATCGAACAACGGAATTTGTTTACTAGTTACAACACACGACAGTCAGTATTTTTAGGATATAGTACGCTGTGCGGCCAATTCGGAATATTATTGCCCAATTAAAATACTAATTACTCAATATTATCATGAACAAAATTTTCATATGTTCTTTTTCCTGTGAAAAGGTAACTCACGTTTTACTTCCTCTTTTATAGATACTAAGTAAGCGAAGAACTATGAGACAATCCTTCAAATTTTAAGGTAAACATGTTTAAAATGACCAAAACGCAAAAACAAGTGATTGTACTTTAATTCAGATAGAAACCTTTTATGTGCCATAACTTCTAAGTAAGAAGAGACAGAAGGCCACTTGGTTTAGTACATTTTATTTTCGTAGTTTGAACATTTTGTTTTATATCTTTTTGTTAAAGTATCATATACAACCCATCTCAATTTGTCCGCATGTGTTTATCGAAACGAATGTACAAGTTTCAATAATATATGATTCGTGACTGATTATCAAATGTTTTCCCTAAGTTCATCCTTTATTATTATACAACACTTAATTTGTTTGAAGTATTTACAGATTTATGTCTTTTGTTGAAGTTTATGTCGATAATAATCTATACAGGAATTAGCATTACTCTTTACGTACATACATTTATTGCTATCAGGGGTGAATTCTATTTCAGCTTTTGTTGGTTTTCCCCTGATACATTAAATGGAATTCCCACAACTGATTTGTAGACAAGTGCTACTTAATATTAAAGTGTACTTGTACCTACGCTGAAGGTCAAACATTTCACTTTTCTGTATACGTGATGACAGTGATGGGAAATTAGTATTATTAATAAAGCTTTTCTTCTAATGTAGCAGAAATGAGTGTTCCCACATCTTTGAACAAAATAGTGAATGAAAATTATACACTTTGTGAGGAAACTTTCTTAATTATCTAACATTTATTGGAAAGTTATTTATTATGATCTCAACGTCGTCTGACGAAAAGATAACACTGTTATTGGCCTTCATTTTGCATGCCCTTTCCATCAAAACATATGCTGTGAAATTAAAAAAAAATGGAGGCATTATAAATATAAAGACAGCATTTTCAACGAAAATTAAAGGATCTGACCAGAAGATATATTGTTGGTTATTGATTTCAATTCCGTTATGTGAAACGATGAGCTGAATAAATAGAAAGACTGGGTGCTGATTCGCATGGTGATTTTCATATTTTGGTATATGCCATATATATGTTATTATTTCAGTGCATGATTTAAAACTATGGGTGCTGCTTCAGGATTATTAAATTGCACATTATATCCTGTAGCCAATTTAGTTAATTTCTTTTCCTGATTAGTCTATTTTTGTAATATTTATCCTGTACCAAGTCAGGAATAGGACAGTTGTTATCCATTTTCGTTTGATTTTGCCATTTGATTAGGGACTTTCGTTTTTGAATTTTCCTCGGAGTTCAGTATTTTTTGGTTATTTTACTTTTGACGTAGCTCCGTACCTATACATCCCGTCGTCGTGCTTTTGTGCTATGGTAAGTTTTTGTATTCTTTCGGGTTTGCTTATGTGGTTTGTTTAATTTTATTGCTTTTCTTTGTTAACCTATTTGTTTGATTTTATAGCTATTAAAATTATAACACAATGTTGACTGATGTACCCCTGTGGTTTACAGTTTTACCTATTATATCTGTTAGTTTTGTTCACACATCGTTGTCAATGTAATGGATATGTATGCGACTGTCATACAAGTGAGAGTTCAGCTTGCTATAAAACCTGATTTAATCTACCATTTTCTACATAAGGAAATGTCTGTAACAAGTCATGAATAAGATAGATGTTAATCATTCGTTTGATGTGTTTGAGCTTTCGATTTTTACATTTGATAAAAGACATTCCGAATTTAATTTTCCTCAGAGGTCGGTATTTTTGTTATTGTACTTTTTTCAAGAATGATCTTTCAAAGTCAAAAAGGAATTTTTTGATGAAGGTACTTTATTACAAGATTACGCCTATGTGGTTTTTTTTTGTAGTGTAACTGGAGTATACGTGATATTGCATGCTTGTCATTCAAAATGTATTTGTAAATAGTATATAGTTTCCGTTAAATAAAACAGCCTTTTACCATATACCGTACTCCCCCTTAAGACTTTACAAGATTTTTGAAAATCACGATTAACTTTGCTTTAAAAATAAGAAGCGCACATCTATGACATGTAAGACAAATACATAAAGTTATTTGGTTGATATCTATGTTGTGTTGGAAATTGAATCCGAGGAAGAATCATTTTTCGGTTTCTTTGCGATGTTTTCATTGTCTCTTAAGGTTGCCAATATGTTGGTAAAAACGACATTTCTCGTTTATGTGGCCTTTTTAACTTTTTTGGATTCGAGCGTCACTGATGAGCGTCACTGATGAAGAAACGCGCGTCTGGCGTAAATGCAAAATTTAATCCTGGTATCTATGATGAGTTTATTTATTCACATGTTTTTTTTAAACACCATAAACATATTTGTATATTTATCTTATCTATTCACAATTTTTCCAGCTTAACTATAGGGACCACAAAAATGAGAAGAAAAAAAAGTTGATGAATGAGAATATTAAATAGTAAAACCATATCAAAGTCCATAGAAAATGGTGTGTAAGTACGTTCATTAATGGAGTTAGCAATAAATTTTAAAAAAATAAACAGCCATGGAAAAGCAATATAGGAAAGAAATAATCTCTTGAAGGCAAACTTTGCAACGTCAAAAGAAGATGCCCTTTTCGACATAATTTTATCGTACGGACTAATTTAACTTAAAACAAAGAGTAAAATGACAAAAATACCGAACTACTTGGATAATTTTAAACGGAAAATGACAAAATCAAAAGCTCAAACACATTGAACGAATGGATAACAACTGGTATTCCTGACTTGGTAACGGCATCTTCTAATGTAGAAAATGGTGGATTAAACCAGTTTTTTTTAACTAGCAAACCTCTCATTTGTATGAGTCTCATAAAGTTCCATCGTATTGACAATGATGCGTGAACAAAACGCAAAATAAATGGTGAAAATCGCTACTAAATGGTATTAACCCTATCAAGAAGTCGCCGGACTATTTCCTCCATATGTAGATTTTGTCTTGCTGATATTTTAAGTCTATATAAGTTTATATTTATCTGTAATAACTTTTCGGATATAAAGCAAAAACGCAAAAAACAAATGATGCATATGTTTTGTTTATAACTGGATGTCTAGTTGTTAGTATAAAACTTAATATGTACATATACTTCCCAATACAATTCTATAATTTGTCCACATTTAAATGAAATGTAAACTTTTTAATTGTTTGTTTCCAGTAAACAATCCGCAGATATGTTTTCCGTATGCAGGTGAACTCAGCGTGATCTTTCTCGTAAAAATCCGGTGATCGCAACACGCATGGATCTGTCATTTAAATAAACTATTATCTTATTGTACATTTTATACACGAGATGAATATCCATGACTCTTTGTTGATTGTTTACTATAAATGTGACAATCTGTAACCTACGGCTTCAAAACACGAAAATTAATTAGCTGTCATATTTTCACATCATAACAGACCGAGAGAAAAAAAAATACGATTATACGGTATGGATGCGTAAAAATTATAAATCGTGCACAGAAGACTAAGTTGATGATATATACATGCATTTGTTCAATAATTTGATAAACATTATATTTTCACCAGTAACTCGTTTCATATTACTTGAATTATTTCATAAATACAAAGATTTGGTTTGCCAGTTTATTTGTAACTATTACATTTATTGACCAGCAAACAAAAATTACATATTAGACTCTAGTTTGAAACAAAGATCGTCGATCTTTTAGCAAAATTCTATGTTTCAACCAAAAATATCAATATATTTGAAGTTGTTTTACGTTAAATGTCAACAAAATGTAATGTCTTTCTTTAAACGAACGTATTGTTTACCTTGTCAGACTTGTAGTAGGGTGCCCAGTATCGAAAATGACGTCTAGTTAACGAGTTTAAGTTAACAGATAACACACGGCTACATTTATATGCAAACTAATGGAAAATCATTATATTTTCCAATCATGAAAGTCGTCGTAAACTCCCGTGGTCACGTTTTTCAAAATTTTGTGGTTTCTTATGGTACACAAAGATACCTCATCGTACAGGCCATCTTCCACGAAAAATAAAATTATTGCTTTCTGTGTTACTTCTTCAATTGATACTTATCATTTAGCTTAAAAATTAAATTTATCATATAACAAAAACTGAGAAAATTTATATAATCTAAGTATAAGTATTTCATGATTTTAAAAGACTATTTTTTAGATGAAATTTACCACAATTTGAACGAAAGAAAGTATATTGGGTGTTACTTTCACGGGATGTCTACTCTGATTACACCAATAAGACATTGTTCATATGTGTGCCAAATATCTTACGTGTATTGTTAATCGTTGAGAAGAAAATAGCAATGTAAAACAAAAATTTAGTGATAATTCTGCCTTGATTAAAACACGCCTTTTCTTGTGCCGTTTTGTAGCCTACACTCTCAGGTTATTTACTAGGACAATTGTCACTAACTTCATTTCTCTGTTTTGCTTGTTGTATGGTCGATTTGTATGTTTTGAATAGTTCAGTTATTTTAAAGATCGTTGTATTGTTTTAGGAAATATTTTTTTTGTTGGTTTTTATAGTTAGGTCTTTCCACTTTTCTGTGAAAAGACCTATTGTATTTGTTCTGATTATTATATTTATTTTTTTCCGCCAAATTTTGTCCATTGATTTACGATTTTTGAACAGCGGTATACTACTGTTGCCTTTATTTGTTCTAGCGATAAATGTTTGTCTTAATTTTATAAGTTTTTAATGTTCCATTGGTTTCTAACGCCTTTTTTGTTTGCAATTGATTGTAAAATACATCGGTGCTGTACATAACCCTCTCCCTTGTTATATTTTTGGAATGCTTATAGCCAATTGTTGCTCATTGAGTCATTTGTATATGTAGGAGGGGTGTTTTACATGTTTTAAATAGACGTTTCGTTTTCAATACTTTAGCCCCCCCTTTTTTTCTCCGTTTGCAGTATTTTTTTCTTCTGTAAAGCAAAGCTAAACACAGAGCTTTATATTCACCCAAATTCGACCGTTAATTTCGAAACAAATCATTTATAAAATAATACTCTTTTAAACCCAATAACAGAAATTTTATATTTACCTAGAACACCTTACTATCAAAAGACATGAAAAACACATTTTGTTTTCGACAAATGATTAAAGTTAAGATCTTAAAAACATATTTAGATCTTACTTGTAACGAATTGAATACATACATTTCAAATTTAGAAATTGAAATACGTCAAGGGTACTGTTGCTTAACAGCTGTTTGAAAATTTCAAATTTGCACCCTATATGCAAAAAAGTCAATTTAAAGTCATTTTTGGCGATCAAAATATAAAATAAGTTCTAAATGTAGATGCAAATGATATTTTTCTATAAACTAGTTGTTTTTATTTTGCTCCAAAAGCATATATGTATGAGATACAGGCTATCTTAATGTAACTGTGCACTTTTCTTGAATTTATGCTTTACCTTTGACCCCGATTTACAAAAAAATCGTGACCACGGCAGACAACGACGACAACAGTATTTCGATGAGGCTTGTTTTTCTCTTTCTAATGATATAAAACATAGCCGTGTTTTATTCCGTGAAGGCAAATCGATCAAATTTGTTTATTGGGCACCCTACTATTGGTGCAACTGCCACATTTTTCATGAATCGAACATAAACTGAGGGTGTCGCAAGAAAATTATCTGACAATATTTCGATATGAGGAATAAAATATTTCAAAAAAATACCATTAAAAATTCAATTTGTAACATTACTTAAAAATGTAAGAGAATGTCATGTAGTGCTAGTTTAACAAAATTTCCAATAACATGACTTATTTATACAAATAAACATTGTTTCCATTGGGGTATATGCCCATGCTTTTCTAGCATGAAAGAAATAAACACCATTTTTCAAAACTAGATTTAATATCTTACATATACAATACTGTGCTGTAATTTTATAATTTGTACATACCAAATTTAAAGAAGATACATGTAAATCATATATATAAATATTATAAATTCAATATGAATTCCTGTCTTTCACGGAATGTAAATCTTGTCACCTAAGCTTCCAGATATCACCACTCTATTGAAAGAATATATGCTGTGGATCTTGATATTGGAGTAAAGCTAATTAATTATAAATCAATATTCGTTAAGACAAGACTTATACTTCGCGACGATCATTGTCACATTTATGGTTCTTGGAATTTTAACCATACTTTAAGCAACAAGATTTCACCTATTTGAAAATATTTCACCAATTTTGATTGTTTGAATATATACAATGTATTCGCATTATTTAAAACTACCATGGTTTCAAAAATTTAACAAGTTTTCCTTTACATCTCGACAAACAGTAACATAAAAAAAAATGGAGATTGATTGTTGTAGGGTAATAAGAAGCACACATTGATGTGTTATGAAAAAAAACTTTCTATTGATTGTTCTATGGTGTATGAGGTGATAATGTAAAATATGTATATTCATATCATATTTAAGATTGCTGTCTCGGTGATGTTGACTAAATCTCTCTCTGTATTCTTCTGTGTGCTTTTGAATAAAAACAAATGCTTCTCCAAACATGAGAACTTGCATTAGTAATGGCTACAAAAAGAAGTCAATACGTTGATAATAGGAACTGATGACGTAGTTCTAGCAGTCTTAACGCCATATTACATAGCATATTAATGACATTGCCATTGAACATACAATTCCAATACAATGAACTCATTTAACTCACTGAGATAAGGGTATTTCGAATAATAAACAATTTGATACTACATCCCTTGGATGGTGTAAACATCCCAAATAACGTGTATGGTGTAATGTTGTATGGCATATGGTGTAATGGTAGAAGGTGTGCGTTGCTATGGTGTGTGGTGTAAGGGGAATGGTGTAATGGTGTAATGGTGTAACGTGCGATCGGGAATGTGTGAATGAATGGCGTACGACGTTTGAAACTATGCAAAATATTGATAAGAACTGATTTTAATTTTATACATTAATTTACATATTGTGTTCAAAATTTCTTTTTCAAAAGAAAATAAATAATTTTGTAGTCGCACGCTTTTTTTTTAAATTAAATTGCGTTATGGTGTAATGTGTAAGGTTTATAGTGCAAAGGTATAACGTGTATTGTGTAATGGCATATGGTGTATTACGTAATGGTGTATGATGAATGGTGTAATGGTGTATGGTGTTAATGGGAAGTTCACTCCATCCAAGGACTTATGCATAACCAATATCAGAAATGAAATAATCTTTCAAATCACCATCTAAAAGTCCTTCAGTTTTCTTGTAGACATTCCAACACCAGACCATTTTGCCAGTAATTATATCTGGCTTCTTGTGTAGAATGGCATTAAAATGAGTTTTAGTCATATTTTCAGTCTCTCTAAAGTGGCCATGCTCTCTTCCTTTTTTGTCCTGACCAATCTTAAATAGTGTTGTCTTTTTATGAACAAACTGACCTGAAATATATAATACAAATGTTGATAAGCATGTCATCAACTATATTTACAATATAAAAACTAGGATGTGTCTTAGAGGAGAAGATACCTGAGTTCCAACTCAAAGATCAAAAATAACTTGACAACGCCATGACTAAAAAAGAAAAAGACAAACAGACAAACAATAGTACACGTGACACAACATAGACAACTAAAGAATAAACAACACGAACCCCATCAAAAACTAGGGGTGATCTCAGGTGCTCCGGAAAAGTAAGCAGATACCGCTCCACATGCGGTACCCATTGTGTTTTACTGTGGTTATTTTAAATGAACATGTAATAAACAAAAGTGTAATACAGTTACTGAATACATCCAGCATGTCCAGGCAAGTCAATATTTCTATATGAATACAAACCAGAAGTAACAAAAATATGGTCACTCATGCCCGTTCGACACAATATCAGTAAAATTTTGGCATGAAATCCTTACTCCATGCACGATCTATAAACTGGTATCTACTCGTTCATGAATTCGTAGGTTATCTTTTGCGTTACAGTAGAAGGTATAATGTTTTTCCACTTTGCATTCCAAATACAGTCATTTAAATCCAAAATAGACTGACTTGATTTTTAAATTCTTATGCTTATACAAATGCAACATTATATAAATAATTATATAGTTATTTTTTTTTCTTGCAATTCTGATATGGCATTCTTTAAATAGTCAATTGCAAAAGAGAAAAAAATGAATCCATGTGATTAAGTTTTAGCGATTAAATATACGACATGTTTGTTTCCATTGCAAATACTTTTAAATTCACGTTACCGATTTTATGACGTTGTTGATTTTATTTGCAACCGCGGATTTGACATAGTGGTTGTAACAAAGTCATTATCAAAGATACCAGGTTTATATATGTGTACGCCAGAAGCGCTTCGTCTACAAAAGACACCATCCTAGTGATGCTCAAATAAAATAATTCAAGGGCCAAGTAAAGTACATAGTTGAAGATCAGTGAGGGTATTAAGAGATTTTTTTTTAAATTATTAATATTTGCATAATAATGCCTGTTTAGCAATGGCTTTAATTATGTCATCCTGTTTGTAGAATTGTCTTCAACAGAAAGGAAAATTCAAATCGGAAAGACTTGTATCAAATGGCAAATTCAAAATATCAAACACATCCAACAAATGGAAAATAACTGTCATATTCCTGACTAGTTACATGCATTTCCTTATGTAGAAAATTGTGACTTAAATCTTTCACTTGTTTGACAGTCGCATAAAATTCCATTATATTGAAAACTGTGTGTGAACAAAACTAACGCACATAAAAGGTAAACAAAAAATTCAAAAATAGGGGAGTAACAGTCAACATTGTGTTATAGTCTTAATCATTATACAAACTTACAAATATGTCAACAAAGAAAAACAAAATGACATATAGACAAAGCACATAAGCAAAAACGAAAGACACGAATACAAAGAATGACCACAGCAGAACAACACATTGGCGGGGTGCATAGTTACCGAGCCGTGCAAAACGGATATTACACTAAACATGCTAAAGGTTAATAATTTTCAAAAACAAATAAAAGAACACTATAACACGTTTTTTAGATGATATACAAGGTCAGTACCTTGAATCTTTACTTAAAGACCATCATGTATTATTTTTGAAGTTATATGACATTTTTATGAACACGGTCTGGAAACCTTCACATGAACTTTTTTTAGAAAAAGGACGAGCGTACGTTCTTTTAATCCTAGTTCATCAACTTTCTGCTCAGACACTGGTGACGTTTTATAAATTCTAAGTAGCAGCTCTTAGCAAGAGTAGCTAAGTAGCAAGATCTTAAAGACCGAATGACTTAATAAACTGCCAGTCTATAAAAGGTTTGATAGACAATCAGGAAATTATCTATGTCTTCCTATGCCAATGATTTAAAATGCAATTGAATTATAGATATATGAATAGGTAACTTCTGCTTATCTGTAATTAAAATCTGATAAAATGTAACCTTACCTAAGATACCTCCGGCTATATTTGATATTCCCGTTTCTTTGTCAATGTACATGTTAAGGTGGTTAACAGCACGATCAGTCCCTTTCTTCATAAGTCGACGGATTTCAATAATGATGTCATTTCCAAAATCAATGTATACTGTTCTATCATGAAGTTCATTTCTGTTCACGTGTATTTTTATTCCTTCCATTTCAAAGACGCTTTCGTCATTCCAAGATAATGCAGCTCCATTAAATATAATGTCATCTGGTTTTATGTAAATGCGTGCTGCAGGGGCCAAGATGACAAGTTCTCCAACAAATGTTTTAAACTCTCCATTATGTTTTTTAGCTGTTGATCCAATAATTCCAGCATTAATAGTTATACCTGTTTTAAGAAATGAATATAAAGATTATTAAAGAAACTGAAAAATATTACCTGGAAATGTCAAATTGGTATTCACGATAATTGTCAGGCTAAACTGTTATCCTTTGTTTCGGGTTCATTGCGATTGCTGCAACGTATTTTATCAACAAACGTTGATCTTTTCAGGGAAAGGACCTCATCTTTATAGCGGTATGTTAAATTAAAGGAGTCTGCTAGATTTATTTACTTGAGAAGTTTCTGTATGAAGTCTGCCTTATATAGATATAGGCAAACATTAGCATGAAAAGAGGAACACAGAAATGCCGACTGTCAGTGGAGAATACATGAATCAAGGTATTTTATGGATCAGATATATATTACAGAACAGTAAAAAAGTTATCTGATTGACACTCTCCAAAAATAGATAGATTTTCAGTTAATTTACAGCTTGATTTACACTGTTGATACAATAGCTATAGATACTTTAGAAAAATGTTTAATCTTTTATAAGTAATGTTGGGCTTTTGGGTACTTTCAAGATACTTGTAGTACAAGGTTTTTATTTCAGAATCAAATCAACAACATTTCAGTTTACGAATCTAAATATTTATGCAGATAAAAGATGCATACGTTGAAATAATTACACTGAAGAACTAGGAACACTAGAAACCCTTTTTCATGATCTAATGCGTTTCATTGCACATGTTCTAGCATCCATGTATCTTTTAAATTAGCAAATGACAATGCGTACCTGCGATTGGATCTTTCAACATCCGGATGACATCTCCGTCACGTGCGTCGACATCAAAGCATATCGGGAATTCTATACCATTTATCCTCAGCATAAAATGTGGATCTCCTCCACCTGAAATGAAGAGTAAGATTAAAGAATAAAACACCAAGAATACATGGAAAATAAAAGATAAAGATTAATTTCAACATATGTTCTCAGATAAAATGTGATAGTTATCTACCAAACATATCCTACCGTAGTCTAAAATCGTTCATCTTGTCAGTTCGTTAGGTATTTGTGTTTGAACTTGACACAGGGGGAAACTCCGCATTGACGTCACTACGCTACTTCCGGCGTAGAAAAACAATGTTTTTTCTGCACTTTTGAATAAAAAAACATTTCTGAAGGTAAGTTTTCATTGTTGTTCTCAATTATTGCTAAAAAATGCCAAATTTCTAATGCCCGTTTCAATCCCGACTTCCGAATGTCTAAAAACATTCTAGAACTTCACAAAATCCCACTTCCGGCCTCCATTGCTTTGTGTACATTCCATTCAGCGTCATCAATCTTGTGGCAGGCAATACAGGTCAAGCAAATCGTATTTTTAGGAATTTTAAAATGACATGCTCCTTACGTCTTTCGCGATTTTCCCGCGAAAAAAGCCCAACCTAAATGAAAGGAAAACTAATTGAAAAAACGATGCCCATGCCATAATTTTGTACAGGAATATAGAGTAGGTTAATGAAAAATAATTTACATTTATTTTTCATAGAATTTTCTTTTTATTCCTTATAAAAAGATCGATATTCTGACCATCATGACTGTAGATAAATATTCATACAGAATTCCACTGATGTCAAAAGGGATGGCAAAAAAAGAGTTTTCCTGTTGAATAAAACCCAAAATTATTGCAAACTATTTTGAAGCAATATCCCACAAAGAAATAACGTAATTGCCGTAGACTGGAAAATCCCCTAATTGACAGTAGAGCAATTTGATTGGGTAGAACGAATTGACATCACGTGATTTTGACGCCATTGAAATTTAAATGTAAACAAACAAGGTCAGAAGGTTCAGTATGGGACAGCATCGTACATTTAGTTACTGACAAATAATTATGAGTTACCAAGCTTGACAATGCATGGTAATAAAAAATGAAAGCTAAGTGTACAGAAAAAATAAGAAAAAAATAGCCTTAGGATAACGACTTATCATTACACCTGGATATAGTTTAGAACGCCTGAAACTAGAGAATCATTGAGCCTGAACCGCAAATTTTATCACATTTTTAGCGTATATATCATCCAAATTCAAACCAAATTATGATATCATAATCAATTAAATTAAGTTGAGCCAGTTAGGATTGGACCTGGATGCACTCTGCTAAGGAACGGCAATAAAATCTGAAACTTTTGTGGAAATATATAATATTTATAGATAGTTTGTTTTGTTCACGTACACGTTCCAAATACACCGTTAGATTGCGCAAATGAAAGAATTCCATATAATATTAAATTTTTGAGAAAATCAAACAAAGATTAATTTGGGAACCCCATTTTTGTCAACTTGAAAACTGTGCCTAAAATCGAAATTCTAAATACACGTTTAGAATATCAAGAATCCATAAAAATTTGATTGTTGTAAAAAATCCAAATCAGTTAAATTTTGTACCCTCTAAATCGCAATGTGAATAAAATTGAAAACCGGGTCCAAAAATAAAAAAAAAGGTACACGGTTATAATCAGATTAAGAACGAACCAATTCAGTTTTTGTTGAAATCCAACAAAGTTTAATTTGGACCCTTTACACCTGAGTGAGGACAAATTTGAATCAGACCATTAAAATAAAAATCCAACTATACATGGTTATATTTGGCATATCAAAGAATCACCAATGTTGTTGAAATTAAACAATTTTTTTTTTACAAATTGGATCTCAACGAGGATCAATTTAAAAACGGTACTCAATATCCAAAATCTAAATACACGGTTAAATTCAGCATCGAAGTACTAAAGATCACCTACAATTCCAAAATTTGAACCAAGTCTCATTATCACTGTTAAAGAAATATGACGTTACGCACGGTATTGGTGTCACTTAGCGTTACACGACGTTCCTAATAAAACGACGATTTTGACGTTGTTCCACGGAAAGTTTCAAACGTTGAGCAAAGCGCATACCACATAATCTGCTATAAAAGGTCCCGAAATGACAATATAAAACAATTCAGATGAGAAACTAACTGCCTAATTTATGTCACAAAATGAATGAAAAAGTCTGTTTTGTATATTTTTTGGCATTTTTTATCTTCGAAATGTTTTAAAACTTTAAAACTTAGTTAGATACTATGAGTGAAACAAATGCAGGACAAATCTGAGGCTAACCTCTTTACTCTCAGACGAGCGTGCTTACAACATATCACATTGGCTGTCTTTGCTTATAACCTTCGATGTCTTATTTTCTTCTCTTTTTTACTATTTGTGTATTACCAGTTTCTTCTATTTCTTAAAATTATGCAATGTTCTCTCTGCCAGAAGAAGTCTCCTATCTTTGCTAGTAAAATTGTAAATATTTCGTTTCTTGTTTCTGTCTCTTATCCCCAATTTCACGTTTATATATGTTTGTTGTAATTTGGTAAATTCGCTCCCTCAATTTACGTTAAAGTTCAAATGCTTCTTGAGTTGTCTTTGATTATGTGAAAGATGAAGGTAGTATATCGACAGCTATTTTCCTTTTCATTATCTTATTTTATCAACACTTTAATCCTGGGACTATTATACTAACGTTAATATAATAGTCCAAGAATTTTTTATTTTTTTTTTAATTTTTCTTAAACAGTGACTTATACTTACATTATAATTCATATTATTTATTTTAACGTATAAGTAAGTCAACAATCTTAACATCAATCCCGATTTTATGGAAAATGTTAAAAATAGCATATTTTCAAAAAGCAATTTATACATAGTATTACAAAGTATTGTGAAGGTCCTTTTTACCATACGTCTAGTGGCATCAACCCCAAAATCAATCCCACCATTCTATTTTTGGTATGAAACCTTGTGGTACAATTTCATAGATATTCATTGATTTATATTCAAGTTATAATTGTCAGTAAACGAGAAAAAATTGTTTTCAACACCCATTTCTAAACAGTTTGGGCCACAACTCCAAAAATAAATCCTCACCTTTTGTATGAGATATGGAACCTTTTGGTACAGTGTCATATAGATCCGTACACTTATACGAAGGTTATTAAAACAAGAAAAAAATGATGTGTTGACCACTTTTTGGTCCCAAATTTCTATTTACAGTTCAGACAAAAACACCCAAAAGCAATTCAAACCTATTTTTGTGGTATGGAACCTTGTGTTTCAATTTTATAGTGATCCATACCCTAATAATCAAGTTACTGCCTGCACACCAATTTCTTTGGACAAGACGACTTCACTACGCTGACAATTTTATAGCATTAAAGGACCGCTCATTTTTGTTGTAAAAAAAGTATCCTCCTCTCAAAATCAAATTCTGGACTGCATAGTAGACATACGTACTTAGTATTTTTTTCAAAGCAAAATTTGTCCCCCTTAATTTAAAAGCATTTTTTTAAAAGAGGGACAAAAGATACAAGAGTGACAAAAAATACCAGAGGGACAATCAAACTCATAGATTGAAAATAAACGGACAACGCCATGGCAAAGAATTAAACATAAAAAAAGACAAACAGACAAATAATAGTACAGAAGACACAACAAAGAACACTAATGACTAAGCAACACGAACCCCACCAAAATTGGGGTTTTTGAACGTTTTTTAAAACTGATGGAAAATGATTGACCCCTTAGTAAAAAGGGCGCAATACAAGCTGTTTTTTGTTTTATTAAACTGTTCATGTGCAATTCGGTCAACATTTTAAGAATTATAATATATAACTCAGTTAACATTTTAGAACAACGTCAGATTAGCAACTTTATATAAAATTAAGAAGATGTGATACGATTGCCAAGGAGATCTCTCTCTACCAGAAACCAATTGACATGGAAGTTAACAACTATCGATCACCGTACAGTCTGCAACAAGGAGCAAAACCAATACCGCATAGTAAGCTATCAATTGCATATATACGTTTTACTGAACAGATTGTTATGTTATGAAATCAAACTCAACTTGCTCGTTCTGTCTCAAAACCAATGCAAAAGTATGACAATAAACAAACAAAGGAAAGTAATTTTATATGTACTAAATGTAAAAGGATTTTTTTATTACACCCCTTTTTACAATAATTTTTTTTCTATAAAATGTGTATAAAGGCTTTCAAATATTTCTTCTTGTTTTAAATGTACACACCTCCTCCTCCTCGACTGCCACCACCACCACCGCCACCACCTCCACCGCTTCCTCTTCTTTTACTATAAGCTATCCTACTCGTTGACGAAGAACCACCGGATGGTGTCCGACTAGATGTGCTACCTCCTGATGAATAACCTGCTGTTTTCGTATCAGTTCTAGTATCAGCAAGGGCAACTGTGCAAAACAAAAATAATTTCAAAATGTAAATGTTAAGAATAAGATATAGACGTTTTCAAGTTATCTTTGATCGAAATGATTCAGAATAAATTGAGTTACCCATTCTTTGCAAATTATGCTCAGTATTAATGTCGTAACAGTAAAACATGTATCTAAAACGACCAATGTTTCCCATTTCAACGGTTCTTGTTAGTTTGTATCATGTATGCGTTGTTTAGTGGTTCAGTTTGGCGTTTTTATACTTTATCTCACCGTTCTTGAAATATCATTGGCTAAAAGCAACCACGTAGAAAACGTGTATAACAAATATTATGTCATTTTGCATATTTTATTAATATGCAATCAGTGGGAGTGGTATATTTTAATACACAGCTAATTAGAAGTAGAGTTACATCACTTATTAAATAAATCGGTGTTATTCTCAAATTAACATACTTTTATTTTCAACATATCTACAGGGCAATTTGGAGTTTGGCATAATGATGATGAAAAACACTCGTCCAAATGTTGAAGACAGCATGTTGACCACTGGATGTGTCTTTAATTTGTTGTCGGGGTCTCAATTGCGTATGATTCTTAATTCCTTTGTATGTAATCAAAGTTCATGAAAAATGTATTGTTTTTTTCTCAACATCGATTTTCTTTTTCACCATTCTTTTTTTTTATGAATTTTGATTCGCAACAACCACTTGTTTGGGGTCACGTCGTACAAATAAAATGTCTTTTCGACAAAAGATTTTTTTTTTCATTTGATATAGAGGTAAGAAGATGTGGTATAATTGCCAATGAGAAAACTCACCACCTGAGACCAGAGTATAGATATATAATCTTAATTTAAAGTAAACCAAATTGTTTAATGGTTGAATATAAAAATAAGGTTCAACATACGTCCTGCGTCTTCGTTTTCTTCATAAGCTCCGAGATCTCGTTCGTCTGGTTTTGTAACAACCATAGAGGTCAAAGGTGTAACAAACTTGTACTGAAAATGTAAACAGTTCATATGCAAATCAGAATAACAGAGAGTCTAAAGACACCAACGGGGTATTTAAGCTTATAAAGTGAAAAGAAATAATGACAATGCTACATGTAGGCAAAAAAAAGGACAAATTAAAGTTTAAAAAAAACACAACTATTTTCTCTTAATATAAAAGTGGCTATGACTGAGCTCCATAAAACAGGTTAGATTATCAGACAAGGGCAATAACTCCTTTTAGGTGTCAATTGCCAAATCCGTCATCTTGTTTTATTTTTAGATGTTATTTTGTTTAAAAATATTGCCTTTTCTATCTACTATAAAAAAAAAGTTATGAACTCAAAAGTAAGATATAACCTATAAGAAGTCGTCTGAAGATTCTGTGTAAAGTGGTGCTCCTAGATTAGTATGTTCAGTGTATTTGTGTCTACTCCCAGGTCAGGAGCTTAAAATTCAGTAGTTGTCGATGGTTGCTGGCTGTCATTTGTGCTTTTAGTTTCAAGTTCGTGAACATATTTTAAGCTTATTGTTTTTCGTTTGAATTGTTTTCATGTTTTGTCATGTAGAGGTTTTTTATAGCTAACTTAAGGGTGTGGGTTTTGGTCCTTGTTGAAGTCCTATAGTTTTTAAAATTCAAGTCATTTGGAGTTCATTGGTGGATAGTTGTTTCATTGGCAATCATACAAAGTATCCTTTATATTTTATACAAAATGGTTGAATATCTAATAGAATAAAATTGTCTTTTAAGGGATGCTGCTATAATTTCTTTCATAAAAAATGTGAATTTCAGCATTATTGATTTATTTTGAGATATTGTCTTGATGGTCACCTTAGGTGACTACATTTGGTCTTAATCTATAATGGTTTTTATGACACTATCAAAATACCTGGAAATGGGAATTTAGAAGCATCAACAGCAAGGTATGCTAGCAAAACAATTTACTAAGAAGTGATGTTGTCTAAAACAAAGAAAGACCGCATGACTTTTTTGCTTTTTTTTTTTACTTCATTCAAATACTGAATTTAAATGTTCAGATACGTGTTACAGCTTTTCTGTAAAAGCATGCAAAATAAAACTTTGATCAACTTGCTTGATATGTTTGCAAACAATAGTTAGCGGAGTTTCGGTCTGTTTTATATATACTGGGATTTGATTGGACAATAAAAATTGACATGAAATAAAGTTTATGTTTTTTATCTGATCAAAGTCCAGTATATAGTAAACTGACTGAAACAGACTACCTATCTGTTGTATACAAACATCCAAACAAACATACAAAGCAAGTTGATCAAAGGTTTGCTTTGCATGCTTTTATAGAAGAGCTGTAATAAGAAGAAAAAAATTAAGTAGGAGGGAAATTCGAGATACCTTTTTTATATTATGTTTCCTAGTTTTCCACGAGTTATTAAATTAAATGCACTAAATTAATTACCTTCAATGACATCTCTAAAGCCTTGTCATTTAACTTTTTCTTTTCTGCTTCATTGTTTACACCGATCGCTTTTTCTAGAAGTTGTTTGATTGTTAAATATGCCCATATTCTTTCAGTGATTTTTTCAAGGTCACCAACTTTTGTCAATTCCGGTACTCGACTCTTAATATCCGATTCGAGTTCTAGTTCCACGTGACCATCTACCCCATTACCAGTAACTATTAGATTCAACACTTGCACGTTGTCGTCTGATAATTTTCCAGCAATGACAATTTCTTTTCCGTTGAAAAACGTATCAAAGTTCATTTTAGTTGCATTTACAGTGACATCTGTATTTTTGTCAAGATATTTAAAAGAAACATTTTGTAAAGCTGATGATGAAATTTCATTGTAAAAGCCTTTTATCTGCAAAGATGCGTCAGAGTCTTCAAAAATCTTGCGAGCAACACCTTTGTTTTTTACTGCAACCTTTTTCACAAATTCATAATCTGCGTCGTTCCCAAAGGCAAGACTGAAAACAGGCAATCCTTTGATATTTTTCTTGTCGATATTGTTAAGAATATTATCTCTATTTTGTTCACCTTTTGATGCTTGACCGTCAGTTAAAAAAACAAGTAATTTCATACGATTTCCTGAAGTTCCTTCGCTTGTTATGGAATTCAGAAACTCGATTCCTCTTAACATGGCAGTGTTAATGTCCGTCCCTAAAAAAAAAAGTCATCGGTTGGAGTATATTTGTTTTTTGTGCATACACGATTCAAGAATGTGTACTGTTTCAAAAATAAAAAGGTAGACCAGGTTTTTTTTCGGTAGATGAGTTCTTCGATGTACAATTAAAACCCCATCCCGTATAAGAGAAACATTGCAAAAAATAAAGACTATCCCATACAAATCATTATACTGAATAAACCAAAACGAAGAGGTACATACAATCTTCAAATATGTGTTCAAACTGTACTGAAAACACGATTATTTTTAAAGATGGGACTGACTTGAGTTAACTGAAGTTTGAAATATCAAAGAGACATAAGACTGCAAATCTGATAATTAGTGCATACATCATTTTAGTATAAGAAATTTTAAAAAGAACGATTTTTAGATACTTGTAACGAAGTTCAAGTCTTTTTTTTCACCAATGAGATAATTTCGGGGCTTTTTTAAGGTTGTTCAGCTTATTAGTTACGTTTGTTGTACCAGAAAAATCAAGTCAAATTTAAACGATAAGAGTGTCTTTTCTTTCAAATTATGTTGATGAAGCTTCAGGGTGACATTTTATCTCACTTGTTTTATTGTGTATTTAAAATATTTGCGGTTACTTTGATTCATCTCCTTATTTGGTATTAAAAAAAGGATTCGCTCTTTTATAAATGTTATACCATTTATACTATTTATTCTTTACATTAAACTTACATCCAGTCGCTTTCATTTTTCTTGCATAATCACGTGCTTTTTGTTTGTTCTCTGTGTTAGCTGACAATAATGTCTTCTGCCACAATTTTGCACGTGTACTGAACTCCATGATGTTGAATTGATCACCTTCGTGTAGGTCCTGCAATATGCTATCCATGGCATCTCTTTGTTGTTGGATTTTAGTGCCAGACATAGATGAACTTACATCTAAGATAAATAACACGTCTTTTGGTATAGGATCCATACCTTCTGGCGCAAAGAAATGTACAAAATACCCATCTACAACCTGTGAAAATATGATTTTCAATTGTGCGTTTTGTAAAACTTGTTGTAATAATTTAGAATTATTCATTTATTTTGATAACATTCTGTCAAATTAACTTCATGAATATCCCTATTAAATCTCAAAGATGCAATTGAAATTAAAAAAAATTAAAATTAAAAAAGGTGAAAAGACTGAAAAAGTTTCAACAACAAAAAAAATCATCATAAATCAAGGTTTCATTCAAATAGCAACAACAAGAAGTAATAAGATAAGCCTACAACACGGACACGAAAAAAAAACCAGAATATTACTAAATCTGCAACAGTGAAACGCAAATTCAACAGAATTTTAATGAAATTGCAATTCAAATAGTTATTCTTTTGATCGTTTGCGTATCCAATTAATCGAAAATCATATAGAGCATTACTATATATAATAATCATGGGGTCATAAATAAAACAAGCATGTGTCCTAAGTACACGGATGCCCCACTCGCACTATCATTTTCTATGTTCAGTGGACCATGAAATTGGGGTGAAAACTCTAATTTGGCATTTGAATTATAAAGATCATATCAGAGGGAACATGTGTACTAAGTTTCAAGTTGATTGGACTTCAACTTCAAAAACTACCTCGACCAAAAACTTTAACCAAATTTTTAACCTGAAGCGGGACGAACGGACGGACGGACGGACCAGAAAACATAATGCTCCTTTACTATTATAGGTGGGGAATAAAAACTATAACTGGAGTCTTATATAACGACAATTCAAGTATTTACAGAACGCAATTGAATTGATTATAGTTTTACCATGACTTCACCAGCGTCAAATTTTCTCTGGACATCATACTCGACAACAAACAAGCCTGATATTCCCTGGTCAGACATCTGTTTCTGGTCATCGGCTGAAGGGGCATAATGAATAGTGGCAGACTTCGATGTTGGTCGGTCAATGACAGCCAAAGCGTTTTTCCCTTCTGTGTAAGTAAGAAAATGGATTGATTCGGTTAAAAAAGTAAAGACACATTTATAGTATTTAACTAGAACACACCCGTGATATCGCGGGTCCGTGACTGAATTAAAGTATAGAATTGTGCAAGCCTTATTTTAGTATTAGTACTGTCATCTGATAAAGTCAGGCCGAATATAAGATACACAATTTTCTCTGCTTCCAAATCTTTCTGTTTGAACCCGTCGGACTGGAACTTATCAATTATTGGTAATATTAATTATTTGGAAAACAAAAGGTCCTTGAATGGAGTATTTTTTAATCAACAGCATTGTCCTATATTAGTTATAAATAAAGTTGAATTCTTTGATTCGCTATTTTACGTCATGCCCGCTTACAAATTGAAACTTATTTTAGTCCAGATTTTTAGTATTCGTATTGTTATCTTAGAAAGTCTTACGGATTAAAATACTACAATAGGTAACAATTTGACAATTTAGTAGTGTCAACCCTATGATTATGACCCGTGTATATAGCATATTATTCCTGAATACACCGTTTGGTGGTGCGCCTGTCAGATGCGGAACGTACAGATAAGGTAATAGGTAACAGGTGATAATACTATTGGTATCGGTATCGGACTCGACCGGAACTTCCTAATTATTGGCAATATTAATTACGTGGAAAACTAAAGGGCCTGGAGTGGTGTAATTTTTAATCTACACCTTTGTACTATATTAGTTGTATATAAAGTTGAATTCTTTGATTCGTCGTTTTTACGTGATGACGGCTGACAAATTGGACCTCGTAATTTTAGTATTATAGATATAGTTATTATATCCATCAAATTTATTTGCAATTTTGAATATTGCCTTAGAACAAATGTTAGAAACATTGGATGGTTGAAAGATAAAGGCCTATTTTCATGGTAATCCTGCTAGTTTCGTTAGGCTTTTAATCGCTAGGGAAACAGAAAGATCTGACAAATCTACTTTTAACGTACAAACGAAATACATATAAATATACCAAATAACTATGGTACTTCAAAAATGATATTGCTTTAGAGGTATAAATATGGCTGTATAGGTGACTATGTCATATCTTAAGCTTTAAAATGTCCTTTGTCTATTTCAAAAAACACGTTCAAAGCATTCTCTAAGAAATAAATATCATGATAGATCATTAAATTACTTTGGCACTCTTACTATTTTATATAGTACATGTCAGTACTATGCAAATGTACGAAAAAGGGATATTTTGGGTATACGACAACAAAAAACCAAATGATTGACACAAAAACCAAACTAAGTCTAATATTTTTCCTGTCAAAGCCTTAGAATCCGACTATACATTATGTCTTTTTCTCAATGTTGATGGCCGTGTGATTGTCTATAACTGTTTACATCCCCTTCATTTAAACGGAAATGGATATATACTTGTCTCATTGGAAATCATACCACATCTCTTTGTTTGTATTTCCACTGGAAATCCAACATATTATCATGAGCGTAACAAATGTAATCTTAATATATATGTATGTAATTATATACTTCACGACTGATATCTTATGCTTTATAATTCTTTACTATCTAAACCGTTGCGAAATATAATCTACCGACTTCAACCTTTAAAAAAACTGTTTACCATTGACATCGGAAATAATATCATTTCGGAGTGGAGGCACTGAGACCTTAGTAATGTCTCTTGACTCCTGAAGATACACGTCAATTCGGAAATCCTCCACAATCTGGCCTGGGTCTACATATATGATATGCTCATATTCCTCATATACACGCTCTAATAATTCTTGGTAAGTAAGGTTAAATGTCACTTTACTCTCGGCTGCTATGTTTACATCAACACTAAAACGATTGGTATGTCTAGGTCTGCAATGGAATGAAATGCAAATAAATTAATAAACAAATGATATTTTAATACCAATTACACAAAAATCTAATTCAAGCAGACTTTTTGGTCTTTTGTTTGGTTCCTGGTATTTGGCTATGGTTTTACATGTAAGTATGAAAATTGTCACAAAACATGCTCCGACAATTAATTCTATTACAAAACTCGTGGAAATACCTTTCATGCAATGTAACAATCAAATTAATGAAACTAGGTGGACATGTGTTATGACAAAAATGAATAATAATTGACAGAAAATATCTTGGTCATTCATTAAAAACTATCTAGTATACAAAAGTGTCCTATTCAATTCTACCATGTGTTTACTCTTGGCACCGTAATCCTAAATTTAGATAATTGAAATGAATATAATTTGTTAAATAGTACAGACACTCAATTAAAATTGAGAATGGAAAAGTGGAATGTGTCAAAGAGACAACAACCCGACCAAAGAGCAGAAAACAGCCGAAGGCCACCAATGGGTCTTCAATACATCCCCACCGGAGATAAAGGCAGAGGCTCCTGACTTAATTATGACAGGCGCAAAAACGGGGCGGGATTAAAAATGTCTTTTGATATCTCAATCTGCCTCCTATACCTCTTGTCAATTTAGAAAAAAAAAACACACACAATAAAACCCACAGTAAAACTCAGTTTAAGAGAATGTGCGAGTCAGATGTCAGAATTGGTAACAAAAGCAGCTAATCAAAATGACAATGATACATAAATTAACAAACTAAAGGACTATTAGAAGTCGAACGCAAGTGTTTTTGGATCCAATGCCTTAAAAAAATTTATACTGATTTTTTTTAAAAAGAACTTTTCAAAATTAGATACTTTATTCAAGGCATAATATAATGATATCTACACACAAGTAATATAAATAGTCATTTTAAGTGTGTACTTACTTCTGTGACACATGTCCAGCACTTTGACCCCTTTTCTTTGCTGTATCATATTTCTCTTTTGCTTTCGCTTTCTCGTTGATTTCTCCAGGATATGTCCGTCCATCGATTTCCCTGAAAATTAAGAGCAGTTTGTCATAGGAGAAAATACTAGTAAAAATAAAATATAATTGTTGATAATTATGTTTTCCTTCAGACTTAGTAAAAAGCCAATCTTAATTCATGATTATAAACCTGTCAAGTTATTCTATATTGCAACATATTTTCGTTTTTTTTTCAAAAATTAAAATTTTGGCTATACGTTAAGATTTTATATTTTGACGAGTAGGAGGAATTGCTTTAACGCCGAGTCGCACTTATTACATACTGGTCAATATGATATATATGTGGATTTTGTATTGCTAAGTATGTTTTCTTCTTTATTGTTTTTGTATATTGCTGTTATCCTTTTCTTTTGAGCCATAGCCTTGCCAGATTATTTTCGACATGAGTTTGAATGTTCCTTAAGTATCTTTCGCCTCTTCTCTCTAATCATTATAGAAGTTATAATTGCCTTTTATTTCTTGTCTCTAACTTTAGATATAATCTATTGTTCAAAAGGAAAACTTACATGATGAATTCTGTAATAAAAGCTGCATCGGGAAGGGTGACTTCAAAATGTGCTTCAATTGGAGTCTTCGCACTGTTAGCTACTTTGCTTGTTACTAAGGTTGTTGCAAATCGGAATTTTACATCAGATTCTATGTGCATATAATATATTCTAGGATTCTGAAGAAAAATTTTAATTACATAAATTCAAAAGCCATGCTTATCTGTTGTCAAAACGCTTGATTCTATCAACATATAATTAAAAAAAAAGAAGAGCAAAAACAAAAAAAAGTATGAAAATTGAAGACAAAACCTATCAAGATCAGCTTAACTGATTGGTTCCATTTTTTTTTTAAATGTTAATTAGTATAAATACAATCTAAATGTAGATACACATACAAGTCAAGTTATCACGAACCCGAAACTATTAATAAAAATTGGTCACCATTTTTTAGCCAAAAAAAACAACAACAACATGTACAATCGAATAAATATTAGAAAATGTGAAATGACAATGAAAGTTTTTTTCCGTAACTTAATAGGTATCAACATATAATTCGATTGTACTCTTTTTATTTTATTCTTTGGCTATAACTCAGATTTCTTTACTTTTCTCAAAGCGTCAAGTTCGGGTATCAGTTCTGTCACTTATTTAAATGTCTAATGTCTAATGTCTATTTAAATAACGTGAGCAAATTGAGGAAGCTTTGCACAATAAGTAGGTTTAAAAATGCATTTACCTTTTATTGGTATTATTTGAATATTTTAGCATATACAAAGATACTGACAGTAACATATTACAGGGTACTGAAAACAAAATCTGCTCTAAGACTTCCTTAAACCAGGGACTTTCTACACTAGACTGTCCCTGCTCAAACTTTGCATGTGCCTGTAATATGTCCATGTAGTATGTACAAATGTAACCATATATTCTTCTATATGTACAAATACATGATTCAGTGCTTTTAAAATTACGTAGCTTCAATCCTATATGTTGGGGGAGGGGGTCAAATGTGACATCTCCAAATGTATTTTTTGGACATGTTCCTTTATTCGTGATTGAAGAACTACTTACATGGTGTTTATCATATTACTAGAGCTGTGTACTGGTACACGCATGTGGTATGAATGACGATAAACATATTTGAAGTGCAGTACGTATTGACATTTTATAACAGTTATTATAGTCATTTTACCCAATGTCGTAAATCATAAACATGAAATTGTATTTATAATGAAAAGTTCATAGATAATTATACTTCATGGAGTTGTTTCATATTACTAAATATTTGTAGATGGTCAGTTTCCATGACAACGAAAACTTTTTTCAAATAATTTATTCGTCATCACAACTATATTGTTATTCATATTTTCTTTAAATGTGTTTTTCACTCAAATGTTATAAAAACTTGTTAAAATGTGTGTATTAATTATAGTTGAATTGAGTTTTTGAGATATATATTGCAAGTTCCAGTTTCAGGTTGCACAAAAAGTTAAATTTGAACAGAGAAGAGGTAATGAAAATATGATATTATGAAATGTAATTTAATACTCAGTTGTCATTTTCTGAAGAAAGCTTTTAAAACACATTGTTGTTATTCTTTAAATTTAATTTTTAAAATAGTGTAGACCCAAAATCAAATGTCCAACTGTTTTGTTTAACAGATAATCTTACATGTAAAGTATACTTATACTATCATGGCTCGGAGTCTAAAATAAGGCATTTTAAACCGAATTTTCTTGATAGTTTATTTTGCGTTTTTTTTTCGAGCTAGGATTTCGCAGGACTTTTCATGATCATACATCAAAAAAGAGGTTCCTGCAAGCATTTTTTCCTTTATACGATTTATGTTATGTTTGTAAATATATGTTTACTGCATAAGCAGAAAGCAATCCCGATTATTTTAACTAATAGAATATCTCCTTCAAATAATATCTAAATATTTAAAAAAAAAAAAAAAAAAACAAAAACATATTGAAATAAATGCGTTCATGTACAACTTTACAATCATGATAAACATGAAAACGAAAACTTTGTTTACATATTTTTCTTATCTGAAAAAGTCTAAAGGTTACCTTTCTCTTCTCAATGAGATGCGTCGTTTTGAATTACTATATTTACCTGCAGTGTTTCTGAATACCCAATTTGCATTATAAAGAAAGGAATCACTAAAAGTAAATTAAGAATTCCTGTCCCGTCCATGTTTGTTAGCAAGTTATAAACAAATAGAATCACTACAGCATCTGAACTGTCGCCTACGTACAAATAAATCCCAAACAAATAACACTTGTTGTAGGTTAAAATCTCTCAAGGACGTCGCTTTATAAATAGATCACTTATGAATATCGCACCTGCAGATTTTGTTACTGAGTGTATCGGATATTTATATCTGCATTTAATAGTTTATATCAGTTTATATCTCTAACAAAGGAACATAATTTATTTTACTTTAATTTGTCCTAGTTAAATCATACGACAGATGAATCTATTATTGTTAGCCAGAGCCGAGTAATAGGCCACAATTTAATAACTACGCATATTATAGCTTCTGCAGCACATAATTCAGTGTAACATGTATTATTTTTTTAAGAATGTTCTTTTAACCCTAACTCAAAAGTTGCAAAAATCTGTTAATATTTGGGGTTTCAACTGTAAAGTAGAAGGGGCTAGAACGGACTAAAATGGCCCCAGATTTACAAAATAATAAAAATTCTAACATAGCAGATTTTTCTCCATAATTTATTAGAATATGAGTCCATGATTAAAAAAATGTTTAATGATGTCACAACGGTAGGTGCTAATGACGTTATAATCGGGAAAGTAAGCAAAATATAGAAATTGGGATCTTTTACTCTATGTTTTGACCAACGCAACACGCTTGCACAGATAAGAAATTTTAACATGTTAACAAGCTCAGATAAAACAAATAATTTCGTATATTTGTACGTTATTTAACAATTTCGCAATTTTAGTTGTTGCGAAAAACAATGTGTCCCGACAAATAAAAATACACATCAGATGAATGGTCAGTGCTTTGATAAATATCTTCCCAAAACATAAGTATACAAATTATATTTCTGAGCCGTTTTATAAATTGTCCATTGCTTATATGGTACAGCAATTAGAAATTCTTTAAAATAGAACAATATTATTTAACATTAACTCGTGCAGTTTTATGTAATATGTGTAGATTACAGTATGTGCCTTTTTCAGCGTACAGGGTAAAGGTCATTAACCTATTTATATAATGTAAGATGCAAGCAATTATAACACTATTTGGATTTCCCCTTGAAACAGTAAATAACATAGAATTCCCACAATCACAACTGCATTGCAGACAAGTGCTACTTTAAACAAATAGTATACTGAAGGTCACGAAGTATCTTTTCTGTTTACGTTATGCATGCAATAACTTCAAAGTTCACCTTCTCAATCTGTTCTGGTACAATTTAAGTGTAACTAGGACATTAAAATGTAATAGATTTGATGTGACAGGCTATATACTAGACATGCTACATGTCGTTTCCTAATTATGTTTTTTTTTTCAACCTTGCCCCTTTAACAATTTTACTGCTATAACTAGAAAAATACCATATTATACTGACATCTGCAGGAGGAAGGGCAATCAGTAGACTTGCACTTATCAGTAAACATATAAATTAATAAGAAAGAAATAAAAGAAAGGGAATTGTAGCAAGTTTAGCTATATACTTGTATAACACCGGGTGGCTTCAGCTACTTGTAATTCCTCTTATAATAACAACATAAGGTTCTGTATATAGAAAAACACACAGCTCTGACAATATCAATCGGTAATTAAAAATTATAATTGGGAAAAAATATGTATTAACTGAAAAACAAATAACTGAATTTCGCATCTTTTATTTCTTATTTGCTAAAAAAATTAAAAAAATAATCAAACCAACAATACATGACGCACAACGAAAACAACATCAAATCTTAAAGTTCAACATCATATGAGCAACATCCGTTATTTTAAAAGAGAGATACCAGAGTGATATTCTAACTCATAGTTCGAAAATAAAGTGACAACACCATGGCTAAAAAAAAAAAAAACTTACAAACAATATAACACAAAACACAACATAGAAAAATAATCACTAAGCAACACGAACCCCACCAGATCCGGGGGTTATCTCAGGTGCTCCGGAAGGGTAAGCAGATCCTGCTCAACATATGGCAGCCGTCGTGTTGTTCATGTTATCACAAACCTAGCAAATAGTCTAATTCGGTAGGTCACACTAGGAAAGGGAACGAGACTGTAGTAACGACATTAGGAACATATCCGATATCATCTTTGGAACGGATATTATGTAACAGTCAACCAAATCGTGATGGTGTTCGAAAATTTACGAAGGGATGATTTCAACTGCACCATTTGGAACAGGTGGTTAAAAAGCTTCCTTGTGAACAGCAAGCGTCTATCAAGAAAATCATGATAGGAAATAAAATCACGGGAATGTCGTATTAATTTGGAGATATATTCTCCGTGTGCAAGCGCTGTTGGAATGTTGTTACATGGAAATGGAAAGTTCACAAGATATGGGACAGACTTAACTAATCTGTTTATCCTTTATAGAAAGATCGATGGGATAGATGCGTTCGACATAGTCACCAAATTTTGAATTATTTACTGAAAGAACAGCATCTATATAATAGCAGAAAGTAAAGTTAAAGGATATTGCTCACTTCTTTTCTTTCTTCCTAAGGAGTTTTTATATGAAGTTACTAGCCTCATAAGAATATAAGAACAAGTCGGCAAGAAGAGGGAAACAGTTAGTTCCCACGGGAATACCGATTGTTTGTTGAAAAACATGTTTTAAGTTGTGTATCATGAAAAAATATTTGTCTTCAAAATTGACAAAAAAACATTTTCTGCACACCCTTGAGTATGCAACATATTTAATATTATATAGAACTATATTTTCGAATTGGTGTGCAACATATAGTAAGAAACATACCGGTAGGATAATTAATGTATTTCAGGGTAATTATGGGAACACATCCCGAAGTTGTATACCAAAGAAGAAAGACTCGGAAGTGGTCATTGAAGACTTGCTACTTAAATAATTACTATAGAAGAAACCACTTTGTACACTTTAAAGATGATAATCGGGTTATCACATGAATGACACGGAAGGCTATTATCATCTTGAATTAAGAAGTTTATGAGTTAGGTGCTTATCACCGGACGACCAATATAACACACATATTTACGACGAGAATAATACAATCATTAAGTAATTGTGCAAGTCATCGAAATAATTTACTTTTTACTAATAGGAAATAAAACAGTTCAGGTCAATACTGGCAATAAATAATTCAGGTCAATACTGCATGCCAATAAAATTATTTCTTATGGACTTGACAAATAAATAGTCTTAAAAAAAGGAGATCGTATGAGATATCTGCGGTTTGAACCAACTGTTTCGTAATTGCTGTTGCCTCCAGCTGCTAATTACAGAGAACAGCTATCGGTAGATACATTAGAACTTTCACTTACCATGAGTACATTGATATCGCGAGGAATCATGAAAAGCAGGTATTTCTATTACGCAACAAGATTGATTACACTGTCTTAACAACTATGATGATGGTTGATGTATTTCTTGATAAAAATGTGAATAACCGAATTCTATGACATTGGAAAACCTGTTTGTAAGAAAATTTATAGGAAAAACCCTAACTGCAATTTCTTTGATGTAGTTAACCTGCTGAGTAAATAATCTATTTCTGAAGATGTAAAAATAAATTAAAGACGTTTTTGTGTACCATGGCATGTGTACCGATAACATTTGTCGCGGCATGGCTGCATGAAAGTGATGCTGTCATAAATAAACCAAACTTCCTATGTGTATTCATTTTGTAAGAATGAAAAAATGCTGGGATAAACTTAATAAAATTAAAATCCTGTTTTTATGATACTAAATAAAATGTAATTATAAGTGTTGAATGCTTCTTATATTTGTAACTTCATAGGGGTGTAAAAGCGTTGACCGTGCGCACATTTTTAGAATGAGGCGCTTCTGCGCTTCATACAAAATGTACTTCGGTTAACACTTTTACACCCCAATGAAGTTATAAAAAGAAGCATTCAATTCTTAAATAAATATACTCCAAACTTAATATTTCTAACAATTATTAAACAAGAAAAAATACAAATTAATTACACATTATACAAAGCTGAAGATCGTATGAGGGCTTCTAGGGTCCCCCTTTAATGAATGACAAAGTGTAAAACAATTCAAATGAGAAAAACATCAGCTGTCTTCTTTTATTACTTCAGAATTTTATTCCAAAGATAAACAAAATTATCTTACCAATTGTTCGGCGAATACTTTAGAGTGTACAATGATACAACTCGTAACTGTCCAAAACACTAAACTCCCGATCATCGCAAAGATTTGTGAAAATATCCCTAATGATGATAAATTCGAAGTTGGATAATTTTGATGGTGTTTATATATTTCACAATTTATAGTCTATTATTCGTGATAAATTGTTACCACGATCAGCCTTTATGTGTCATGGTAATTAGTAGATGTGATTTATCCATTGTCATGATTTTAAATGTTAAGATTATTATCATGCGTTTTAATCAATTACAATACATATTTAAATGACACCTTTAAAATTTATTAGTTTTGAACCGAGTGCCCTGTGCACCCAGCAAATATTATTTGTCAATTATTCGACGAGGAATCTAAATAAACATTCAATTTAATGTTTTCCCCATCGAATAATTTTCAACGAATGTATCTTTTACACGGCCGACACTCGGCTAACCGAGAGATTAGTCGGTTAATCTATATTGAGTATGCGGCTATATCGACGATTGGTCTGTTAATCGGGTTGGCTAAAGTCTGTTAATCAGGTGTTATCGAGAAAATCATTGAAACAGCATGTTTCATTGTATAAATTTTTAAATATATTTTTATAATAAAACTGATTCATGTCTAACAAAACAGTTCAATGTACTGAATCCAGTGGTGTAATTATTTTTGTTCGGGAGAGATCCGTTTAAGCCACAATTTTTTCTCCAATGCTACGTTCGCGCCAACTGTTTTAAAATTACATGGTATCATTTGCGCCAAAAATAAAACATACGATTGCGCCAATTAGAAGAAAAAATGACTTTTCTCCTCCAGTTCATAATAATTCCTGTTGAATGCTTCTGTTCCATTACTGGTACGTGTTCTACTCTATTCTACCATATAGTGACCGCCTTCAACAAATTAAAGATCACAGGAGGAAAATCACAACAAAACATAGATTGAAAAATGTACATTTAAAAAAAAAAATACGAAAAATTAAAAAATAAAATGTCTTGTATAATAAGATGTATTAATTGAGTTAATATTGATGCTTTGAAATTTGAGATTTGAAAGAGTCTACTGAAGTGCAATTTACAATGTTATTCGGTAGTTTGTTCCAGTCGGTAATAGTTCTTGAAAAATAGGATTCTTTTCTGTGCTGTGTTTTGAAGGATTGAATTTGGAAGCTGTTCGAATTAGAATGTCTATCTATGTCTTGTTGTAAGTATGGATCCCAAACAGAGCGGAAGATAGTTTCAGCCTATACGGATGGTGGGAACAAAGCACTGTGTCATCAACATATGTGGCTAAAACATAATCACCAAAGCTTCTATTTTCTTCTCTTTTGGCATATCCTGTAATACATATTCAGCAAAGCAATAAGTTTTCTTCTCTCTCTGTACATGGACTGTCTAATGCATTACAAGTCATTTCTCTCCAGATGCTCATTTTCATGGTGAACTATCTCCAACATAGTGATACTTTTTAAGCCAAAAATAAGAACAGGTAAATCGGCGCAAATGAGTTTCGAATATTGGCGCAATTGATACATTTGGAAAACAAAATTTGGCGCTAATGATACCCCTGAAAACAGTAATTGGCGCTAAAGGACTATTGCCTTTTGTTCTAGGTTTGATGTACGATCTATAAAATGAAAAGGCGGGTTACTCATCAATAAATTTATTCACATTTTATACACACAAAATGTACAGAAAATGACATGTTGGTTGAATTTACTTGTATGCAATATTTTGAACATCGAAAAAAGACAGGCAATATGTTTGTTAATCATATTGATATCATTGTGTAAAAAATCTACACGAAAATCTGTATTTTGGTGACATTAATCAATCTTTATTAAAAACTGGTCTGTTAATTGGTCGGTTGTATAAAACCCGGTTTGTTAACTGATCTGTTAAGAGTTATGAATAGCAATAAAAGTATAATTTGATTGCTATATGGGGTGTTATCGGATCAAATGGTAAGCTCAAGACGAGCGGCTACAATATACGGAAACAACACAAGAACAATGAAACATAAAATATACGGAAACAACACATGAACAATGAACAATTTAGGTAGCACTCCACAGTTGGAAAAAAAAATTAAAAATGAGCTACAAAATGTTTTATCATCTCCTATTCCTGGATTTCTAAAACATTAACCTAACTATTTGTGTTGTACATATGCATATATTTGTAATCAGTATCTTCCATAGATTTGTTTTTCAAAAGTTTAAAGGGTGAAAAATAATTTATTTTATGTGTATCCATGGCAACATTCTGCATTTATTTACCATAAAATATTGCAAAAAGAGGGGTGAACATGTCACATATACCCCCAAAATTTGGATCAAACTAGAATTTCAATGCCTTTGAGTGATACCTTTTTAGAAACTGTTTACATTAATCTTCCTAATGATCAAATACAAAATGGACGTCTTTCGCCTCATTTTGTCGTAAAATCTAATCACAAAGTTCGTGCGACAAAAAGTTGGAAAAAACATTACAATAATTGCCGGACCAATGTATAGTATGGACATACAAATACGGACTGTCATACAGAAAACAGCCTATATTACATACATTACATAATTTTGATGTTCATATAAACCCAATACAAAGGCTATTTTAATACTCAGCTATCCAAAAATTAATTTTATTGCACACTAGCTCTCATATTTGAAAAATCCACAGGGGCCAAAATGCGAAACTACACACCTAACTGTGGGATGCTACCTAAATTGATAAAAATGGTTTCAAAAAGTGTAATATTAATAAAAGTAATATTAATTTCATCCAAGAATGAGGGTCGCATATATCATATGGATTCTGGTTAATTGTCATGAATGACACCAATTTGTCATCTACATTGGTAACCAGTATAAAAATCAGAGATAAACGTCGTAATGTAACTAAACATCAGTAAGTAAAATATATTGGAAGCCAAAATATAAAGAATAGAGAAAGAATAATGAGTAAGAGAAATAAAATGTAGAAAAAAGTGATACAACAATTTAAAGAATACAAAAATAAACAACACCCCAAATCCGGCCCCTAATGGTATATACGAGAATCTGGATGGAGACGCAGAATATAGAATAATAGATAAGGACAGTAGAGATTGATGCATTGCTAAAAAAAAAAAAAGAGAAAAAAATAATCATTGTTTAAGAATACAGACATGAAACACCCCTGAATGTTGCAACAGTAACGGATTGCGATGTACTCATATTGGTGACCAATGCTAGAAGTTATCATGCGAACCAATGCTGTTCTCCTCTGCACTTATGTAGAAAGAAACTTAACGGAATAAAATGAATTAAAACTTAACATAACCATGATGTAGCTGGATTCGCTCCTTTCCATTTTGTAAACAACATATGATTAAGTAATAGAAGAAAAGAACCAATTGGATGATGCTAACGAATAAGGGTTTAACGTCTAGTAACAAATATCATGTGAATATGAGAACTACAACACGTTATTTGTACCCAGTGTTGTATTAGAAAGACACTTTCAGTCGGATTTGAGAACGTGCTCCTTTGAACAGACACAAAAATTAAGGCTGATTGAAAACGTTAATAATAAATTCATGCATTTTCCAGCGGCCAATCTATATCACGCTATATTGAAGTGACACACCCTTCAATAAAATGCAAAGAAAGTAAAAATAAGGAAAGAAGGATAATGTTGCACCGTATTGTCATTTTTTATTTACTCAAGAACATCTCATTCTTAACTATTTCAATGGGAAAATATAAAGGTAGCACAACTATTGTCGTGGCTCAATAACTCTTTACTGACACAATTTCAATTTTCCAACCCATTAACAGACTAAAACGTGGTATTATTCACGTTATATTACAATTATGAAATATTTACTTATGTCAATTTATGTTTTAGAACCAAAGTACTATTTTGTGTCCTTTAATTGATATCTAAATTTGTTTGTTTCACCTTTTATTAAAAAAAACAATGCTATGCGTTTAAGCATAAATACTACATACTTGCGCGACGCCTTTTAGTTAAACTGAAAAATGCGCAGACTATGAAATGTTTTTACAGATGGAAAATGTTCTATGATAGATATTATTTTGTCAGACACTTTTCCTTTTTGGATCTGGTTCTTATAATATGCCAAAATTCTGTATTTTAATAAAATTTAACATTAAATTGTGCGTTTTATTCTTAACAGACGTATAACCAACCCTAATAATAGACCAATCGCCCATATAGCCGCATACTAAAAATAGATTAACCGACCAATCTCTCGGTAAGCCGAGTGTCCGCTGTGTTTTAGTCTAAGTAAATAGTACATTGTCCACGCCATTTTACGATTGTATCTATAAATGTGTTGGAACAGTGATATGATTCTTTTGCTTACCGAAAAGAAATGTTGGTTTTTATTTTCGTTGTCAGACGGACAATTTGTTTTCATAGATATAAGAAGATGTGGTATGCGTGCCAATTAGACAAATCTCAATCCTAGTTCATCCATACAAATTTGTTGCCTTCATTTTGTCTTTCTGAACACCCATTTTCACCTTGTCTTGTGCAAAATAAAGACAACAGTAGTATACCGGTGTTTAAAAGTCATCAATCGATTGAGAGAAAACAAATCCGGCTTACAAACCAAAACTGAGAGAAACACATCAAATATAAGAGGGAAACAAAGATCAACAGGAACACTGAAGTGCAAAAAAACAAAACCGCCAAAACACACATTTATTTTAATAGTCTATGTTCTTACCAGGCAGAATAGTATTATTTTCAACAGTTTCCTAAATGTATCATTGTTCTGCTTCTCTCGTACTTTCCCGTTTACTTTAGTCCTCGGGATTATTCTAATGAGGGTTTTTTTAACATATTAATCATTGTTGGTTGCTTCACGTCCAATTAGGAAATCATTGATGGAAGCTATACTTTACTGTAGTTTTGAAATGGGTAGGCATTATATTCGTGGTTATTTTTGCCCGAGTGATAGTGAGGGCTAAAATAACACAAATGTAATGCCTACCCATGTTAAAAGTACAATAAACTTTAATACCTTGCATCAATTATTTCGATTCAGATTAGGACAATTAAGGTAATTTCTATGTCCGATGTGTATAAGTGTGAAGCGATTGTGTAGGCTTGGAAGTATTTAAAATTTAATTTATTCAAATAAATTAAACGCATGCCAATTTGATAAAATTCATTATTCTGCAGAAGTCAATATACGCATGTGTAAACAATTTTTATTGAATTTAGGGCATGGGTATATACATGTGACAATAAATACAATAGTTGGGTCCTATAATCAAGACTGTCTGCTACTGGAAATGAAGGTAAACTATATTGAATATTGACAGACATTTCCCTTGATACAGGCTACCTACGAGCCCCTCAAACAGTTGATACAAGGGTTCTTTACGTGTAAACAGTGTAGCACTTTTTAAACACGTGGCATTAGATGTAACGTTTTAATTTTGTCCGGAATTGGTTGACATTTACTTGAACATAGTGCACAGACAAACGGACGCCCATCTTCGGCAAGGGGTTTACTGCAGATCGGAAGAAGACCTTATTAATCATTTTTTTTTTATTCCCAAGACAGTTTTTTATGTTATGAAAAGAGACCGTTTCGTTTAAATTCTTGCTGATTACAATAGATTAATGGGATCCCAAACGTTTTGCCTATTAGTACAGCGGCTACAAGCATATTTCAGACGAGTTGTTCACATTCTGCTTCAAGCATGAAATTTGGCACAGACCTTCTTCAACTATTACTCTTTTAATTCAGTAGGGGAGGCATTTCAAAACAAATGGTCACTTCCGGTTAAATCCAAAATGGCGGACACATCTTAAATCAGCCCAATATCGAAGGTTAGTTTGTGAAAATGTGTTATTATCATGCTACTATCACAATATTTGGTGCAAACCTTTGTTATGTACTACTTTTTGATATATTATATAGAATAGATATCTTCAAAAACCCTACTTCCAGTAAAATCCATATAGTGGACATTGTACTAAAATAAGCGTATTTTTAGGTAAGGTAATTGAAATGTGTTTTAACGTATTGCTACTATCATTATATTGTGCAGGGACTTTACTCTTTGATGCTTCTTGTGGATACAATATATAGGAAATATGTCTTAAAAAAAACCCTTCTTCTCGTAATCTTCAATATGGCGGACATAGAAATATCATTTTTTTTTTTATTCTAATATTCAACTTATTTTTACAAAATGTAAAAAAAATGTTTTATGTGTTGATCATTAAACTTTTGGCTTTAAATTATCCTCAAAACCACTACTTCTCCGATATATTTTAATATTTTTGATACAAAGTTAAGCCTGACTTCCGGAGAAAAAAAATGGCGTAAATTATAGAGATGAGTCCTCAATCTGTATCCTCGATGTAGAGATTTGGATAGATTGATTAAAACAAAATAAAGTCACTAAAGTACTAAAACGTCTTTCGAATTACTAATATATGGCCAAATAATGTTTGTTCACAAGCACATAAAAAAGTGCACGATCAATCCAATTATCCACATTTACAACGACCTCGACATCATTTCTTATATCCACAATGTACAAGCTCCTGACAAGATGATGAGGCCTCAGAAAGAGTTTTTTAGAAGGGTTCGAACTTCCCATCGATCCTCTTTGTCCCTCCACAATCAATTAGCGTTTGAACTGTGTATCATATGAGCCAATTCCATGCTCGTCCCCCTAAACAACCGCCTTAGTATGTTGGTCGTTTTTCATGCTGGAAAAGACTTATATCAAATTGAGGGAATTACCTCAATTAGCCTTCCTTTTTACGCAAATACTTATTTTCTTCCTCCGTTAACCTTGATGAGATTGTGCATTCTTACAGTAACACCACGGTGATTAAGGCTTATCAATCCTCATTCTTAATGTAAAAGTCACATCTTCAAATGCCTTCAATGTCTCCAACTTTTCAAGCAAACATAGAACCGTATCACAACCCGTAAAGACGTGTGTTTGATCACTGATTGCCTCGTGCATTGCTTTTTCGCTATTATGTGACATAGGGACTAACTATCTATACCTTGCGTTTAGGAGTGGAAAAGTTCTAGATATATATATATCTTTCCATGACCTTTCAAATGCACTAGTAGACATTGAGCGATTACACGTTTGCTAGAAAAGGAAAAAAAGACTGCGTGGGAGACATGGATGGCGTCTGAAGATGTGACTTTAGCACATAGATATGGATTTGATACAGTACTGTCATTGATAGAACGATACATGGTTTTACTGTAAGATCGAACAAACTTATCAGATAAGAGGAAACAAAGCAAGAAAATCTGTTTTTGAAGAGGAAAGACTAATTGAGGCTCCATGTTTTATTCTTTCCAGCATGTAAAACGTGCAATATAACATGGCGTGTGTGAATGAGTAACACATTTTGAATTGGATCCTATTCTCACTAGTCCAGACACTTATGAATATCGAAGGGACAAACATGATCCATGGGAACTCTTTTGGACAACTCTTTGTTAGGCCTCTTCATTTGGTCAGGAGCTTGTACATTATTATGTAAGAAAGGTTGTCACCAGCTTTGTTAATGTGGAAAATCAGGTCTCCCGGTCACTGTTTTATGTGCTTGTGGTGGTGATTGTGAATAAACATTATTTGCGGCCATATATTAGTAACTATAAAGATGTTTTAGTATTTAAGTTACTTTATATTGCTTTAATAATCAATCTATCTAAAAATCTTCATAGAGGATACAGACTGAGAACTCATCCCTGAAATTTACACCATATGTTTATTTTTACCGGAAGTGTTAACTTTGTATCAAAACATTTTAAACACAATTGTGAATGAGTTGTTTGAAGATAAATTCAAGCAAAAAAAAAAACCCACTATTTTTACATTTTTAAAACAGTTGAATATTAAAATTAATATTTAATATTTATTTGTCTGCCATATTGGATATTACCGGAAGTCGGGTTTTTTAAGACATATATCCTATAGGTTGCATTTCTGTAAATATTGACAATGCAATTTCCCATAGGAACTCCTTTTACGGCTAAAACTGTACCACTTTTACTATGAAGTTTTGAAAAAAATCTCATCCTAGAATTGAAAGTTCATATGTACCACAATTTTGTTCAAAGGTCAAAATATAGGGCTGTGCGGCATATTTTCAACGTTTATATGCCCAGAACTTCTCAGTGTTTAAACTTACACTAATTTTCTTAACTACCCCTACCTCGAATGAAAGGTTACCACAGATTTCAATGTAAACAATATGCACGTGTTTATTTACTGGTAACATTCCCAAGTTCTGTCTCTGCGATATGGAACACAGAGAGCATAACTGGGAACCAGTATGTAAACAAAATGATTTTCTATGAATATTCAATTACTCCCCAAAAGAGGCGTATTTTGATAAACAGATGTATTTACAAAGTGCAACCTATATATTGTATTCATAAGAAGCATCAAAGAAATATTCCTGCACAATATAATGATAGAAGCAATACGTTAAAACACATTCCAAGTACCCTACCTAAAACGTACGCTTATTTAAGTACAATGTCCGCCATATTGGATTTTACCTGGATTTTGAAGATTTATAATTTATATAATATATCAAAAAGTGGTAAATAACATAGGTTTGTACCAAATATTATGATAGTAGCATGATAATAAAACCTTTTCACATACTAGCCTTTGATATTGGGCTGATTAAGTATGATGTCCGCCATTTTGGATTTAACCGGAAGTGAGACATTTTTTTTTCAAATACCTCGTTATCTGAATTAAAAGAGTTATAGTTGAGGAAGGTCTATGCCAAATTTCATGCTTGTAGCAGGATGTGCACATTTTTTCACAAAGCCGCCGTACTATGTAACTTAGACAGACATATCGCATTATTTTTTGTATTTTGCAAATATTCTATATTTTTGTACACTACAATTTATTTATAAGGCCACACCAATTTAATTTCTTGTTCTACGGATTGTTGGACTCAAAAATTTGGGGCGACCGAGCGATTTGAAAATTTTAATAAAAAAAATATTTAATTTGAAAATTTTTGAGGCGAAGCTTGAAAAGTAAAGGCGAGCGATTATATTTTTTTTTTTTTATTTTTTTTGTAAACATAAAATAGTAGGTTTTGACAATAATAAAACTTGATTTATAACTTGTACTTTGACATTTTTTTAATTTCTGAAGTATTTTTTCCCTGTTCACCAAGAAATAATTAAATCTGCCAGGACTGGTCTATGTATGTGTGACTGGCAATGAGACAATTCGCCATCTAAGTCATAATCAGTTTGGGGGCAACCCCTTAATGTTATAAATATCCCTTTTACATGTTTTATGAGGGATCAATGTAAGTTATAATATATTTGTTTGTACAAAAGGGCTCATATTTTCTCAAAGATCTATATATCTATCTAGTATTAAATGGTCAAAACATGTCCAAGAATTTTGTAATATTCCTGGACTTTAACCATGTTAAATTAACACATTTACTTTAACAGTTAAATATTATTCAAAATAAGTGGACCCCTCTTTTAGAAAAAGTTGTTTAAAATATGATGTAACTATCCTCTTTTTGAGTACAAAATTCTAAGTTTTCAAAGGTTTTGTATAGAAGAACTATACAAATCCTTGGTATTTCTATTTTCTTTTCTACATCAGTAAAATGACCCCTTCAGGCCCTTGTCTGAGTGAGGGTTGTTCTCAACCTGACAATAACAAAAACAGGTCAAAGTACGGCCTTTTACACAGGGCTTTGATACAGACCAAACAGCAAGCTGTAAAGGATCCCAAAATTATTAGCGTACACAATTCGAACAGGAAAACCAACGATCTAATTTATATATCCAAACGGGAAAATACCAATGAACAACATCAACAAACGATAACTGCTGAACGACAGACCCCTGAATCAATCAGGACAGGTGCATTAATATGCAGCGGCTATAGATAGTTTTGTTTTGCCAGCATACAATATAATTGCAGTTGAAGGCAAATCCTTCAGAAGTTCTTTGTACTTTATTCTAACAACGAACATTTTTGATAGGGAATATAAGTCAGGGGGAAAGAAACCAATGTTGATATATTTTTATAATATTTACAAAAAAAAACGGTGCGGGAAATAGACATGATTACATTTCCGGATGCGGGAAGCTGGAATATAAAAAAAATAAAAAAAATCTGTTTTGAAAAAATAGGTGCGGGCGGGTCCGTCGAACAAGGAATCAAATTGGTGTGGCCTAAGTATACAAGTAATCATTACATGAGGCAAAAAAATACATTGAAATATTGTATTTTATAAGTTTGAATTTGTTATTTTATTCTTTGGGTTGCTGTCTTACTGACATATACTCCAACTTTGATGTTGAATTGTAAAGATCTGATGAGCATAATTTATTCATATTCATTTAGATCTATAATTATTTCAAATTTTCTTGTTTCTAATTAGAATACTTATTATTATTTTACACCAAATTTTCATTTGTTTTGCAGGTTTTAGATAATATACATTTAACTGAGAAATGTAGCCAAGTATCACGAGAAGCCTATTATTGCTCACTTAGATATGATAAGATCACTTAAAATATTGTGAAGTTAACAGGTCGAGATACATAAATCATATTGAATTGAAGGAGGTCATTCATATATGAAACACATCAATTGTTTTAATTGTTTGATTGATTATAATCTAATTTAATCTTATCCGGATTAATCTTAAACCAATATATGTATACTTGTCTATCTCTGAAGTCCTTAAATCACTGGTTTTGAATGCATTAAACAATGTATAAACATAGTTTGATTTGTATTAAATTCTGACAGGCAGAAACCATTTATTTACTAAAAAGGTTTGGACAAATTCTTAAACTATTTCATCTACGGGATAAAAATCTTTCGTTAATGAAACCCAGTTAGTTTGCATAGGAAAGTCTTGTTTTACTAATTATCTGTAAAATCTTAATGTTACCAATGTATGCCTAACTATATATTGCAGTTGAACATAACAAATTGGTGACTTTTAGTGGTTTTTGTAATATGTCACATCAAATGATACTCATAATCCATTGGTTGTAATTGAAAGTGTGTTCGTTTGTTTTGTTAAGACTATCGTTGTATGTTAAATGTACGAAAAAGATATTATTATACTTCCTGTAAGAATGTCCTTCTATAGTTAAATTACTCTATTTTTGCATAGTTTTTAAAAGAAATATATAGCGTTAACTGCACTATGCGAAAATAGTATGTCTTGCTGTTGTAAATGACTATTGATTTTAACGTCAATCATTGTTTGATTTCACGAGAGAAGGTGGAGCTTAGTCGCATTGACAGACAAGTGGGCTGGACTTATTAGCCTGATCATATGTGCGCTTAAAATAACGATGTTATAAACCACTAATTAAAGTCGCTTAATGACTATACTGTCGTCTGCAAAAAAACAAAACAAGCAAGATGTCGCGGTTTGGTCAAGACGACCCTACAACATTTAGAAAAGAGAACTTTAAGTCCAAGAAAACTGGTCAACAAACACATTTTGCTGTTAAAGTTTTGTCAGATTTCATTGTTGAAAGAGGTATGGAAATTGACATTTTGGAAGCCACAAAAGATGAAATCGCAAACTTATTGCAAGATTTTTATGCCAACATCCGAAATAAAAGTCAAGAATATTACAAGAAAAATACTCTTCTAGCCATACGACAGAGCATAAATAGATATCTGAAGGAGAACGACAGGTTTTTTGACATCATAACCGACCCCGAATTTACCCGAGCGAACGACAACTTTACTTCCCTACTCAGGAAAACGAGAGAAGAGGGAAAAGGAACTGTTACCCACCATGAGGCTATCTCCCTAGAGGATTTGAGAATGCTTTATGAACACCCACTAGTTTTTAACACGTCAACTCCCCAGGGCCTTCTAAATAAAACTATATTCGAGACAATCTTATATTTCTGCAGAAGGGGTCAAGAAAATCTCTCACAATTGAAGGTTGATGAATTTAAAGTTGACTCGGATCAAAAAGGGCAGATGTATGTCCGTAAACTTACAACAGAACTAACAAAAAACCACCAAGGTACTACAAATGAGCCAGAGGGTTCAGGGGGAATGATGTATGCTACTGGCACAGATAGATGTCCTGTTAAGTCTTTTGTAAAATATCTAAAGAAACACAATAATGCAAGCAATAGATTATTCTTGCATCCAAAGAATTCATTCAGTGAACAAGATGATATGTGGTTCAGAAATGAACCAATTGGACAGAACACCATAAAAGTGTTTATGAAGAATTTGTCAAAGTCAGCAAAATTATCTAGAGAATACACCAACCACTGTATCCGGTCAACATGCATAACCTTGCTGGACTATAGTGGCTTCCAATCCCGTCACATCAAGACTATCAGTGGACACAGAAATGAGGCATCTTTATCAAGCTATTGTTATGATACTTCAGGTAAATGCTATACACAAATATTTAATATTCATTGTGCAATTGCTAAAATTTTATTACAGTTATTTAAGGAATGACTAATATTTTTTCTGTCTATGAAGAAATAACATAAAAAATGTGGTATATTACAGTCATTTCTTATAATTTAATTCTAAATTTCATTTCAAACCGTAGAAAACCATGAAAAAAGGTTGACGTCACGGTCACATGACTAAATTATGTCTATGGGCTGATAACAAAATAACGTAAGCCAATCAGAAGATGCGTTAACATCCAAAATTAAATTATATCTATATATATCTTATGCAGTACATCATTTGTACATATAATAACAAAAATATACATTGAATTACAACAATATTGTAAGAATATTTCTGCTTTTAATATCACAATTGAGTTTATCCAAAATTTGTATGTAAAATCTCAAAAAGGTATTGGGTTTAATGTGTGAAATGACTGAGTACAATATTTATATATTCTTTATTCTAATGACTATTCTTGTACATTTCTTTATTTTATTGTGCATGTTTATAAATTAATTTTACTGTCTGTCAATCATTTTCTGAACTCATATAAATGCTTTCATTGTTTTTTTATAAATACATTTCAGATAAACAGAAAAAGAGTATGTCTGATGCATTAAGTAAATGTACCTATGGCACATTACAACAGACAGAAAGTAGGAGTGTAACTAGTAAGTATAATCATGTAAACTATAAAATTAAACAAAATAATCAAAGAAATGCAAAGAAAAAATAACCTAGGAGAAATGCACGTATTTATCGTCTTGTTGGTACCATGAAATATAGCACACTACATTGTTGCATTGACTCCCCTCAAATATTATAGCACAATAAAATCACATCGAAAATTGTATTCTAATATTTGCCACTAAACTTGGGTTGTACTGTTTAAAGATACTGATAAGACAACTTTTCATATGGCTCCTAAGTCCTTTTGTACATATAGTCTATATAATATATAAATAGTTCTCCTTACATGCAAGATAGTGTAAAAACAAACTGAATTCTTTTTATTACAGTTAGCTTGTCCCAGGAAAAGACTGTTTCTACCTTCACGTCAGATGAGAATGAACAGCCAATACCTCTACCAGTAATAGAGACTGTTTCTGCTGTTAGAAATAGTAAGAGACAAGGTATTTTTTTTTGTATTCAGGTACTATTGAAATAGTATTAACTATTCAACATATATTTTGGGTCAACAACATGAAATAAATGACAAAAGGTTTGTCACATAGTCTTCAACAATGAGATCTTCCTTAAAGTCACTCTCCTACATGTCCCGTTACATATAATGGAGTTCATGAACAAAATGGCATTCAGGTGAATTAATTGCATATTTAACACATGTAAATACATTTATGTCTCAACATTCTTCAGTACATTTTAAAAATGAAAGTACGCTTTTACTTGTTTTTGATAGTACAAATGATGGTACCGCTGGATGTGTAAATATGGCCAAGAACTATTTGTGCAACTTTTTTTTATGTTCAACTAGAACAATTTGTTACCTAATAGTATTGGTACTTTGTTCACACTCAAAAGCTGACTTTATTTAAATTATTTCAGTTGAAACTGCACCATATGATCCAGATATCATTGACTTTTTGGGACTACCTGATGATGTTTTGGTGGACTATTGCCAATCAGTCGAGAATTCTGACCACCAAATAAGTGCCCCAAAGCAAATGAAGATGATGCCATTGATGGATATTTCAAATTGTACTGTTAATATCAACTATTACAATAATTGAATTTGAACAATAATGGAAAATACATTGTAGTAGATATTACTTGAATTATAAGGACATTTAAGAGACTTTAAGATACCGTAGTTTCTGTTAAAACTTTATTTTATATTTGTTAACATATGTTTACTGCTATTGAAACCAAAATAGTCATTTGTTACAGATAAATTGTAATAAATGACATTAACTGTTACTATTACTTGGTTTTTTTTTAAGTTATAGAGTACTGTGAAGAAGGTTAATAAATGAAATGGAAGAGGTTTGGAGTACACCTTCTTGAGAAAAATCCAAAATAATACAGAGACAAATCTAGGACATAATGCTTTAATTGTACTTCTTCATCTTGAAGTGAACATGAGTTTAAGCTTTCAACAATGAGCAAACCGCTGGAACCTGTTTTTCTGTTTGTCTTTTTCATTTTTAGCCATGGCGTTGTCAGTTTGTTTTAGATTTATGAGTTTGACTATCCCTTTGGTATCTTCCGTCCCTCTTTTATAGCAAGTTTAACACAACTTCTAGCACCAGGCCAACCAGTATTCTATTGTATGTCAGTAATGATTTATATTCAGATACAGAGTTAAAATCAATCATTTCACCTCAAAACATACTATTGAATCAATCCCTCAAAGTCTTTTTAACAGAGCAAATATATGTTGATAAGATTACATAAAAGGCATATTTTTTATATTGAAATACACTATTGTCACTATTCAAAATAGTACACAGTCAGTATAATAATGATATTAATGTTGTGTTTAACATTGACTATGGAAAATAGTAGCCAGGGTTTGAGACAATAGTGCACTCCCCTTCGGGTCGTGCACTATTGTCTCTCACCCTGGCTACTATTTTCGCATAGTCAATGTTAAACACAACATTATTATATAAATACTATTAGGTAACAAATTGTTCTAGTTGAACATAAAAAAAGGTTGCACAAATAGTTCTTGGCCATATTTACACATCCAGCGGTACCATCATTTGTACTATCAAAAACAAGTAAAAGCGTACTTTCATTTTTAAAATGTACTGAAGAATGTTGAGACATAAATGTATTTACATGTGTTAAATATGCAATTAATTCACCTGAATGCCATTTTGTTCATGAACTCCATTATATGTAACGGGACATGTAGGAGAGTGACTTTAAGGAAGATCTCATTGTTGAAGACTATGTGACAAACCTTTTGTCATTTATTTCATGTTGTTGACCCAAAATATATGTTGAATAGTTAATACTATTTCAATAGTACCTGAATACAAAAAAAAATACCTTGTCTCTTACTATTTCTAACAGCAGAAACAGTCTCTATTACTGGTAGAGGTATTGGCTGTTCATTCTCATCTGACCTGAAGGTAGAAACAGTCTTTTCCTGGGACAAGCTAACTGTAATAAAAAGAATTCAGTTTGTTTTTACACTATCTTGCATGTAAGGAGAACTATTTATATATTATATAGACTATATGTACAAAAGGACTTAGGAGCCATATGAAAAGTTGTCTTATCAGTATCTTTAAACAGTACAACCCAAGTTTAGTGGCAAATATTAGAATACAATTTTCGATGTGATTTTATTGTGCTATAATATTTGAGGGGAGTCAATGCAACAATGTAGTGTGCTATATTTCATGGTACCAACAAGACGATAAATACATGCATTTCTCCTAGGTTATTTTTTCTTTGCATTTCTTTGATTATTTTGTTTAATTTTATAGTTTACATGATTATACTTACTAGTTACACTCCTACTTTCTGTCTGTTGTAATGTGCCATAGGTACATTTACTTAATGCATCAGACATACTCTTTTTCTGTTTATCTGAAATGTATTTATAAAAAAACAATGAAAGCATTTATATGAGTTCAGAAAATGATTGACAGACAGTAAAATTAATTTATAAACATGCACAATAAAATAAAGAAATGTACAAGAATAGTCATTAGAATAAAGAATATATAAATATTGTACTCAGTCATTTCACACATTAAACCCAATACCTTTTTGAGATTTTACATACAAATTTTGGATAAACTCAATTGTGATATTAAAAGCAGAAATATTCTTACAATATTGTTGTAATTCAATGTATATTTTTGTTATTATATGTACAAATGATGTACTGCATAAGATATATATAGATATAATTTAATTTTGGATGTTAACGCATCTTCTGATTGGCTTACGTTATTTTGTTATCAGCCCATAGACATAATTTAGTCATGTGACCGTGACGTCAACCTTTTTTCATGGTTTTCTACGGTTTGAAATGAAATTTAGAATTAAATTATAAGAAATGACTGTAATATACCACATTTTTTATGTTATTTCTTCATAGACAGAAAAAATATTAGTCATTCCTTAAATAACTGTAATAAAATTTTAGCAATTGCACAATGAATATTAAATATTTGTGTATAGCATTTACCTGAAGTATCATAACAATAGCTTGATAAAGATGCCTCATTTCTGTGTCCACTGATAGTCTTGATGTGACGGGATTGGAAGCCACTATAGTCCAGCAAGGTTATGCATGTTGACCGGATACAGTGGTTGGTGTATTCTCTAGATAATTTTGCTGACTTCGATAAATTCTTCATAAACACTTTTATGGTGTTCTGTCCAATTGGTTCATTTCTGAACCACATATCATCTTGTTCACTGAATGAATTCTTTGGATGCAAGAATAATCTATTGCTTGCATTATTGTGTTTCTTTAGATATTTTACAAAAGACTTAACAGGACATCTATCTGTGCCAGTAGCATACATCATTCCCCCTGAACCCTCTGGCTCATTTGTAGTACCTTGGTGTTTTTTTGTTAGTTCTGTTGTAAGTTTACGGACATACATCTGCCCTTTTTGATCCGAGTCAACTTTAAATTCATCAACCTTCAATTGTGAGAGATTTTCTTGACCCCTTCTGCAGAAATATAAGATTGTCTCGAATATAGTTTTATTTAGAAGGCCCTGGGGAGTTGACGTGTTAAAAACTAGTGGGTGTTCATAAAGCATTCTCAAATCCTCTAGGGAGATAGCCTCATGGTGGGTAACAGTTCCTTTTCCCTCTTCTCTCGTTTTCCTGAGTAGGGAAGTAAAGTTGTCGTTCGCTCGGGTAAATTCGGGGTCGGTTATGATGTCAAAAAACCTGTCGTTCTCCTTCAGATATCTATTTATGCTCTGTCGTATGGCTAGAAGAGTATTTTTCTTGTAATATTCTTGACTTTTATTTCGGATGTTGGCATAAAAATCTTGCAATAAGTTTGCGATTTCATCTTTTGTGGCTTCCAAAATGTCAATTTCCATACCTCTTTCAACAATGAAATCTGACAAAACTTTAACAGCAAAATGTGTTTGTTGACCAGTTTTCTTGGACTTAAAGTTCTCTTTTCTAAATGTTGTAGGGTCGTCTTGACCAAACCGCGACATCTTGCTTGTTTTGTTTTTTTGCAGACGACAGTATAGTCATTAAGCGACTTTAATTAGTGGTTTATAACATCGTTATTTTAAGCGCACATATGATCAGGCTAATAAGTCCAGCCCACTTGTCTGTCAATGCGACTAAGCTCCACCTTCTCTCGTGAAATCAAACAATGATTGACGTTAAAATCAATAGTCATTTACAACAGCAAGACATACTATTTTCGCATAGTGCAGTTAACGCTATATATTTCTTTTAAAAACTATGCAAAAATAGAGTAATTTAACTATAGAAGGACATTCTTACAGGAAGTATAATAATGGTACTTTGTTCACACTCAAAAGCTGACTTATTTAAATTATTTCAGTTGAAACTTCACCATATGATCCAGATATCATTGACTTTTTGGGACTACCTGATGATGTTTTGGTGGACTATTGCCAATCAGTCGAGAATTCTGACCACCAAATAAGTGCCCCAAAGCAAATGAAGATGATGCCATTGATGAATATTTCAAATTGTACTGTTAATATCAACTATTACAATAATTGAATTTGAACAATAATGGAAAATACATTGTAGTAGATATTACTTGAATTATAAGGACATTTAAGAGACTTTAAGATACCGTAGTTTCTGTTCAAACTTTATTTTATATTTGTTAACATATGTTTACTGCTATTGAAACCAAAATAGTCATTTGTTACAGATAAATTGTAATAAATGACATTAACTGTTACTATTACTTGGTTTTTTTTTAAGTTATAGAGTACTGTGAAGAAGGTTAATAAATGAAATGGAAGAGGTTTGGAGTACACCTTCTTGAGAAAAATCCAAAATAATACAGAGACAAATCTAGGACATAATGCTTTAATTGTACTTCTTCATCTTGAAGTGAACATGAGTTTAAGCTTTCAACAATGAGCAAACCGCTGGAACCTGTTTTTCTGTTTGTCTTTTTCATTTTTAGCCATGGCGTTGTCAGTTTGTTTTAGATTTATGAGTTTGACTATCCCTTTGGTATCTTCCGTCCCTCTTTTATAGCAAGTTTAACACAACTTCTAGCACCAGGCCAACCAGTATTCTATTGTATGTCAGTAATGATTTATATTCAGATACAGAGTTGAAATCAATCATTTCACCTCAAAACATACTATTGAATCAATCCCTTTGATAATCTTTCTTGCAGCTATAAAGACAAAGTCAAAGTCTTTTTAAGAGAGCAAATATATGTTGATAAGATTACATAAAAGGCATATTTTTTATATTGAAATACACTATTGTCACTATTCAAAATAGTACACAGTCAGTATAATAATGATATTAATGTTGTGTTTAACATTGACTATGGAAAATAGTAGCCAGGGTTTGAGACAATAGTGCACTCCCCTTCGGGTCGTGCACTATTGTCTCTCACCCTGGCTACTATTTTCGCATAGTCAATGTTAAACACAACATTATTATATAAATAGAATCTTGACAAATTTCTTAAAATTGCAGTTATGCCAAATCTAAATGCATAAAGATTTTTAATTTGTTATAGATTTCATTTAAAGATGTAGAATTGTAACAGCTATTAAGAAACAATTTTGAAAACGGTTAAGATGTCCTGAACATATTTTTGTCGGCAATTCCTATTACAGGCGATATTAAATTACATTTGTCCTGTAATCGACTGTTCTCCTATACAAATATCTTGGAGCGATACAGACTGAGTACACGTGTATAGTATTGAATCTTCTGTTACATTATATCCAGCCTCTATTGTGAGCCCCCGGTTATATTCAAATAACTGTTTACTTCACAGTTCAATTTGAAGTCCTCGTTGCTTTTAACCTCAAGTCTTTTGAAAGTTTTGTTCCTCAATATTCTTCAACTTCGTAATTTATTTGGCCTGAACATTTTTAAATCGAGCGTGGGTCTCCAGTTGACGAAACGCTCGTATGGCGTACACAGTTTTAAACCTGGTATTTATTATAAGTGAATTTTAATATGAAATTATATAAAATGCGATTCCTCAGTTTTCCCTCTGTTTCTAAAGCTCATAGAAATTAATTTTATACTTTCCTACAATGTACGAATATTGTCTTTATACGTATAAAAATGCAATTTCGATTTCAACCCAAATTACGGAGCCGACGCTTCCAGTACAAAAGCGAGTATGTTGGTATGGACACCTTGATCAAAACACATGAAATAATGTATAACAAACAATTACATAATGATTCTATTTTAGCACATTCTAACATGAAACATTTAACACCACCATCTACATTATGTTATCATCGAATAGAAGCCCATTGAAGCCCTCTTATGGAGATATCACATTTGTAAAATTGTAGATTGCCGATGAAAGCAGTAGCAAAATGTTCTTTTGTAGTGTACACCAAGGAAACAAATGATTTATAGCAGACCAGTCAATCAAAGTAGTAGCAGAATGGTCTATTGAAGTGTAAGCCAACATTACAAGATAAAAAGACACCTTGAAATATCGATTGAAATAGCTTAACTGGAATAAAAAAAAACAACATTTAGAACAAAAACAAATTATAGCGGACGAATCACGTTCACGTATTTATATCATATGCAAATCATAAAAGAAAAGGAATGCATGGGTTTTCGTGCTCGGCATATTATACACCAATCGCGAAACAAGAATAAAGTATCGACAAAAAAAGTGTTTAGACGTTAGAGCTGGTCACTGTTGAGTTGTGACCATAAATAGATAACCATATATTTGACCTTTTTCACTCCTTTGATTCGAGCGTTACTGATGAGTTTCTGTAGACAAAACTCTTGCCTGGCGTACAAAATAATTTAAATATAAATAGGAAGATGTGGTATGAGTGACTTCTCAATTCAAGTCGCAATGTATAAAAAATTAACAATTATAGGTCAGAGTACATCCTTAATTCAACACGCAGCCTTAGGACACACCGAACAGCACTATTTAAAACACAAACAAGTAGCCATACAGTGCACGAATAAGTTGAAACAATATAAATACGATATTTATGAATAACAGATTTAGGGAAAGTGTCAAATAGACATCTTTAACCTGGAACAAAATGGCGTAAAATAAAACAGCGTACACAGGTTATTTTAAATATAATAATTTTGTTTTTAGGAGTACGAAAGTTTTTTACAAAATTAATAAATTTGTTGTCAATAGTTATCAAAGGTACCAGGCTTATAATTTGATACGACAGAAGCGCGTTTCGTGTACGTAAGACTGGTCAGTGAAGCTAAGATTTAAACTAAAGGCTCTAAAGAGTCTGTGTCGCTCACCTTGGTCTATGTGCATATTAAAACAAGGACACAGATTAACAATATATGTATCTAATACAATGCACTTTGCCCAGTAGTTAGAGAGAAAAACATTTTTTTAAATTTTACGGTGCGGAGCTATGATTTTCAGTCGACATACACGCCATCTTGAAATATTTACTTATCACATATAGATTCTGATTGGTTGCTTTATGAAGCGGCAGATATGTACAGCAACAGCTATTCAGTCCAATATGCGGTTTAAATATAACAAAATAATTCGAACTTTTGTGTTTAGAAGGTACAAACGTGAAATGAACTTTGTATACGGTTGTCAAGATGTCACAAAAGTTACTTTCCGTAAAGTCATTATAAATATTTGCATTCACGTTGTTTAATTTTCATATTGTACAATTGTTAACAATGCAACTTGCAAACAATCGTTTTTAAAACGACCATAAGTCAAGCTGTTACGTCATTAAGGGGGTCTCCCTATAAACTGCTACTTTTTTTTGCACGACAAAGACAAAATCTGGGAAAAATTACAAAAATAGAGAAATGAATTGTCAATCGTTTAAGACCATTCCCAAAGTGGCACACCTAATTTTGACATTTGGACGCAATTTCAAAGTTGATGCTATATGATCATGACGGGGTTTGTTAATTAATTTACGCATCGAACACACCCGTCCTTTATATATATATACATATAATATATGTAACATCACATGACTTTTAAGTGATTCAAACTATTTTTTTTAAATAACATTTGCATGTTTGACATGTTTTTTTCTTAAACAATTACAATTACACCGACAGTCATAATTTCTGTATTATTTAAAAAAAAGTTTTGTTACACCTTAGTTATACAGTAACCCGGATTGTTTGATCGTTGTGGAGTTGAGTTTTTGGGGTAGCATAGATTTATATCGTTGTATTCCCTTTGTTTGTGTTAACCAACTGTCGTTCGGAATTATTTTTTATACATCATCTAGTGATCTTGCAATTTCTTGTAATTTAGTTTATACGTCTTATTTCTTTGGAGTCATATTTTGGCTATGTTTGAGTCGATCATACAGTATAATAAGTCGGTAGTTGCCCGCGCATGGATTTTTTTTTTATTTCTTGCGACTCTTTGCGTCTTATTTGTTGATGTTGGTTTTTGTTTTGTGTCACGTGGAGATATGGTGTGATTTTGTTTTTCTTTTGATGTAAATTGGGATTGCACTGAGTTATTTCATGATTTCCTTTCTGCTATATTTTCGATACATTTTTAGTCTATCTGATAGCATCTTACAATCGTCCGACGACATAATGTTATACTTTTTTTGTTCGCATCTATTATTCATACGATTCATACGATCTGAATTTACTATTTATATCCTTTTTTTCTTTTCTTAATAGTTTACCTACAGTCGAAAATTTGCAAGACATTAAGAGTCTTTACTTATTTAACAGTTTTATATTAGACTCAATTTTATTGAATAACCGTCCCACTGTTTGTTGTATGTTAGTTCTTCACAAATAAGAAACAGATTCAAGAATATCAAAGTTCCCTTATATTAATTTTTACCGTACACGGTGGCTCACTCTATTTTTCTCATACATGTCACTATTACAAGACAAGTACTATATTAGTACACCAGTGTACTCATATAAAAATAATTTTGAATTAGAAAAATATCTTCTACTGGACCTTAACAAAAGTGTTATTTCTAAAATGGTAAAAATCAGAATTAGTAATAGTAAATTACTAATAGAAGTTGGTAGATATACTAGAACACCTTTAGAACAGAGAATTTGTCCAATTTGTAAGGATAGAATTGAAGATGAGTTCCATTTTCTCATTCAATGTAAAGCGTTAGAACTTAATAGAAATGTACTTTTTAGTAATTTAAGTGATATAGTTCCATCTTTTGTTAATATGTGTGAACAAGACAAGTTTAGTTTCATTTTGAAAAGTAATGATATGGACATTAGTACTGTAAGTGTAGCTGGAATAAGCGATATGTATGATTTGAACATTCATTTAAAGCAAACATAATGTTGTTAAGATTGTAATAGCTTGGATTAATAATATTGTATGAATAACACCTCCACGCAATGTAAATATAAAATATGTATCTCTTATCATGATCATTGAGAAAATGTGTTTGGTTGGTTTTTTTTCTTTTTTATTTGTTTGTTTGTTTGTTTATTTTTGTATTTGTATTTTGTAAATGTCGGCTGGTATCATTTTTGTATAGGAATTTACACCAATAAAATTATTTGATTTGATTTGATTTGATTTGTACTAACAATGCGTGTATATATTACTCGAGTTTGAAACATGCAACAATACTCTACCAAAGCAAACCAGAAAACAATCCATCAACAAGGAAGAAAGTTAATCATATAACTTCAAAGGGGGTATGGTTTTCTTGTCTGAGCGCGAACCTTTCTTGTCCGCCTTCATCAATCAATTTATTTTTCTTTTAAAACTTAACACTATACGGTTTTAGAAGATCAAAAGTCATAATATTTTTTTTGGTTTAAAATTTTGCCTGACAACAATATTTTTTCAAAGATTGGATCAGACGATATCTTTTTTGAATGAATATTACACCTCACTCTTTTTCACAATTTGAAGTAAAATTTTCGTTCCCGTATGTAAATAACCAGCACAAAGACTTTCATTATCTTTTTTTTTTTATACATTTGAAGACATCGCACAGTTCAAACCAATATTCAGTGGCGGATCCAGAATTTCACATTGGGGTAGGGGGAGCGGCGCTGACTGAACTAAGGGGAGCCCGCTCCAGTCATGCTTCAGTGATTCCCTATGTTTAATCAAACATGTTTTTCCGATCCTCTTTGTTCCATGCCTCTGGTCGACATGTGTACTTCATAATAATTTTTGACTGTCAGATGTATATATAGCAGAACTTTCACATGACTTCTTTCTTGATAAAACCACTGTCTTTTTCCCTTTTCGACACTGCAAACAAAAAATCGAACAGGCAATTAAAGAGGGGGTTGCAACCACATGTTCCCCGCACAAACGGATCAGAACTAAGAGCTCTTTCCCGGAATCTGCCACTGGATTTATACATCAGATGCATTACAAAATATAAACATGCTATTAAATATGTTACTAAAATATGACACAAAGAAAAATATAAATCGAAAATGTCGAATTATCATTTATGTCTACGAAACCACATGAGCCTACTTAATTGGCCATGTTTTCAAATCATATCAAATGTTTTCATTGGTCTTCACTTGTTAGAAAAATGTACTGAATTTGTTGTTAGCTAAATTATCAAATGAATGTTAGGTTTTTAACTTATTGCATATTTTTCAGAGCTGTATTTTGAACTAATGAATTGAAAAAGAGGGGATGGATATACGTACTAAACATGTGTCTGTATTTTCAACATATCTAAAAAAACATGTGAGAAAAAATAGTTTTAGAATACGAAATATCTCTCTCATTTTGTAAACAGATATTGTAGGATTTTTAAGGTATTTTGGTGTTTTTAACCCAACCCTCCTTTTTTTTGTAATAAACACCACAAAAAACATTTAGTTAGGATAGATAACTAAAAAACGATAGTCCTATAATGTAAGGCTTCAGAATTTCATATCATTTACATTCAACGTGTTTATCGGATTTTTTTTTTTTTTTTTTACTATCAATGTTGAACTGTTATTTTTTTATCGAATTTTTAGTAACTACCAATGTTGAACCGTTGAACATTTCAACATTGATAATAAACAAAAATTCGATAAAAAATGTTCAATGTAAATGATATGAACCTCCAGTCTTATATTAAAGGACAATATATAAGACTTCTGAGGTTCATATCATTTACATTCAACGGTTTTATCGGATTTTTTTTTTTTTAACTATGAACCGTTCAACATCATTTAGTAAAAACAATCCGATATAAAAACGTTGAATATATTAAGTGATATGAACCTCCGAAGTCTTATATAATAGCACTGTCTACGGTAAAAAGAATAATTGAAATTCGTTTAATTGAGTGTGGGAAGCTATTTTAATCCACTTCATGAGTGTACTTATATAATGTTACAATGAAACAAACTTATCAAGCACACCGTGAAAATAACATTAACTCCCCTGGAAATGCTTAACAACAAGACATAAAAAACTGCTACCTTTTTTTGCCCTATATCACATAATTATGAAAACACATTACATAGATAGGAAATACTGTGCTTGTGTACACGTTTGAATGTGTAGGTGGGTCAAGATCTTTAATTGTTTTTCCATAGGCGGTAATGGTAACGTTTTTTCCTGTAGCTCAGTCCATATCGTAAACTTGGATATGTATGATAGCTCGTTTCGAAGCTGTGACATTTTCACATATGTGGTTAAATTTTCGGGGTACGAAGTGAGATTACTTTTTCCGTAAATTAGCATACCCCGAACATACTTTTGTGATGCGGCTCCTTGTGGTAAAATATCCCCTTTTTAACACAATAAGTTCTTTGAAAATTTAATACTTTGAACACATTTAATAGCTCCATAGTTTTTACACATTTATTCTATGTTCCTCTACTTTCCTAATCACTACAAATGGTTAAGTTCAGTCATTTGTAAAAAATAGAAACATGTCCAATATCACTACACAGAGATTTTTTCTTTACACGTGACTTTTGAGGCGCATTAGGGATGTTGTCCCAGGTGGCACACTCAGAACGATCGTCTCTAGATTTTTTTTTAAAAATTCGTCCCGGCCTTTCCGGGTTCACGTAGCAACACGTTTCTTTCCTTTCCAGCTATTCCTGATTATGAATTAATCCAAAACAAGCATTTATCCCAAAGCAACAACTATTAAACAACTAACCTATACCAATGGTGATCGTCTAATTCCTAGCTGATTCCTTTAATCGTACCTTTAAAATAAAGCTAGGGTAAGTGAGTGAGAGGGGGAAATGTTAACATTATCGGCAATGCAAATAATTACTTCATTTTAACTTTATACTGATAACACCTGTTCTTTTAATAAGAATGAAGAGCTATTTCATAACACTAATTGTTAGCTGTGTCATAGACGTATACTTAACATAGCTTATAATTCAAACTTGTTTAATACATATAATAATAGTCTTTACATATTTTATGTGTTGAAAGACACTGAATAATCCAATTGGCTTTTTTCCCGTTGGTAGATCACTTAGATAGTAACTCGTACTTTCATACTCAGTCAGGATTCTACTTCGTCAAAATTATCTCCCAATTACGCCAGTTAATTTTTACAATCGTAGAAATAGGAGCCATTGTAGGGATGACGCACTGGCAATTTAGCTCTTGCAAACCGATAAAGTTATCCATATAGCACTATTACGATCCTTATTTGTCAGTTGTCTTTTAAAAGACAAATGTATCTATTAGCTAATGAGCATCAGTTAATGTTCTTGTCTGTATTGAGTCAACTTAAAACTATTGTCTGATTGGTTGTCAGGTGGATTCATTAGAAAGGTATTTCACTTGACCCATATAATTCTTCCTTAACTTCTGTGAATTTCTTATGTTATAATGTCAACATAGCCTTGATATATAAAAATGATAGAATCTGAAAGCGAGATGATGTATCAAATACTCTTGCTTAATACGTTTTCAAGACGAAATATTCAACTCAAACACGCCTTAACATAAAAAAGGTACACTCGATTTTTTCTTTTCGATACAATTGTTATCTATTTTTTTGGTATTTTTTCTTTGAAAGGGCAGACACGAAAATAACTGTACTAATAGATTGATATGTTCTCCGTCGGTGGTAAAAAAAAATAAAAAATCATCCAACTTGATACCCATGTCGTCGACCTGATATCTAATTGTTCTGCTTAACTTTGTAATAGATAAATTGAAACTTATGCAAATGGTGTTTTTGAAATAAAGTACTTCGTAATTGAGCAGAAAATTTTTATTTTATTTGTTTCTATGAACTTTTAAAAATTGTGTTACTATAGTAAACAATACAGTAAGCATTTATCGCCTTCTCTAACACAGAGCTTCGATTCTTTTGTTCTATTTCAACCGGGTTGCCGCCTGTATTGTATTTGTGTTGCTTGCAATTACGTTATCGTTTGAATTAGTTCCAAGTCCCTGTGCTGATTCCGATCCCATTTCACACACACTAGGCATTGATAGAGTCAGCTTTTTTTGTTATTTCAACACCGTCTGCATGAAATATAAACGATTGGTAACTATCCATATGATTCCTAGAGGGTGAAGGGTCAACATTTTGATAGACAAAAATTTAAATCGATATCTATTAGAACCGTTCCAGTTTTTTAATTCTCCTGGGAAAGGATGTTCGTACTCTGTTTCAAAATAACAAGCTTTTCAAAAGATTTGTATAAATTGATAGTATATACATACAGGAAATAAATGAGCGGGAAAAAATTAAAGGGTCGGTGTGCATGTTTTCGAGATATAAGCCATTTATAATTTGGCGGGAAATAATTATCTCTAGATTTTCCATACATTTACCATTGGCACCTATTTTCCTTAAAAAAAAACTTCGAGAAAAAAAGAATTTGATAAGCTTTTGAAAAATGACGTTTGAGACTTTATCTAAAAAATTATAAAAGGAAAAGCAGGGGTTACCATACACACTTTTTTCATGGCACTACATAAATAAAACCAGAGGATTCCGAATATCTGGCAAAAGTTCAAAACTTTGAGCGAACTTCTTTAAACAGCATGCAAGCGCATATTTAGTATTTATTCTATTTCACCATGAACCTTCTCTGTTGGCCTAATATACTAGTACTTAATTGAGCTTTTATCCAAACCTATTCGGCAAAGAAACGCATCATATAGTGTAGTATATTGAGGTAACAGCAAAATGTCCTAGTAGGCATTGAGAAATAAAATTTACACTAAAGTGACAAACGATCTAAAAACTAAAGTTATCGACAATCATATTATAATTGCGTGTGACCAAGTGTATTTAGTCAATTTTCGAAATGATACCTACGGTAACATTCGGCAATCCTCGGTAAATTCCGCTACTCTCCTTCTACTTTAGATAAGGGTACGGAATCGGCCGAGTTGAGACGAATGCTACGGTAAGTTTTCTGATGATAACGATCCTAGCCATTTGGATTTATGAGAAGATCTATGATGAGAGGTGTCCAATTTGGGTATATTACAAATAATTATGGTAAACAACTATCCAACATGAAATGTAGACACTTGTGTGTTACAAGTGTAAAAGCATTAACACTAATTCATGACCATCCATTAACCATTAGGGACATATGCATTTCTCGATAAAATCAAAGTTTAAAAATATAGCATAATACAACAAAAGTAAAAAAACTATGTAGACAAAATGAAGATTTTAGAATATGTATTTTATTAATGATTCAACATATGAACGATTAACCAATTCATGATGGCGTTCATTCAACTTTCTAATTGATTACTTTTCTTTTGCCATTTTAAACTCTTGTTTCAATAGCATACACAAAAAACACCAGCGTTCAATCAAGAAATCATGGTAGGTTAAGCAAGTCATAGAATATCGTAACAGAATCTGTGAGATATATACTTTATAATATTAGTTTTTGTATTAATATAATGAATAAGCTTTATGAGGATTATGATGTAGATATACTTGTCAATGTTAAGTGCAGGAATGCTGTCACATTAAAAAGCAAATTCATAATGGTAATTAAACCGAATTAATCTCTCAGCCTGTGTACTCCATCTGTAATGTTCTAGATTGTTTATTATCTGATTACACAGAATTAATGAAAAGTAAAATCACAAAAATACTGAACTCAGAGGAAAATTTCTCTTAATAGCCTGAATCGCTTACCTGTTACTTTTTTTTTTTTTTTTTTTTTTTGCTTAAATCTTTTATCAATGATTATTCTTGCTTTTCATATTATAATGAGTGGCTTAAAAATGCCATTTAGATGCTTTTTGTATCGGTAATATATTCTTCAAAAGCAAATTAATTCATTTTACCCATCTGTTCCATTTTAGCCATAGTGTCAATGTTTCTGTGTTTATGTTTATCTGTTTGTCCTTTTCATTTTTAGCCTTGTCGTTGTCAGTTTATTTTCGATTTATGAGATTGACTGTCTCTCTGGTATCTTTCGTCCCTCTTTTCTTGACGTACAAGGAAATTGAATACAAAATTTATACTAGATTCATTTGAGAAGATTTTTAAAGTTAAAAAAAACATAAACAACTTGTGTAAAATTATCCTTAAAGGGCAATAACTTATAAAGGGGTCAATTGACAATTTTGGTCATTACACTTTATCTTTATTTTCAATATTCAAGATATTAACCAAAAACTGCAAAATTTCCTTAAAATGACCAATTTAGTCTCAGCAACCCAACAATGGGTTGTTCGGTTTGTCTCATATTTCAGGGCTGATAGATTGTGATCTTTTGAACATTTTACCCCATGTCAGATTTGCTGTAAATGCTTTAGTTTCTGAGATATAAGCAGGATCTGCATTTGACCCCTATGTTCTATATTTAGACATGGCGGACATGTTGTTGATGGATACAAAAATCGGATAGAATTCATAAACAAGATTCCTAAAGGAACATTCATTTAAGATTAAAAAGTATAAGGCACAATAGTGTCAGAGGAGAAGAGTTTTAAATGTTAGCAAACTGGATGAACAAATTGTGTAAAATTGTCTTTAAAGGGCAATAACTCCTTAAGGGGTCAATTGACAATTTTGTTCATATTAACTTTTTTGTAAATCTTACTTTGCTGAACATTATTGCTGTTTACAGTTTATATTTATCTATAATAATATTCAAGATAATAAGAACTAAATGCAAAACTTTCTTAAAACTACCAATTTAGTGGCAGCAATCCAACAATGGGTTGTACGATTCTTCTAAAAATTTCAGAGCTGATAGATCTTGACCAATTGAACAATTTTACCCATGTCAGATTTGCTCTAAAAGCTTTAGTTTTTTTAGAAATAAGCCAAAACCTGCATTTGACCCCTCATATCCTATTTACAGTCATGGCGGCCATGTTTGTCTATGGATCAAAACTTTGGATACAATTTATAAACTAGATACCCTAAGGAATATGTAGTTGCAGTTTGAAGGTTTTTGGTACAGCAATTTCAGAGGAGAAGATTTTTGAATCAGTTTACGACGACAGACGACGATAGACGACGACAGACAATGGACGACAGACGACAACGGACGATGACGGACGCCAAATGATGACATAAGCTCACATGGGGCCCTTTGGGCCCCGGTTAGCAAAAAAAGAAAGTCCCTAATTAAATGGTAAAATCAAAAGCTCAAACACATCAAACGAAGTAATAACAACTGTCATATTCCATTTTTTTGTACATAAATTAGGCAGTTAGTTTTCTCGTTTGAATAGTTTTACATTTGTCATTTCGGGGCCTTTTATAGCTGACTATGCAGTATGGGCTTCGCTCATTGTTGAAGTTCATACGGTGACCTGTAGTTGTTAATATCTGTGTCATTTGGTCTCTTGTGGAGAGTTTTCTCGTAGGCAATCATACCACATCTTCTTTTTTGTACATAACAGGTAATGATGTCAAAAAGGGGTACAGCATAAAATTATGAATGGAAATGGTGATATGTCAAAGAAACAACAACCCGATCAAAGAGCAGACAAAAGCCAAAGTCCACCAATGAGAAAATAATCCTGCACCCGGAAAAGGTCCTCAGTTTGCCCCTCAATAAAATTATGTAATAGTTCAATGAAAATGGACGTCACACTATATTCAAAAATATATAAATGAACTATAGTTAAAAAAAAAACATACAACACTAACAAAGGGTAGAGGCTCCTGACTTAGAACAGGCACAAAAATGCGGTGGGTTTAAACCTGTTTTGTGAGATCTCAAACCCCCCCTTTTATACCTTTAGCCAATGTAGAATAAAGAAACACAGAGTAATACTCACAGTAAAACTAATTTAAAAGTAGTTCGAGTCTTATGCCAGAATAGGTAACAAAGAAAAAATGATGAAGATACATAAATTAACAAAGATCTACTAGCAGTTATTGATATGCAAGCTCCAGATCTCAATTAAACTGATTGAAAGATTATGCCTTTATCATATTAAATGCAAGTACAATTCCTCCTGTTAGGGGTTTAGTATCATACCATCATCAAATATATGAGAGGGGTTTGGTATCATACCATCATAAAATATATGAGAAGAACATAAACGTATCATGCAAACAACAGGTTTTAGAATAAATGTGTTTATTGCGATGCAAAGACCCTATGAGTGTATCAATATTAATACCAAAATATGCAATCCTCAATGACCTGACAACAGTATCGTAACTATATCCTTTCCGAGTAAGTCTGTTTAAAGGTTTGGTTAAATCTTGAGGTGAATGAGACATTTTTTAGCTTTGTAAGAATATAACCACAAAATATTGGATGTGAAATACCTGTACGTATAAAATGTCTGCATGTTGATTTATATTTACGAATGATGTCCTTATACCGATAATAAAATTTAGTAAATGTTTGGACTAGTTTGTGATATCAAAAACCCTGGTGTAATAATTTTTCAGTAATACAGAGATTTTTTTCGTTGAAATCATATACGTTGTTACCCACACGAGCGACGAAAGCCGTCAACATTGTGTTATAATCTTAATCACTATAAAAACAAAACAAATCTGTAACAAAGAAGCATTTATTCGTTTACTACGGATCTTCCCCTCAAGGAATATATAACCTTACATGAAGCTGTCATTTGCAAAATCTTGAGGGATTTCGTCGTACAACATTTTAATTATGTCTACGCTGAGTTTATGTGTAAAATAAACATATTATATTAAATTCAAATTAACTTTTATTTGCCACAGATGGACAAAATATATGTATCAAAACTCCAATCTAAGTATACTGGAGTTTTTTTATAATTACTGGGTGCGTGTTTTACAGTGTATTAGATCGCGAACCATTTTCTATAATTAGAATCGTTGGCTCAAATAATAAAATCCTTCACCTTTTAAAAAAAATATTGTATCAAATAAGTTTTATAACAAACTCGCACAATAAATGTGATACATTTTTAGCTAAGAATACAGTAACAAGTTAAAAAGCACATAATAATGACACAAGTCAAAAGTTATTTAAAACAGTAGTCTTTCAGGCATGCATATCAGGTACAATATACTTTGAAATATTGTCATCTAACAGGCCTTCCATAGGCTGGGGTACATTCCAGCATGTCGTGTCCTCTCCAGTAATCACGTTTTGTTTCTGGTCCAAATTCGTGTAGAAACGATACATATGGCCGTCTCCAACTTCCAAGAAATGGCCATGTTCATTACCTTGCTTATCCAATGTAATCTGGAACAGCTTAGTAGATTTGTGTACAAGTTCTCCTAAAACAACATAATTTACAATACAATTATGTGACAACCAAAGCTGGGGTACTTTTCTTAAAATCTTAGTTATACTAGTAATTACAATATATATAACCTTTGTCTATGTGCATATCCAACAAAGGACACTCTCTAGCATTGTAGATCAGAATAGACTTCATGACAGAACTCTTTATTTTAGTGATCTCGTATTTCTTATATTTTAGTATGTTTGGTTTCTCTATTTCTTCTTTAGTTTTTGCTCAAACACGAGAGAGGATAACACATCCTCAAGTAAGGGTAATCATACCGATGAAGAGTGACAATCATCTACTAACTATATCGGCAAAATTTGACTTTTTAACATATCTTGCCTTTTGACCTTTTTTTATTTAAAGTGTTCATCAATCTATTATAATTTAAATCTTATAAGGCATAACGGGAACAAAATATTTCTCCCTAAATATCATAGTTTTCATGATAATAGCCAAAAATGTAAAACAAATGGATTTTTTTTTTTATTTCTGGGCATAAACTCCTATGAAAATTTGTCTAACAGTTTTAATGACGATGGACATTTGGTGGAGCTTATTAATCTGAACCTTTTTGCTCCTTTCAGATTTTCTCTATTTATAATGGTTCAAGAAATAATAGACAAAAGTAATTATTGTTACCCTTATATATGTAGGACTCAAATCTATGGTGGATTCCAAATCTATGGCATATTCCCTATCTATGGCAAATATGACGTCATGCCACACCAAATTTATGGCGGATTTTCGGTGTTTTCAAAATCTATGACAGATTTCGTGTGAATGTAGAACAAGGCGGTATATATACGATCAATTACTTGACTTAAACAAGTGGAAATGAACGACAAAAGAGTCGTGTCTTTAACCATCCATATTGGTCAACCAAATCTTGATGGCAAACAAAACATTTCGTAAATGATAAATTCATATGCCTTAATACATACCATAAGATAGAAACGACATTAAAGATAAGCATTTTATAAACTTTGCATGGTACCTGAACATACATTACAAGAAGGAAGTTTTTTTTTTTTTAAATATTATCAATAACTAGAAGCTCTCAAGAGCCTGAATCGCTCACCTTAAATTTTTTGCTTAAATCTTTCATCAATGATTATTTTGGGTTTTCAATTTATATAAATGGTTTTTCGATCTGTCATATCTTCTTCAAAAGCAAAAACAAGAGTGGACACACAGAAATGTCTCGTTTGTCTCATGTTCATAATATAATTTATGATGAAAGTATAAAAAAAACATTGTATACCCCAAGCATTACATTATTGCTGTTTACAGTTTATCTACATCTATAATAATATTCAAGATAATAACCAAAAACAGCAAAATTTCCTTAAAATTACCAATTCAGGGGCGGCAACCCAACAACGGGTTGTCCGATTCATCTGAAAATTTCAGGGCAGATAGATCTTGACCTGATAAACAATTTTACCCATGTCAGATTTGCTCTAAATGCTTTGGTTTTTGAGTTATAAGCTAAAAACTGCATTTTACCCCTATGTTCTATTTTTAGCCATGGCGGCCATCTTGGTAGGTTAGCCGGGTCACCGGACACAATTTTTAAACTAGATACCGTAATAATGATTTTGGCCATGTTTGGTTAAATTTGGCCTAGTAGTTTCAGAGGAGAAGATTTTTGTAAAAGATAACTAAGATTTACGGAAAATGGTTAAAAATTGACTATAAAGGGCCATAACTCCTAAAGGGGTCAACTGACCATTTCCGTCATGTTGATTTATTTGTAAATCTTACTTTGCTGAACATTTTTGCTGTTTACAGTTTATCTCTATCTATAATAATATTCATGATAATAACCAAAAACACCAAAATTTTCTTAAAATTACCAATTCAGGGGCAGCAACCTAACAACGGGTTGTCCGATTCATCTGAAAATTTCAGGGCAGATAGATCTTGACCTGATAAACAATTTTATTCCTGTCAGATTCGCTCTAAATGCTTCGGTTTTTGAGTTATAAACTAAAAACTGCATTTTACCCCTATGTTCTATTTTTAGCTATTGCGGCCATGTTTTTTGATGAAATGGGAATTAAAACACAAACTTTATTCTAGATACCCTAGGAATCAATCAGATGAAGTTTGGTTTGAATTGGTTCAGTAGTTTCAGAGGAGAAGATCTTTGAAATAGTTTACGACGACGACGACGACGACGACGACGACGACGACGGACGGACGACGACGACGGACGGACGACGACGGACGCCAAGTGATGGCAAAAGCCCACCTTTCCTTTTAGGAAAGGTGAGCTAAAAATGAAAAGTTTGAATTTTCAAATGATATTTATTTCATCGAAAATACATTTTTTTTTTATTCGATGACAATTTCAATTAAATCCGGATAATTGGTCACATCTTCCTTTAAACCATCCGCAAATTATTGTCGAGGGAAATACCTTGATCTGAAATGGTGTTAAAATCTATCGATTCCGTCATCGATAGCGGGGGCAACGATGTAATATGGCGTTATTCAATTGTCACGTTATATGTTACTCTTTTCCCCGGAAAATTTTTCATATTAAAGATCTGCCATAGATTGGAGAAAACAAAAATCTGCCATAGATTTGATTTGATTGACGTTTGTAACTTGACATTTGCCATATATAAGGAATCTGCCATAGATTAAGAACCCGCCATAAATATGAGTCCTACACATATAAAGAAGATGTGGTATGATTGCCAATGAGACAACTCTCCACTGTTCTATTTTAGCCATGTCGTCCATGTTGATTTGTAGGCCGGGTCATATAGGACACATTTTAAAAACTAGATACCTAAAAGTTGTCTTAGCAGTTTCAGCGGGGATATTTTTGCAAAAGTTTACAAAAATTAACAAAAAACTCCTAAAAATTGATTATTAAGGGCAATAACTTCTAAAGGGATCAATTGTTCATTTTTGTCATATGTTGACTTATTTGTAGATCTTACTTTGCAGAACATTATTGTTGTTTACAGTTTATCCCTACCTTTATTAGTATTCAAGATAATTATAAAAATCTGCAAAGTTTCCCAATTTAGGGATAGAATCAACAGATGGTCTGATGCGACTGAAAATTTAAACACAGATAGATATTCTCGTGATGATCAATGATGTATCTAACCTCCATGTTCTTTTTTAACCATGGTTAAGAGGAGAAGATTCTTGTAAAAGTTACGGCGACGTCGGACGCCAAGTGATGAGCAAAGCTCACTTGGCCCTTTTGTGCAAGGTGAGCAAAAAATGAAACTACCTAAGACGTTTGACACCTAGCAGAACAAACGATTTATAAAAATAAAATATGTAAAATATCTGTCTTATCGAAATATGAAACAAAAATATCTGCATTTGTGAGAGAGAAAAAAAAATACTGCCACATACAGGATTCCTACATGATAATACAATTTTGTTATAACAATTCTATAAAGTTCCTCACCAAGTACCCCTGATGCAAACTGTGATATCCCTGTCTCTTTCTCTATATAGATGTTCAAGTAACTCATTGCCATGTTTGTATCCTGTTTCATATGTCGTCTGATGGAAACGATGACGTCATTTCCAAAGTCAATCATCATAGTTCTGTCATGGCGACCAACATACTTCACGATGATTGCAACATTTTCCATTCGAAAAACGGCTTTGTCATCCCAAGATAGGGACGCACCATTGAAATAAATGCTACTAGGTTTCACCACTATTTCCACAGTTGGTTTGCGTAAAACAAGTACCCCGAAGAATGTTTTTAAGTCTCCGTGTTCATTTCTAGCAGTCGATTCCACAACTGCAGCATTGATAGTGACACCTTTAGAAATATTAAAAAGAGAAAAAAAACATAATTTGTGCTGTTATAGTTACAGCTTTAAAACTGGAGTGAGAAATGAAAACAAATATGAAACTATATCTGTTTTAAAATAAAAAGTGTTTCTTGATACAGAAATTTAGAATTTTGATAGAATACATTTCATAATTATTAGTATTGTACCGAGTGATCAAAATTAATTGCAATAGTGATACCAATAATGCTGTGTATCAAAAGCACTGTTTAAAATATCAGGTGTATGTCATGTCAAAATAAAAGTTATAAATTTCTTCATCTAGTTGCACAAAATAATTTGAGTATATGAGTAACGTTTTTACGGGAACTTTCATACAAGAAGAAAGTATGATTAGGTTTCCCTTTTTTGCCCTTGATTTTGGAAATCCTGGAGTACTTAAAATCTTTCAAATAACAGTCTTCTTCGTACTTAGTCTTTTGTTATGTGTTTTTTTGTTTTTTTTTTTTGTTTGTTTTTTTTTTTTTTTTATTTAGTTCCTTTAGTTTTGGAGTTTAGTGTAACTTCCCTGAAATAGTACACATCTTTGTTTAGGGCAGCTGAAGCCTGTAACCAAGTGTGGGAACTTCTCGCTGTATGGAAGATCACTTGGTGGCATTATGCTATTTTATGAATTTTGTTCGAACTGTCTAAACACATTTCCCATTTCCAGCCTCAATTTTATTTAGATGTTTATAAGACGCAAGTATGTACGATAGCATTCAATTTTGTAGACTTTATAACATATTAACAGTAAAGTATTTAGTGCAAATTGCACACAGACTGCTAAAATAACCTAGTTGTGAGATCTTGTAGATGATATTTAGATATAAACCAAGGATTTACCAACAAATATATTTATTCACATTTGTTTTGAAATTTAAATAATGCTCCTTTTATATTTCAAGTATGTGATCACATCACTTATTTCTATGTAAATTGGTCAAAAAAAATGTTAAAAACTTGACAATTGGAATGCTTGATGGTAAAACATAATAAAACAAGAATGTGTCCATAGTACACGGATGCCCCACTCGCACTATCATTTTCTATGTTCAGTGGACCGTGAAATACGGGTCAAAACTTTAATTTGGAATTAAAATTAGAAAGATCATATCATAGGGAACATGTGTACTAAGTTTCAAGTTGATGTAACTTTAACTTCATCATAAACTACCTTGACCAAAAACTTTAACCTGAACTTCGCACTATCATTTTCTATGTTCAGTGGACCATGAAATTGGGGTCAAAACTATAATTTGGCATTAAAATTAGAAAGATCATATCATGGGGAACATGTGTACTAAGTTTCAAGTTGATTGGACTTCAACTTCATCAAAAACTACCTTGACCAAAAGCTTTAACCTGAAGCGAACGGACGCACGGAAGGACGGACGGACGAACGGACGAACAACGGAGGCACAGACCAGAAAACATAATGCACCTCTACTATCGTAGGTGGGGCATAATATACTAGACTGTGTGTATATTCTCAGATTAGAATTTCATAAATCTATTTGTTACAAACTTTAAAAAAAAATCTATTATTCAATATGATACTTCAATTAAGCCGGTTTTTGACTCATCTTGTCTCCTTCATTGATGTTGTTGATCAATTTGTTGGTATATAAACGTCAAGTAGCAGACATTTTATATATGCTAAGGACACATACCTAATATATTTGAATTAATTATCAAATAAGTGTAATTTGAAACATTCAAAAATCGCATGCGCGTCTGTAAAAACTGGTTGATTTAACTTTAAAAAAAATTCATAAATGTTAGTTATACTTCTATTTTCGAGCAACAATGTTTCTTTTTTTCCTTTTTTTACATCGTATTAGTTGCATTTCATACTATATCTCAATGTTATAGCCTGTGATCGTTGCTCACTGCTCGACAGTAGACCTATCGACGAAGTTTTAGATTGGGCCAGGAAGCCAGGCTATCAATGTTAAATCTAACGTTGATTTGGATCTACATTATCGATGAAATAAATATGTCTTCACATAAAAAATTCAATAAGTTAACTCCCCGAGGGTATCACCACCCCAGTAGCCAGTACTTCGGTACTGGCATGAAAATACGGATTTTTGTGTTATTAAAATTTACTGTTACAAAATGATAGAAATTATTATAAATTAAGGAATGTATCTCCCTCAAGCAAAGCTCTGATTCCTTTCACGGATTTGGCTATACTTTTTGGACCTTTTGGATTACAGCTTTTCATCTTTTATATAAGCTTTGGATTTCAAATATTTTGGCCACGAGCATCACTGAAGAGACATGTATTGTCGAAATGCACATCTGGTGCAAGAAAATTGGTACCGTTAATTTTATTACTACCACTGGGTCGATGCCTCTGCTGGTGGACTATTAGTCCCCGAGGGTATCACCACCCCAGTAGCCAGTACTTCGGTACAGGCATGAAAATACGGATTTTTTTGTGTTATTAAAATTTACTGTACAAAATGATAGAAATTATTATAAATTAAGGAATGTATCTCCCTCATGCAAAGCTCTGATTCCTTTCACGGATTTGGCTATACTTTTTGGACCTTTTGGATTATAGCTCTTCATCTTTTATATAAGCATTAGATTTCAAATATTTTGGCCACGAGCATCACTGAAGAAACATGTATTGTCGAAATGCGCATCTGGTGCAAGAAAATTGGTACCGTTAATTTTATTACTACCACTGGGTCGATGCCTCTGCTGGTGGACTATTAGTCCCCGAGGGTATCACCACCCCAGTAGCCAGTACTTCGGTACTGGCATGAAAATACGGATTTTTTTGTGTTATTAAAATTTACTGTTACAAAATGATAGAAATTATTATAAATTAAGGAATGTATCTCCCTCATGCAAAGCTCTGATTCCTTTCACGGATTTGGCTATACTTTTTGGACCTTTTGGATTATAGCTCTTCATCTTTTATATAAGCTTTGGATTTCAAATATTTTGGCCACGAGCATCACTGAAGAGACATGTATTGTCGAAATGCGCATCTGGTGCAAGAAAATTGGTACCGTTAATTTTATTACTACATTTTTTGTACCACTGGGTCGATGCCTCTGCTGGTGGACTATTAGTCCCCGAGGGTATCACCACCCCAGTAGCCAGTACTTCGATACTGGCATGAAAATACGGATTTTTTGTGTTATTAAAATTTACTGTTACAAAATGATAGAAATTATTATAAATTAAGGAATGTATCTCCCTCATGCAAAGCTCTGATTCCTTTCACGGATTTGGCTATACTTTTTGGACCTTTTGGATTACAGCCTTTCATCTTTTATATAAGCTTTGGATTTCAAATATTTTGGCCACGAGCATCACTGAAGAGACATGTATTGTCGAAATGTGCATCTGGTGCAAGAAAATTGGTACCGTTAATTTTATTAACTGACTTTCAGGGGAAAACGAATTCTTAGGAATTGACAAACTATTCATTAACTGTTTTATTGAAGTGATGTATGAATTCAAGAGTATTATAAAACAAGGATACTTTCAAGATACAGTACTTGACACTGGGTCTTTCACCAACTGGAGGATTTCACCATTCTTTGCTTTGATATTAAAACAAACGGGTAACTCTAGACCTTTCATGCGAACCATAAAGTGTGGATCTCCGCCAGCTAAAACAGGTAACACATTTCAAAGTTAAATAGTATTGCTAAATAACATATTTTAGTACGTGCATTTGAAGTTTTTTAGACGGAAACCTTTAAAATGTCATTATAGCATAACGTTTGTCTAAGAACAAAATATTTTAATTGCAACACAGTTGTAAGACATTTTAACTCCTTTTTTTTTTTAGAGTTTTAGCAAAATATATGATTAAAAAGAGCAACATTTGTATTAGCATCAAAAAGTCAAAGCTCGTTATTAAACGGATGTATGTTTTTGATTGACTAAGATTATATGAATATCATATACATGCTTCCTCTATTTCATCATTGTTCCATTTTTTCTGTGTTCCCTTGAACCTAGAGAACAACAATCGTTGCAGAAAAAATACTGTTTTTATCATTTAATGTCATGAAACACAGTCAAGAAACCGTACAGTTAAAATTAGGTTTATGGAATATATACTCCCTGAATAGATTTAGCTGCCTAATTCATGTTTACCTTATTGACTTAACTCTATGATTTTTATCACACTAAAATATTAATCAGAGATTGCAATGAAACTTTAAACAATTATGCATGGAATTGTAATAAAGTATCAACATTCTCGTGTTTTTAGACGAACTATATGAATAAGTACGAAGACTGCAATACAATATGTCTTATATTATTTTGCCAAGAACTTAAATTTAAAATATGTGGAAACAAAAAATGTCACAGAATTTATAATCTTTATCAGGAAAAAATGTTGTCTGAAAGTACGTTGCATTTTTAACAAATGGTTGATACAGTCAATACTTTATATATATTGTATTGTGTAATGAAATACGTAAGAATAGATAGTTGATGCAAGCACTTAAGTGTCGTTCGAATGAATCAGCAAATCAAATGTCAACTTGAAGGTGAGATATTATCTCACGAAACCAAAGGATCGCTAAAGGTCGTTATAACAGAAAGTAGAATGGAGTGTTTTAAAATATCTCAAAGCTTGCACACAGGATCTATATTTTAATCATATTGTATAAACATCAAACTAACAATAGCAGTGTAGACTATATTACTGTATGTTAAAGTACCTCCCCCACTGAAACTTCCTCCCGACGGGCCTCTCGAATAAACCGGCAAAGGCGCGCTATACATGGAAGCACTCCCAGGTTGCCCATGATGTTGTACTGGTGAATTAAATGACTGCCCAGACACCGCAACTAAAACAAGTAAAACAAGGAATTAACATACTCATTAACAGAACGTTTAATCTTAGATCGACGTTTCTGATATATTTTTGCCTACATATCATTTTCATGTCATTTTTTCAATTGTTAAGGGTAAACTTGACAAACTAGCCGATTTTTGTTTTTGCTCTAGAATGGAACAGTTTTCGTAGATTATGTAACTCATTCTTTTAGATTTAGTACATTTTATAAAATATGAATTTGTTTTAAAAATTATGGTCACATCAGCTTGTCGATATTAAAATCAATACTTTGAAAAAAAGGCTTGTTTATAATTCATATTTGAAAAATAATTACTCATGTACCAATACGAAATTAGAAGCTGTACCATTTGATGACTAATATTAAATCTTGTACATTATTTTCAGTGCATAGCCTTTTTTGTGTCTTCAAATTCTTCCATAAAGTGCAATGAACCAGTTTGAAAAAAGGGAAAAAAGACATTGTTTACTATATTTTCTGTCTTTATTATCGGTTCACATGTGTTGTATTACTACATAAGTTAAACTTGGCTTCTATATTTCTGTGAAAATAATCTATTGACAAAAAATAAAAATTACATTTACAGGAAACCAAACTTTAAATTTGTTCAATCTTATGTTCATTTACAGAGAGACAAAATTATTTTTTATCTAAATTTAGAAATAAATCTGTTTTGAATAACAATTTGTATTGTAATACCGTATAGCGGGTTATTTTCGCGGGTGTAAAAGTTCGCGATTTTCATTGAATAAGGTATACGAAATATGTTGGCGGTTATTATTTTGGCGGATTCAAAACTTTTATCAATACCTTTGTGTGTACACATTTAATTTGGCGGAATTTATTTTGGCGATTTTGTTCTTTCCGCGAAAGTAAGCGAAAATTTGCACCCCGCGAAAACAACCCGCTATACGGTATTTTCGTTAGAAATATTTCAATTTACACTTCATTTTTATAGTAAATAACGTGAATGTGTTCCCAACCTTTTGTAGTAGGAGTAACCAGATTTGTCAATTGTTTTCTTGTAAACAGAAACTGAGATGTATATGCACTAGTGACGCAAGTGCTTGTGTGAATTTATTTTTATTGAACATTACGAGGAAAAACGATCGGGCATAGACACTGTTTTCCCGTCCGGACCACGTGCACTCCACAATCCGAATTGGGTTGCATTCAATTTTATGTGCTTCTATGCAATATTTGTGTTACATTTCTTGTCTTTGAGTATTTTTATGTAAGTAATGGTGCTTCTGGGTTTTTTTTCCACACATAGTTTTTGATGACAGCATCGGTATCTATACTATTAAACGAGAAGACCTCATTTTGTGTGTCGCTTCTATTCCACGATTTTTAATCACCATGCCTCTGTGTTCTATAGGTAATATGCATAGTCGCATTTGTCATCCATTCTTATGATTATTCAGATTGACTTATTTTTGGAGAAAAACGACAAAAAAGGAGTCCGGATATTGATTCCGTCATCAGACTGACTTTTAGTCATAGATAAAACTTCCGGTTTAAAACAACCAATCGTATGATAGATAACAAAAATCGAAAAATAAATAAGCAAATCAGAGCGTTCTCCATATCATGGTGTTTAGATCGCAAGAACCAAAACTATTATACCTCCTTAGAGAGGACAATTATTTTACACGTTTTATCTACATGTAAACTACGATTATGCTACTTTAATATATAGATCCTCTCTGTATTCAGTCTACTGTTTTCTTTGAAATGTTTACTATTTAAGGGGTCATACCAGTTGCATATATATTAAAATAAGTAAAACATGTGGAAACAAGAATGTGTACATAGTACACTTATGCCACCTCGGCACTATATTTTTACTAACTTTCGAGTTGATTGGACTTCAACTTTATCAAAAACTACCTCGACCAAAAACTTTAACCTGAAGCGGCAAACTCCGGACAGTGATCGTTTCCGTTCCGGAACTATTTTCCTTTACTCCATCAAGTGTAGAGTAGTATGCGGACCCGTATTCGAATCGGAACTGGAACTGCCGGGAAGTTTGCTGAAGCATACAGACGGACGGACGTCACAAACGAACGAACGAAAGCACGGATGTACAGACTAGAAAACATAATGTACATAAATGGGGCATAAAAATTTATTGTTGAAAGTGAAAGTAGTGATTTGGCAAAAATGAAAGTAGGATAGAGACTAGAGGGAGGCAAGACCTTTTTCGGGACTTCGGGATCGGTTGTTTTTAAGCTCGGGATCTGGGGATTGATCAATACGGGATCCGGGAATATATTTTTCTATTTCGGTATTTCGGGATATGAATTTCTTTAAATTCTGCATCTCAGGATTCATGTTTTTAAAAACCGGATTTCGGGATCAGGACCCCTCCGACCATCCCTCAAATTAGCCTTAGTCGGCCTTAATCATTTATATATAAGATTCGTATCCTACCTTTGGCATGCAAGTTAATAAGGCTCTCAAAAGAAAAAGCGCTGATGGATCCGATTGTCCTAGAAGCATATTTTATTAATTAGACTAATAATGGTCTATATATAAGTAGTTACATTTATTTCATGTTTGAAGCGGTGCAAATTTTTAATTTAATTTGACTTTTACCAAAAGATGCATTGTAGCAAAGGAGAAGAATAATTGTTGTCTGAGGCCAGAAACACGAAAATAGTTGAATTTAACAGAAAGGAAACAAATATCGAACTTTGGAAAAAGGGAGAGGGCTTTTGATACCTTTTCTGAATATCTCCAGGATACATAATTATCTTTTACAAACATCATACTACAACAGTTCAAAAGCTGTATATGCCCGCGATTTCGCGGGTGTGTTCTAGTCTTCTTTGAAAAGAGGGAAGAAAGAAAACCAGAGGGACAGTCAAACTTATAAATCGAAAATAAACTAACAACGCCATGGCTAAAAATGAAAAGGACAAACAGACAAACAATAAGTCTGTAATTGTATATTATGGTGTGTTTTATGAAATCATAAAAAAAAGAATCTTACGTTGTGCGTCTTCGTTTTCTTCGAATGATCCGACATCTTTTTCATCTGGTTTTGTAACGATCATTGATGTCAAGGGTGTAACAAACTTGTACTGTAAATAAAAATGTAGTGGTAATGTAAATAAACTCATCATAGATAGCAGGATTAAAATTTTATATTTACGCCAGACGCGTGTTTTGTCTACATAAGACTCATCAGTGACGCTCGATTAAAAAAAATGTTTAAAATTACGGCCAAATAAAGTACGAAGTTGAAGAACCGACTTTTCTATTACTTTCCTACTTTTTTATTACATTCCTACTTTTCTATTTATTTTTAAGTCTTTTGAAATACATTTAAATAGTACTGTAAATGTGGAATATCAATTTCAAGTATGATATGCTCAATTATCACATAAGACCATGCTGTTAATAGTAATTAAATCCAGATAGCCAATGTATTGCAAACAATTGTTTATTCTACATCCTAAAAATAGTTGAAGAGTAAAATTAATGTATTTCACGTCAGTAGTCAGCACTTCGGTGTTGACATGAATATCAATAATATGGTCATTTTTATAAATTTCCATAGATTACCTTAGACGTATTTGGCATAACTTTTTGGAATTTTGGGTCCTCAATGCTCTTCAACTTTGTACTTCTTTGGCTTTATAACTATTTTGATCTGAGCGTCACTGATGAGTCTTATGTAGACGAAACGCACGTCTTGCGTATTAAATTATAAGCCTGGCACCTGATAACTATATATACCTTAAGAGACAGATCTAAAGCTTTTTGGTTCAATTGAGTTTTTTCTTCAGCATTGTCAACTTCTATAGCAGACTCCAACAGTTGTTTTATCGTTAAATATGCCCATATTCTTTCTGTAATTTTGTGGAAATCTTCAGGTTTTGTCAGTTCTGGAACACCTTTGTTTACATCTGAATCAAGAGACAGTTCTATATGTCCATCAGAACCGTCCCCAGTTACAACCAAATCCACTTCATTGACATCATCATCAGACATTTTACCAGCAATGATTAATTCTTTTCCATCGAAAAACGTATCAAAATTCAGCCGTGTAACATTTTCAACAACTTTATCGTCTTTTCCAAGATATTTAAATGTTAAATTTTGTAACGTCGCAGACGATATTTCATCATAAAATCCTTTTATTTGCAAAGAAGAATCCGAATCTTCAAAAATTCTTCTGGCAATTCCTTTGTTCTGAACAGCAAGCTTTTTGATGAAGGTATAATCAGCATTATTCCCAAATGCAAGACTGAACATTGTTATCCCCTTTGTGTTATATGTTTTCACGTTTTTTAGAATTTTGTTGCTGGGTGTTTCTGCTCTTCCATCAGTCAGAAATACAATCAATTTGATACGTTGTGTGTCGAGTTTTACGTTATTTAGAAACTGTATTCCTTTCTCCAAGGCATCATTAGCTTTTGTTCCTATTCCAAAAGTAATTATATTTATTAAAATAATTATCGATTAATAATCTTTCTCGCATCGTAATTATAGACGTGGACCAAAATATGTTTATTCTGATTTAAGCTTTTCTGCTTCATAATCACCGATTTTTATTAAAACAAAATAGCAGAAAACCGACTTCTGGTTGTGTTATGATTATTTTGTTGGGATTTTCGGTTGTCATCTTTTAAACCCGAAAAAAAGAACAACGGGGGCTGTATTTTCTTTCTTTTTCTTTGAGTGAAGCGGGTTTTCTTTCGTTCGTTTTATGTAACTCACATAAAGGTATGTAAACTTTTTGAACGTAAAACTCTTATAGGGAGGGGATCGGATGTGAGCAATCATCATCACAATTACTCCCGTAGAATTATGGAGTGATGGGTTAAATCCCCGGTGGGATAAAACTAAAGACTGGATAATTAATAGTGCGTGCTTCTCCACTAGGCACGCAGCATAATGTAAAAAAAATCGACTCGGGTTAGAATAATGTGTTTCGGGAAGGTGATATGTCTATCTCCACATTATTTACTTATCCTGATCATCATCATCCAGACAGTTATTGAAAATTTCAGCAAATAAAATTATGGTGTATTGGTATAGGGACTTTCAACACATTTTATTTTATCTATTCCTAGAAATTCAGGTGACCATATGTCTTCAGTGTTTTTTAAATTCATCTCATTATTTACATGTTTTCTGAAGGTATATACAATAATAAAATCTAGTACAGTGTCTATTATATAGTATACAAATAATCAAGGTTACCTCCATTGGCCGCCATGTTTTTACTAAACTCTCTGGCATTATGTGTTGTATTGCTATTTACAGAAACTAGAGACTTCTGCCAAAGTTTAGATTTTGAACTGAATTCCATAATATTTAATCTGTCTTCTTCGTTTAAGTCTTGCAAAATCTTATCCATGGCATCACGTTGTTGTTGGATTTTCACTCCCGACATTGAGCCGCTTACGTCTAGAATGAACAGAATGTCTTTCGGAATCGGTTTCATACCGGACGGTGCAAAGAAGTGGACAAAGTATCCATCAACAACCTATAATAACAAAATAAATAATGATATTTATTAAGAGTTATAATATAATTATATAATACAAATGATATCTGACGAAAAGTTTAATTATGGCCGTTACTTCGCTAGTACGCCCACATCTTCTGTACGCATCTGCAGTATGGAACTATATCGAAAACATCACATTGACTCCCTAGACTTGGTCCAAAGAAAATGTGCTAGATTTGCGACATCAATATACAGTCGAGAACCAGGGACAATTACAAACATCATGAAAACCCTAGAATGGCAAACGCTTGAATCTATACGGAAATCCAGTAGATTGAACATGTTCTACAAAACAACAACATCTGGAAAGGATGCAGTCAACATACCATCATGCGTGAGAAGACCATCTACCTCAACACGGCAATAACATTCAGAAAATTTCACTCAGATCAGTACCTCCACAGATTCCTACAAATACAGCTATATACCTCGCACTATTACCGACTGGAACAGCCTGCCTCTTGAAACCTTCCAAGCTATGTACTTCTCTAGAATTCTTCAAGGAGCAACTTCGGAGACTGCAGCTGTTTTTTTTTTGTTTTTTTTTTTTTTTTGCACTTGTAAATACTGAGCAAGTTCGTTGACGTTTGCACAAAAGTATCTGCGCTATGGATACATGTAATAAAGATTGATAGTGCATTTATAAATAGGTTGTGCAATTTGAACTTATTCCCATGCACATACTTGCTCTTGCGGCCAAACTTCATATGTTTTTTCTGACATTGTTCAAAAACAAAACACATGACATTAAAATACTTAAGTTTACAATAGTGATGTTTAAAATGGATATGGTTTAATTTAAATATACTGTTGTTAAATGTTCTTCAGACAGAAATCATTTTAATTGAAGGAAGGAATTTCCTTCGTGTTTGGCTCTGATTGTTTTCCGAGTTTGGCTTTCCAGTTTTATTTTATTAAGTCTCCCAAACAAAGTTTGGAGACTTATTGTTTTTGGTCAGTTCTTATTATTTTTATTATTATTCTTCTTCTTCCTTTTCCGCCACTTTAAAAAATGAACTTGTCTGCAGCGTTTCTCCAAAACCGCTTGTCAGATTGACTTAGGATTTCATAAAATGGTAGACTAATATGTCTAGGTGAGCCATCAATCTTTCGTTTGTGCATTGGGGTCTATTAAGGGGTAATTTGGGGGGTAGAAAGAAGGGAGGGGTTTACTATAGACTTTTATTTTCTAAAATTTTGAAATGAATATAACTTGAAAACTGTAAGTGATAGATACATGCAGTCTTCAGAAATGATTATAGGACAATAAAACAAATCACATGAAATATAGGGGGAGTCCCTGGGAGTTCATCCCCACCCCTTCAATTTGAGAATATGCTTATATCTTGTAACCGATCCAGATCCTTACCCCTAAACCATATATATTCCTGATTGGGACAATAAAACAAATCAAATGCAATTAAAGGGAGGTCCCCGGGGGTCATCCCCACCCCGTTCCATTTCATAATGTGCTATTATCTTGTAAATGGTCCAGATCCTCACCTTTAAACCATATATATTCTTGTAGGGGACAATAAAACAAATGAAATGAAATTAAAGGGAAGTCCCTAGGGGGTCACCCCCCCTCTTCTTTAAAAACTTGTAAACGGTCAACATCCCCACCCCTAAACCATATATATTCTTGTATGGACAATAAAACAAATCACATGAAATTAAATGGAAGTTCCTGGGGGTCACCCCCACCCCGTTCAATTTGAGAATGTACTATTATCTTTTAAGCGGTCCAGATCCCCACCCCTAAACCATATATATTTTTGTAGGGGACAATAAAACAAATGAAATGAAATAAAAGGGAAGTCTGGAGGGGGTTACCCCACCCCCTCTTGTTTGAAAACTTGTGAAAGGTCAACATCCCCACCCCTAAACCATATATATTCTTGTAGGGGACAATAAAACAAATGAAATGAAATAAGAGGGAAGTCCCTAGGGGGTCACCCCACCCCCTCTTGTTTGAAAACTTGTAAACGGTCAACATCCCCACCCCTAAACCATACATATTCTTGTATGGGACAATACAACAAATCACTTGAAATTAAATGGAAGTTCCTGGGGGTCACCCCCACCCCGTTCAATTTGAGAATGTACTATTATCTTTTAAGCGGTCCAGATCCCCACCCCTAAACCATATATATTCTTGTAGGGGACAATAAAACAAATGAAATGAAATAAAAGGGAAGTCTGGAGGGGGTTACCCCACCCCCTCTTGTTTGAAAACTTGTGAACGGTCAACATCCCCACCCCTAAACCATATATATTCTTGTAGGGGACAATAAAACAAATGAAATGAAATTAAAGGGAAGTTCCTGGGGGTCGCCCCACCCTGTTCAATTTGAATACTTGTAAATGGTGGAGATCCCTACTCGTAAGCCATATATATTCTTGTATGGGACAAAAAATCAAATCAAATGAACATATGAATGGCGAGTTATGGGAGCTTTGTTTGGGAGACTTCGTAACAGCATTCTGTTACAATTACTTCTTGTTTTTTTTACAGCTCTTCAACGTTTATTTTAGGTTTTTGCCTTTAACATCACCGAAAAGACATGATTGATTGTCAAAATGAACAGCTGGTGTAGTATAATTGGTACTGTTAATGTTGTTACTTTCACTGTATGGATGCCTCTGTTAGTAACTTGGTATAATTCAGGTCGTTAGCTTTCTCACAGACAGTTGAATTGTTTCTTATTTTTCATGCCGGAGCCTTTTATAGCCAACCATTAGGTAAGGGTTTGTTTCCTCTTGCTTACATCCACTTCGTCACGTGAACTTGGATAGTTGTTGCATAAGCAATCATACCACATCTACTTATTGTTCTATAGTTGTCAGCACTTCCAAATTAACAGGAATTATCCTAGTCATGTCATATTACATTTTATTACTTAACTGTTCTCAAAACTTTAAAATGGTCGAAATACATTTATTTAAAAAAACAGTTGTTGGCATGACACGGGTTATGTTCTTCTCATATATTTTATGATAGTATGATACTAAACCCCTTACGGGAGGGATTGTGCCTGATATTCATATGATGAAGATATAATCTTTCAATCAATTTATCTGAGATCTGGAGCTGGCATGTTAGTTATACTGCTAGTAGTCTGTTGTTATTTAGGTATTATTGTCATTTTATTTATTTTCTTTTGTTACATCTTCTGACATCGGACTCGGACTTCTCTTATACTTAATTTTAATGTGCGTATTGTAATGCGGTTTACTTTTCTACATAGGCTATAGGTATAGGGGAGGGTTGAGATCTCATAAACATGTTTAACTCCGCCGCAATTTTGCGCCTATCCCAATTCAGGAGCCTCTGGCCTTTGTTAGTCTTGTATGATTTTTTATTTTAGTTTCTTGTGTATAATTCGGAGTTTAGTATGACGTCCATTATCACTGAATTAGTATACATATTTTTAAGGGGCCAGCTGAAGGACACCTACGGGTGCGGGAGTTTCTCGCTACATTGAAGACCCATTGGTAGCCTTCGGCTGTTGTCTGCTCTATGGTAGGGTTGTTTTCGCTTTGACACATTCCCTATTTCCTTTCTCAATTTTATTAGTACTAAGAGTTTCTAGCCCAGGAAAATTACTACCTTAGCTGTTTCTGACAAATTTCTTTCGGAATTTCAGGTCCTAAATGCTCCTTAACTTTGTACTTTATTTTGCCTTTAACTTGTGTTGCAATAACTGCAAAATATATCTGGCTAATAGCATTTCCCTTGATAAGGAAAATCACATTTTTAGTTTTATAAATAGGTCTATAAAATCAGTAAAATATTAGATCTGGTTTTATTTTTCCTACCGTTTCTCTAACTTCATAGGCTTTTTTTCAAAATCACAACATTCAAGTTAAACCAGAATGTAATAATTTCTGAAACATGGCATTATATCAACTTTATATTAATCTTACCAAAACCTCTCCGCCATCAAATTTTCTTTCAACTTCATATTCAATCACAAAGAGCCCGGATATTCCTTGGTCGGATTGCTGTTTTTGATCATCTGTAGTAGGTGCATAATGAATCATCGCTGATTTTGTTGTTGGCCTATTAATCGTCACCAAAGCATTCTTGCCTTCTAAAACATTAAATACACAATGACTTACCATGTCCAATCATAACTATTTAAATATAGAAAACTGAAAAATGATTTATAGTATATCTGTATATGAACAAAAATGTATACGCAACCATAACAAATGTTAAATAAACGCTACACTTACGATTTTTTTTTTTTTTTTTTTTTTTTTTTTTGTAAAATGATGTACCAAAAATTCTTTTGATGACACATATTTGATAAGAAATGCAGGAAAATGTTTCAATGATAAGGCTTCACAAAACCCAAAAATGAATAAAGTTTTGGAATTAATTTTGAACTTGGGTACTAACATTTTTTTTCTTTACAGAAAACAGACACATTAAAGTACCATTAACGCTTTTTTCGGTGCAAATTAAACATGCAAACTTTGATTTCAGGACCAAAACAGGAAAGTGAAACTTTATGATGCCGTTTTAAAATCTTATATTGAGGGCCTTGTAATAACATTTTGATTTTTAAGAATGTCTACATTTTTGAAGTATAGATCTCGTATTGTTTTTCAAGGATTTCCATTTAATAGGGCTCGTTCTTACAAGGAAGGTTTTGGCTCCTATTGGTTAAATTAAAATCACGAACACCATCATCAGTTGGTTGACAATAATAATGATCACCGGATGTATACTTCTGTTAGCAACACATCAAGTGCCATATGTGGAACAGGATCTGCTTTCTTTTTGACGCGGTTTATTTTGTAAAATGATTTTTTTGTTATGTATTGCAAAGGTCTTATTTAGTCGGTCTTTTATCGACTGATGAGTTTTGATTTGTTTCTTTTTGGTACCTTATTATAATTTTTTTGTCATTTCATGCATCATGTGTTTTTGCGGATGATTAAGCACAAGGAATATCTTATAATGCTTACGTCATGCATGTATGTGAATACTGTTTTCTTACCATCAATACTACTATCAGAAAGTATGTCATTTCTAATCGGTGGCACAGAGACTTTAGTGATATCCCTCGACTCGTGTATAGCTACGTCTATCTTGAAATCTTCTACTATCTGACCGGGGTCAATATATATGATATGCTCATATTCCCCGTAAACTCGCTCCAATAATTCTTGGTAGGTCAGATTGAACGTTACTGAACTCTCGGCTGCAACGTTAACCTCAACACTGAACCGGTTGGTATGCCTAGGTCTGTAACGAGATAGCTTAATGTTTGTAAAACCATGGAAGTATACTTCCATCATACTCCCATGGTAAAACAGAATCAAAGTCTGTTAACAATGATGAAGGACTGTTAATACAATTTAGAGTTGATACTTGAGGCTATCGTTAAGACTAAGTCTTATTCAAATTAGACAACTTCTCCTTAAAACAAAAGTGTTTTGCGTTCTATACGCTTCAGAACAATTACAACAACTCTTTAAATGGTCTGTTAATTTTGGGAAAGAAATCCAGCATATTTTACGCTTTTAAGCCCGTCTACTTTTGTGGACAACACAATTAAAGATAGACACGATTTCAAAAGGAAACGGTTATGTGTCTTTAAGAAACCATAAGTATTTGTAATAATGCATTTATGTGTTACTGGTAAATTATTGAGTCAGGTATCTTCATTTGTTACACAAGTTACTTACTAAAATCTTTACTAAATTCTTTCAAGGATACACAGATGTGGTTTGCAAGTTTGAATGTTCCTGTAGAAAACTTAGTTCTAAGGTAAGGAAGCTCAAAAGTCATCTTAATCTTTACACTGGTGTGGTTTACCAAATCTGGAAATTTATTTGAGCTTTGGTGACTAGTTTTCTCATTGGCAATCATACCAGATCTCCTTATTCTCTTATAGTTGTGTACATACTTTTGTGAAACGATTCCAGCTGTTTGTCCCTTTTTCTTTGCTGTTTCGTACTTTTTCTTTGCTTTCTCCTTCTCATTGATTTCTCCTGGATATAGTTTGCCATCAATCTCCCTGTTTATTTAATGATAATATTATTTAATAAAAAGGACAAAAGGGATATTATATGAAATGTAAGATAAATATAAATTGAGTATACCTGATCATGAATAGACAACATTTCTTATGACGAAACATTAAAACGCATATTACAGGAACAGTGTAGATTGATCATATAGGGCATTAAGTCGCAAAACAACTTAGACGAACCCAGAAGCAACTAATCCGAGTTTGTATTACATTTTTGTCTGCATAGTATATTGATTCATAGAAAACGAAGTCAAAGACGGTCCATAGTAGAACTGTGATCTACTGTTTTCGTTTCATTCAAAATTTTGAAAAAAGTTTTGTTCAAAACGAGACGTATGGAAAATTATTGTTTTTCAAATTTTATATTTCTTTGTTGTTTTAGTAACTCACATGACAAACTCGGTGATGAATGCGGCATCTGGAAGAGTAACGTCGAATTTAGCTTCTACAGACTTGTTATCGCTATTAGCTACAGTACTTGTAACAAGTGTTGTGGCAAACCTATATCTGATATCAGATTGAACATGAAAAGAGGTGATTTCTAGGTTCTGAAATGAAAAAAAAGTTTAAGCTGAAAAGCTGCATACCAAAAAGCAAGCATCACTAAATTCATAAGTTTCTTCTGAAAGAAGTATAGTTTGAACATGGGAATAAAAAATAAGTTATAATACATCACAAGTATTTAAAGATTTGCCTGTGTTTCCTTTTGTGTCAATGGCAAAAATAGTGCATGCATATTTAGAATGAAACATAAGAAAACTATGTATGTGATAGTTGTAAAAAACGGAGAAAAACCCTTTTGTAGTGACATTGTTTTGCTTGGTTGCTGTCCAATTTCACTGGCAAAATAGTTATAGTGTGTTTGACTTAAAATTGTATCCGAAAAAAAACTTAAGTAAGTTCGATCCTTAAGGCATAACCCTTGAGCAGTTAGAGTTGCTCCGCAGAGAATAGTATCATTGCAAACTAATACATGTTACATCATGAACATTTTTTTATTTTGTGGATTTTAATATCCTAAGTTTTGGTATGAAAATGTCTTAGTAAAGGTTTGATACTATATAATGGTATCTGTTGTTTCGATGTAATAAAATATTAAAGCTGACTCGAGAAAAGTGTTGATGAAACGATAAGGAATGATACAAAATTGTGCATAACAAATACCAAAAGCGAAGAAAGACAGTTTATATAGCTATTTTCATTTCCAATTCACAACGAGGCTTTGCACATTAAACAATATATCACACAAGCGCCTCACTGTAAATGTAAGACAATTTAGCAATATTTCTTTTCTAAAAATTATAAATTCATAAATTATATAAGACATGATTATCTAACAAGAACTATTATAAAGTGCCCGAAAATCCCTCAACACAATAAAAAAAAAACAGTTGTTGTTCTTCTTCTTTTGGTCAACAAGGCTTCAATACTACATGCTGTTGATGTACAATGATGTAAGCATTTACAAAATCAACGGACATAACAAATATAAAAGTAATGTATGCATAAGGGAGATGACTTGTCGAAGTGCACAAAAAAATCAATAAAAATAACGTGTCTGGTCCAAGCTAGGTTCACACTGCCGATATGATCAACTCGATCAATCCCAATCAAGACAAATTACGTGATCAGGAGACGGGTCGAAGAGACTTGTCAATCGACAAGGATGTTCGGGATAGTCTACCCTACTCGTCATCGATCTGACCATCTACCCGAGAGTTTTTGACATGTCAAAAACAATCGAGTAAGGACCGAGAAATTAGTCACTCGAGAAGAGATCGGGAATACGTCGAGTAGCGGTCGAATTGATCAGGAAAGGATCATGTAGAGATCGGGATTGGTCGGAAAAAAACAAAATTTCCGATCAGTACTCGATCATTTCGACCTTTGATCGACTAATGTCTGACCATTTCGGAGTGGTCGAATGTTGTCGCAAAGGGATAGGGTATTGGTCGAGTTGGTCTGGGGTAAAATAAATATAGAAGTCGCAGTGATCTGGAAGTGATCGCACATTGGTCGAGTTAATCTGGAAATGATCAGACATTAGTCGAGCAAAGGTCGAAATGATCGAGTACTGATCGGATTTTGTTGTATTCCGACCAATTCTGATCTCTACACGATCCTTTTCTGATCAATTCGACCGCTACTCGACGTATTCCCGATCTCTTCTCGAGTGTCTTGCTTCTCGGTCCTTACTTGATTGTTTTTGACATGTCAAAAACTCTCGGGTAGATGGTCGGATCGATGACGAGTAGGGTAGACTATCAAGAACATCCTTGTCGATTGAGTCAGAACAGTCTCCCGATCACGTAATTTGTCTTGATCGGGCTTGGTCGAGTTGATCTGATCGGCAGTGTGAACCTAGCTTTAAGCTTTGCGTTAACAGTCTTATTGTCAATGGGGTCCTTTACATAGCGTGAAGTTGAGTATGGTTGAACTCTAAGTCGATCGCGATCTCGCTAAATCAACCCATTGAGATACAGCTGTGTGGTGATATCATCAAATTAACGAAATTAAAATAAATGTATAAATCTAAATTGCGGTGAAATAATAATACTTTCAACGGGATTAAATTGAAGTAGGTTTAGTGGATACTTGAACAACTCTGGACCAGGGATATTATCGGCTTGTATATCAGAAAGACATAATTATTCCTTGCCACTTGATTGCAACCTATTCAATATATGTACTGTTAATAAAAATGTCAAGTGCATAGTGCTTATTCATAATTGAGAAACATATAAATAATTGAAAAATGAGTCATCCAACTTTTCAAACTAAAAAAGGAAAAAAGTACTCATATTTTATGTGAATGAAATAATGTTCGTAGTGGTAAAGAGTACTGCAGATTGCTTCCTTTCAATATATTTGTTTAAAACATACCAAAAGAAGGCAGGACTATTCGTTTAGTAATATTCTGCGTGGAAATAATGAAAATGCTAGTTTTTTTTTCGATTTAGGTTTTCAAATACATTATCGTTATTAATCTGTGAGGTAGAGGGCGCAATTGTCGCCTGAAATAATTTCACACCAATGTCATTTTAATAAGTTTTTCAAAATAAATCTTACTTCACTTCACATTATCACAGCTTCTTTTATAAGTGCACTTTAAAATTCTTTAAAAACTTGGCTGATTTTAGTATATTTAATATACTCAAGCTAAAAAAAGTGCATCATATAGAATAAGGATCTAAATAGAAATCTCAAAACTATCACAACTTCCATCAATTAAACATGAATAAAGGCGTCAGTTCGAAAAGGATAAGGACGATTTCAGTTAAATAGACATTAGAAAAATAATGGAAAAGAAAATATAAAAATAGAGTAATGAAGTCTTTTGTGCAAAATATACAAGAGTACTCAGAACTAGGTCCATTTGAAAATTATAGTTTAGTTTTGTAACCAATGTCTGTTCATTTCAATTAATATCTTAACGAATGTAGTAACAAATGAAGCACTGACCAAATGTAATCATATTCATGGTACCTATTTATCTGCAATAGATGCGCATTTCGATAACAAATATCTCTGTCCAGAGTGATGCTCGAGTCCACAAAATATTTGGACATCCAAAACTTATTAAAATAGTGAAAGGATTGTAAACCAAGAACGAATGGAAGTTTAGTCAAAGACGCGTATGGAATCTGATCTTTACATGTACATTTAGGAGATGTATAATTCCTTGATTTAAACAAATTCAACAGCAAATTTTAAAAACACCAATGTCCGCATTTTCATGCCTGTACCGAATTCTACTTAGATAAAACTCATATATTTATTTAATAATTTACCATCTGCTTGTTAATTGAAAAAAAGGAACGTTTGCATTGTGAACATCATTGATAAAATTCAGAATGGAAAAGGGGAATATGTCAAAGAGACAACAACCCGACCAAAGAGCAGACAACAGCAGAATGATATACTTGATATTCTTTAGATGTGTTTCTTATCTTAATGTTTTACTTTGGAACGTTTCCATCGGTGGATCATAGAGAGGGGGCCCGCGGATATTCCCCCCTTTTTTCCCGATTTTTTCCCCTTCATAATGTGAACGTTTCAAAATGACTGGATCCACACCTGGTATCAGAAATTCAAAAATATTGTTACCCCTCTTTTTTGTGAAAAAACATGCTTATTCTGCATTTGTACATATTTCTGCATATATAAATGTCTGACAATAGCATACTATACAAATCAACAGGCAATAATAAATTACTAACATTATTATATTATTAAATGAAAACAACAACATTAAAAACTTACATTACTTTTGGAATATACAACTGTAAACAACAGAAAAACTAAACATGTAAATCTTGCATCCATGTTGTTGCCTTGAGAAATTACGATTCACATAAACATCTATTTGTATCTCAAGTCTTTAAGATTGAATGACAATGATGTAAGAAGTAAGTAGGGTTTTCCCTTACTTCTGACTACGCAGCCGTGTGTACTTAGACAAAGTACATCTTTAAGTGTTGATACGAATGAAGATCTAGGCATAATATCTATCATATTTGTTTGTAGTTTAAGTATTTTAATAAATCGGATTATAAGCTAAAATTACATAACAAGTCATTTCTATTTCTGAAGTATATTGAATAATACGAGATAATATTCAGTCTCGTAAAAGTTGAACGTTACGTAAATTTAATTTTAATATAATTGATTACATTATAATTGTTGAGTTAGCAAATAAAACGTTTGATTAACTTTGGGGAACACAATTACGCTAACAGCGGGAAGTATTTAAGATGTTGCCATCTAGATATTGGAGAATAATTAGAATATTCTAAATATAAACTGACCGGATTTGTAACAAAAAATAGATAACTCAGAGATTCATAATGGGGAAAAACCTCATTATGCATCATGAATACAAAATAATTTGATTTCTATGAGTATTGGCTCCCCTGTTTAGGAATGTGGTTTTTGCTCTTTAAAACGATTACCATTATTATCATTATAAACTTTTGTGTCCATAACCACGCCTTTTACAAACAAGCAAAAGATTTTGTTCTTACTACTCTAATTCAAGTTCTAGCATATGAAAAACAAGAATGTGTCCATAGAACACGGATGCCCCACTCGCACTAGCATATAGATCATGTAGCTATATATAGACCGTGAAATGGGAATCAAAACTCTAATTTGGCATTAAAAATAAAAAGATCATATCATATGGAACATGTGTACTAAGTTTCAAGGTGAATGGCTATCAACTTCATATAAAAACTACCTTGACCAAAAACTTTAACCTGAAACGGGAAAGACGGACGGACGAACGAACAAACGGACACACAGACAAGAAAACATAATGCCCCTCTACTATCAAATGTGGAGCATAAAAATTATTTTTGATGAATATGCACGCAAGTATTGGCACATGACGTTAAACAACAAAAGACCAATCAAGCTTTTTAAATAAATAAATTAATTATATCTACATGTACATCTATTTCAGGGTCATCTTATTCTTGTTGACAAACTATTCAAGGTGTTCTTATATTCTTAATATATATTAAATGTCTCCGTATATTTTTAACATTTCAGTCTTTTCCATAGACGATGCATAAGCATATTTTTGCCACTCAACATAAAAAAAACATCAAATAGGTATATCAGGTATACTACCTTCCTTTCGAAATAGTCCAGTCTTATATATATATTAAATATATTAGTTATCTGTCGGACTAGTCTACTATTAAATGAAGGTAATTTACCTAACCTAATCATGACTTCACTTTTCAGCTAACAAGCAAGCTAACCAATGCTTCTACCTTTCCCTACACACTCAACGAAATCGGCTGTAATAACATTTGAATTTTCATTTAGGTTCATGTGTTTAACAGATACTGACATATCCCGGATTTTTTTTTATTATTTTGATACACTATTATATATATTCCATATTTCTCTATTAAGAAAAAATGTCCATATTTATGATTGGCTGTTTGAAATGTTCGGCTTTTATCCCATTTGACTCACTTTGCAAAACTTTTAATTGAGAATGGAAACAGGAATGTGTCAAAGACCAGTAAACCGCACAAGGCAACATATGGGTATTCATACAGCGAGAAAATCCCGCACCCGTAGGCGGACTTCAGCTGTTCTTTTTTAGCCATGTCGGCCATGTTGGTTGACAGGCGGGGTCATCCGACAAATTTTTAAGTTAGATGCGGCAAAGATTTTTCGGAGGAAAAGATTTACAAAAATATACGAAAAGTTGTTAAAATATGATTTTAAACTCCTTAAAGGGTCAGTTGACAATTTTGGCCTTGTTTGACTTATTTGTAGATCTTACTTTGCTGAACATTGTTGCTGTTTACAGTTGATTTCTATCCATGAAAATATTCAAGATAAAATCCAAAAACTGCAAAATTTTCTGAAAATTACTCGGAAAATCAATGGGTTGTCTGATTCATCAGAAAATTTCAGAACAGATAGATCTTAACTTAATGAACATTTTTACCCCAGTCAGATTAACTCTTAATGCTTAAGTTTCAGAGATAAGCCAAACACTGCATTTTACCCCTTTGGACTGTGCACTATTTATCTGAGGGTTGGGCCGTTGCAAACATGGACGGGGCAAATACTTTTTTCATGCAATTAATAGACGGGGAGCAAAGTTTTTTTAACAAATATTTGGCGGAACACACACATTTTTAAAAACCTTCATGTGTGCATAAAAAAAAAATAACATATTAAAACTATCTGAATGCAACATGTTTAAAGGTCTAAATATTCTTATCAAAACATATATTTGTGATTTCTTTAGGAAAAAGTAACTTAATAGGAACAAAAGCACAATTGAATCTAAAACAAAATAACCTAATACGTATACAGTGCTTCAATATATTTTTATGTGTTTATGCTTTAAATAATCATTTATTACAAAAAAAGAAATTCTGATCAACAGAATGTATAAAATATACATGTACATTGTACGTACAAAGAACTTTGAAACTAGAATAAGAAAAATAAATAAATGTTTAGCACTTTAAAAAAAAATATTAGATTGCTTATAGTACATTATTATTAAGCATTGTCTATATAAATAAAATATCTGGAAAACTTTAAAAAATGTTTTGTAATTTAAACATATGACATAACATATGGTAAATAAATGCTTAAACATAAAACAACTTCAATTGTATTTTAAATAAATCTTCAACATAATAAAATTAAATTGTTAAACATTAAAAGTTTAACTTAATCTATGAAAAAGCTGAAATATGTCCCTTGGGAGTATTAATTTCCAACAAAAGTCCTTGCAAACAGTAGAAAATGAAAAATTATCTATGCCTGATATAATAAAAGATAGAAACTACAAAATCGAACACTACTGAAATATTTTCTGCATGAATTGCCAAGAATCTGAACAATTCTTTACATAGGAGATATAAATTTTATCTAAATTTGGCCTCAAGTGGGCCTCTTTTTTCTTAGATGGACAATTTTAACACTGAAAATGCTTCTAGTATGACTTAATATTGCCTTATTCTATAAACAGTACAAACTTAACCAGAACCTTTCCCATTTTAATAGATTATATATAGCTAGAGAAATACCCAAGTGATACATTTAGGGAATTACACAGCAAAGAAGGCAAATATCTCAGTTAAAAACTTTTGTCTCGACTTGAATTTTGGTGTTTCCAATTAAACTCTATATTGCGAAATATAGGTGAAAAGAAATACAAAAAAAACTATAGTTTGGTGTATTTTATACAATATAGTTAATATTGAACTCCTACCATAAAGTTTTATATAAGTACCCATCAATTTGACATAAAATGACGAATCCGCACTTTTCTCAACACAGCATTGTTTTCAGTGAATCTTTTTCATTCTTTGTGATAAAAATCAAATGTACTGATCAAAAGCTACAAAATAGTATAACATAACTGAAGTCTGATGCCCACTATCATTTCACACCAAATTTATGAAATTTTGGAAGTCTTTTCAAATAATTTTCTAGAAAATATTTCAATAGGTTTGGTTTCAAAATTTATATTGTAAATATACACTCTGCAGATATTCATAGATAAATACACAGAAATATATTGTACCCTTACATTCAATCACACAGCGCTCCTAAGTTGACTTCCTTCACAAAAATAAAATTTTAATAATATTGAATTATATGCATTTGAGTTGAAATATCAACTCTGATATACATGTCTTATTCAATGTTGTGCATTTTATTTAAACAATATCATGTTTCAATATATGTGTTTCATTTTTTCCAGCGTGACAAGGACTTTTTTTCATTAATTGAAGCTGGGCAAGAACTTTTTATAATAAATATTGGCGGGGCGTAAAGTTGTTTTTTTATATTTGCTGTACACCGGCCCCACCCTCAGATAAATATTGCACAGTCCCGTAGTGAACTTAAATTTGACAGCTAGTGCCCCTTTAATACTGTGTAAGATTTAGTGTTTTTTTGCTTGACCCTTATGGTTATATTTCACGAATTCAATTATATAACCGAGTGTTTGGTTTGGTCAGGTTTTATGGACTCACCTTTTTAATTTACATCGGAGTTCGGTATGTTTGTTCATTATTCTCGATTCTTCATTTTATTGTGGTTCATTTAATTTTTTCTCTAATTCTTAGGCCCGTTATTCTGTATGTTTACCCATTATTTTCTATTCTGTAAAACCCCATCAAGACATCATATATAAAATCAACATACGTCTTGCATCTTCATTCTCTTCCAAGTCACCGAGATCTCGTTCATCTGGCTTTATTACAACCATAGAGGTCAATGGTGTGACGAACTTGTACTGAAAAAGGTCGAAAGTTGTCACAAAATGTATGATTGAAATATTTGTCAACGTCGGTAATGCTTTATGTTGTAGGATCTATAAAATACAGACCAGTTGAACAATATTTTGTGATCGTCATCACGGAGATAATACGATAACATTAAATTCTCTTAATTTCTGGAATTGTATCTGTGAATTTTGCTTTTTTTTTATTACTTTCAACACATTTCAGATTTCATCATAGTTCTTTTTAAAGTTGAAAAACTGTACTCTTAGATTAATGATCGACTCGTTTTGGCTAACAACAAAACTAAAACCCATAAAGAGCATGCCCGCTCACCTATGCATATGTGCATCCAACATTTTGAACTAAAATAGAATTCATGAAAAAAATAACCTTTTTGTTGATCTTGTATAATTGCTTGCAATTTTTTTCTTTTTAAAATTGCTCTTCATCTTTTTTTTCGCCTCAACACAAAACAGGTAAAACAAAATAGCAACTTCACGACAATCACTCTTATAAAGAGTCTTCTAACTATAATGGCAAATTTTACTAATTTTAGAACTTATCTTGTTTATTATTTTTGCTATCTAAAGAGCGTTTCTATTTTTTTAGTTTTCAAGATAATAGATAAAGACGCAAAAATAAATAAACAGTTATCAAAGGTGCCAGGATTATAATTTAGTACCCCAGACGCGCGTTCTGTCTACATAAGACGCTCAGATCAAAATAGTTGTAAAGCCAAACAAGTACAAAGTTGAAGATCATTGAGAACCAAAAATTCCAAAAAGTTGTCCCAAATACGGCTAACATCGTCACTAAAAGGTAAGAACTCAAACAAGGAGTCGCCTGACGATTTCAGTCATGTTGACTCATTCGTAGATTTGGTTATTTGAAGTGTCAATCTAGTATAACAATTATATGAAAAAGCACTACCAGATGGATAAAAATCGTCATTAAAGAGCAATATCGAATAACGATATCTGTAATAAGCCTTGTTTGTAGATGTTGTCTTGATTGTAATTTGTGCTATTTAAGTTTCTGTCTATGTATCAAGATAATAAACAAACATGAACAAAATAGATAAATCTCGTCATGTAAGGGAAATAACTCTTTTCGGTAGTCATCTGACAGTTTTTTATGTAAAAAGACACTAGGTGGATATCCACATTTTGAACATTTCTGTAATTCCATATTTTCCGTATTTATATCGGTTTCAAAGATAATAGCAAAACTTGTATTTTACATTTTATATGTTTTTGGCATTTATTTAGCACTTATCTTCATTTTATTTCCCACGTTTTAGAGTCATTTAATAGACCAACTATTTACCAGTTACCTTCAAAGACAATGTCAGAGCCCTGTCATTTAAATTCTTCTTTTCTAATTCATTAGTTTCACCGATGGCTTCTTCTAGAAGTTGTTTGATTGTCAAATATGCCCATATTCTTTCCGTGATTTTCTCAAAATCACCAGCTTTTGTCAATTCCGGATCACGTCTCTGAATATCCGACTTAAGCTCCAGTTCCACATTTCCATTCACCCCATTACCAGTAACCAATAGATTCAGCACTTGTATGTTGTCGTCGGATATTTTGCCAGCAATAACTAATTCTTTTCCGTTAAAAAACGTATCAAAGCTCCTTTTTGTTGCATTTTCAGTAACATCTGTGTTTTTGTCATGATATTTAAAAGAAACATTTTGTAATGCTGACGATGAAATTTCATCGTAGAACCCCTTTATCTGTAGCGATGCATCAGAATCTTCAAATATCTTCCTAGCAACACCTTAATTTTTTACTGCAACTTTTTTTACAAATTCATAATCTGCATGGCTTCCAAAGGCAAGACTATAAATAGGTAACCCTTTGATATTTTCCCTGTCGATGTTATTAAGGACCGTTTCAACTCTGTTATTACCTAGCCCATCAGTAAGAAATACCACAATTTTCTTTCGATTTCCCATAGTTTCTTTACTTGGAATAGAATTCAAAAAGCTAATTCCTGACAAAATTGCACCGTTGATATTCGTCCCTTCAGGAAAAAAAAATGAAAACATCAAGTACAGTGTACAAAAGATATCTATCATAATGACTCACGATTAAATCATAGAAGAAATAATATACTTTTCTTGTTCTATATGCATTACCTTTAAAGCAATCAAACCATATAGTATAGTCTAGAAAGGAAAACATATTATCAATATCCGAATATATATATATATGCCTTATCAAACATGTAAGCAAATTTATTATATAGTTTGAGTGTCTGGGTTTACCCCGGATGTGGACTCTTGCTGGGGTTTCGTCGATTTATTATTTGTATTGCCTGTTTGATTGGACGTTTTGTATTTTCTCCGTATTGGTCTAATAGTAATTAGATTACATGTACATGGACTAGTATATATTTGTTTAGGGGCCAGTTGAAGGACGCCTCCGGGTGCGGGAATTTCTCGCTACATTGAAGATCTGTTGGTGACCCTCTGCTGTTATTTTTTATTTGGTCGGGTTGTTGTCTCTTTGACACATTCCCCATTTCCATTCTTAATTTTTATTCAAGTTTCTTTATTTTTTCAAACACCATAAAGTTACAATGGTCAAGGATTTGTATAGTAAGAAGGATTGGAATCTCGCGGTTTATCGTAATCTCTTCCGCGGCGAGACTTCGGTACTCGCCACTATTACTACTATTACTACTCGTCACTTACGATATCGGAACGTGATTTTTTGTACACATGCATCGAGTTGTGTTCTTATATTTTTGTCACGTATAGACAATGTTGTAATGGTTAAGGACTTTATTCATTCTTAAACGTAATAATTATTGATTTTCACTCAAGTTTCAATTGACGAAAAAGCATAATTTAACTGTTTTATTTGATGGACATTGTAATGCAATGTGTATAACGGCAGTTGACAATGTGTTTGTATGTTAACTTCTGTAATTTTTTATTTTCAGTCAATTGTCAAAGAAATTTAAAAAAATCTTATTCTTGTAAATTACGTCATTATAGTTATATGCGAATTTGCATCTTCGGAAACTCTTTCAATCTCGGGAAACAGGTGCAAAACATTTTTTGTAGCAAAAAAGAACTGACAACACATTTCAGGACGAATTACTGCATTGCGTTTTATATACATAGTGGCTAGTCATTATCATAAGTTTGGAACAAGTACTGTTAAAGAGGGAGCCCACTGGTAAACCCTATAAAACTGCCTCTGCATGTTACTGTAGCCGGTTTCAATCATCATAAAAATATATAGGCATAAAAGAAACGTTAGCCAGTGTGTTATAAATTATCAATGCAAGCAAAAATTTTTAATTGTACTAATAACATTACATCTTTAAATGCACTTTTGTTTCTTATCAGAGCACTTTCATCAATTTGTGCATGAATTTGATAGGGCAATTTTATAGTGTCAGCTCTCTGTCATACATGTCATACATGTATAACGGCCTCTCAAGTAGTCGGTCATGGAATTATTTCTAGTTATGTATTATTCACGTTTAATACAGAAATTAACTTGAAAAGAGCGACTTGTCATATATCAAAGAAGACTATCTTTTTCTGATTGTACATTGGTACACTTTCAGGGGCGTAGCTAGGTATTCATTCAACTGTAGGCACAAATCGGCAGGGCGGTAGGGGTTCAGGGGGAGCGAAGCCCCCGCCGGAAAACGGATTTCAGCGTTTCAGCTGCAAAATTTTATGCACAAAAATATTAAATTTTCTGGTTATTTAATCATGATAATTATAATATACATGATGAAAAGTTTGAAGAATTAAGAATAATTTACCATAGCATCTGAATGGTGAATTAAATAACGCAGTACAATTGGAAAATCAAATATTAAAAAAAAAATATTTACAATATGTACTGCCCAGCATAGAACCCCGTATCCCTTTAATTAAGAAGTACACCCTGTTTGGCATTTTCAAATCTATTCCGTTATGATCGATATATACGTTTAACTTAATAGATAGTACATATTGACGATCATTCATTAAAAAGATGGCACGTGCACGTAAACACTGATATTACTATATAATAACACTATCCTTTTGGCTAGAAAGACATCAACCATCAATCTTTTGATTCTTAAACCTTCACCTTAGCCACACAAACACATGCACACATAGTCAATGCCTAATGCAAAATTTCTGTTCTTTTCATACTAACGTAACAAAATTCAAGAAATTCGTATTTCTTTATATCCCGCTCTACTGTAAAATCCCTACCGGCTTAGGAATTGGAATAATTGTGGTCATTACACGTAGATCTGAGAGTACTCAAGACTACTGGAAGCTATTTGATAGATTGATTTTTAAACATCCAGTGTAAAATATTTATGCAAGTTTAGAACAAAAAAAACCAAATTGATTATTTACAATAAACACAACAGGGAGCTTAGTCCTGTAATAGGTGTTGTACAGGACGAAGGTCTGGAAATTTGAAAATGCCATGCATTGGCAAATGAGGGATTATTGGAAAGGAGCAGAAACTTTGCCTTTCAGTAGACCAACTACGAACTCCTCAAATAGTGGTATTCTCTCTACAAGTAGGCATAATATTAAATTTTCCAAACAAAAAAAAAATATTTGTAAAAAATTATGTGTAGGCACGTGCCTAAAGTGCCTAACGGCAGCTACGCCCCTGACTTTCATATGAGGTAAGCAACAGCAGTTTACATCAAGTATTAAAACAAAAGTAATACTTTTCTGTTTGTAACTTTCATGCTTGGTAGGTCTAAACTGTAGTGTCTATAGATATTTATCAATAAATGTCTTTGTAAACATAACTAAAATGTTTCTTGTCTAACAGAAGATACTTTTTGTACAATTTTGCCTTGTATTGACTTTATAGCGCACAGTTACAAATATGCATGTACAAAACTGACTTTTGTCTATCAAGGAAAGATTGAATAATTGCTTACCAGTACTTCAACATCATTTGAACTTTGGTGAACTGAGCTGTCTCATTCGATTGACAATCATACCACATCTCTTTACTCTTAGGTCTTAACTTCAAATTTGGTATAAAAACTATTTTTACAATAAATGTCTTTGTTAAGACGTACATGATAACTATAAAATGGTTATTGTCTAACAGAAGATACTTTTTGTACAATTTTGCCTTGTACATGTCTTGATTTTATAGCTCATAATTACGAATATACTGTATAATACATGTAAAACAATTTTTGCCTATCAAGATAAGAAATAACAATAGATTGAATAATTGCTTACATCAACATCATTTGTTTCTTTGGTGAACTTAGCGGTCTCATTCCATTGGCAATCATACCACATTCCGCATCTCTTAACTCTTATGTCTTAACTTCAAATTTGGTATAAAAACAATTTTTTGTGCATGTATTATGTATGGGCTGTTGGTTTCATGTGATAATATTTATCGTCCTGCTATGCTGCATGGGTTTTGTTGATGGTGATTGACATACATTCATTGATTCAATCATTGTACATGTAGACTACTAGTTTTTAAAATCTTCATTTGATATTGAATGGATAGTTGTCTCATTTCAATCATATACCATGTCTCCTTGCTTATTTTACTACACATACATGTACATCGTCAATATACACTCAACACCAAGCAGATTTGAAGTATTAAATGAATCTGGCATGTAATGGAATTTAAAAGAAGATGTTCAATGATTTATTTTTATATTAAAATATAGAAATAATCCAATTTAACCCAGGTATCACATGATCATCTATCAAGTCACTATCAAAGTTCCCTACACACAAAGCGTAGCTTTCAAGTTTAGGTAGAAGAGATTAAATGTTAATGATCCAATGAAACATTGTTGGTATATCCTCCATAAATGATATTCAGAGGAACGTTCTGGTCAAAAGTGGCATTCAGTTGTACACTAGTATTTCTATTTCTATTTGAAGGCATGCCATATATATCATGTATATATGTTAGTCCACATGATAAGTGTATGAATGGCCAACTGCTGTTTGCACACAACTGCTTAGACTTTTTTGGGGACTTGAATCCTTGTGCCTTGACTTTTCTTCTTAACATTCACCAGTTTGAGCATTTTGGAAAATACTGAAAAAAGGTGTAATATAGTTACATGTGGCAATAATAATACAATATCATATGGCTTAAACAATTCCAATATCAAATATGTCGTTAACAATAGCAATACTACCTCAAGATCTCTGCTCGAATAATTATATTTGCAAAATCTATGTTAGATTTCTATGGGTTTATGCAAATTCAGGAATAATTTATATTTGTAGCAATGTTTCTATTGTTTTAAAATAAAATATTTTGCAATATTGTAGGATCAAAAGATGTCGCAAACAAAAAAAAATCAAAAATAACAATAAAAGGAATAAATGTTAGATAACAGAATATCCTTTATATATTATATATATAAAACTCTAACTGGACTTGACCGAAGTATAGTTTAGAGCAGTTCGGTTTAGAAAAGATAAAGCTCGGGTACATTTGTAATGCACAGGTTTAAAATAATTATGACTTCTTGCTATTTTAATTATTTGCTTTGACGCCGTTGCAGGAAAAAATCTTTCATTGCATTGTTGGATTTGAAGTTGTTGCAGGAAAACATTATTTAGCCTAGCAAAATGCCATAATTAACAGGCATAATAATTAATTGGACTTAAATTTGTAATGCATGTGATATGTGGTATAAACAGATAGAGAAGAAGGGAGTCCATAATAATAACATGCATAATAAAAGGGGGGCAGTGATTTATAATGAAGACCAAAACAGCACTACCCATACATCATTAAAGGCATTAACGTAGATAAGCTGTGTTGGTGTATTATTATTTTGATGTCAGTAAAAATGTATTTATTTGTACACATGTACGTTCACAATACCATGATGCTGGTAAACACTGGGTTGAACATTTGAAAATATTACCATCCATGCATTGTCCCTTTCCACATCGGCAAAGGCAAATCTATGGAGTTTTCTATGGAACATGGCTAGTTAAAATTGATGTAAAACTATTTCAAAACACATGGTTTAACGATTTCATTTCGGTATAAACAGGAAGGAAGTATCAGATTATTATGACAACTGGATCCCCTCCTAATTTAGGCCTGGTAAATTGCGATACATCTGAGAACCACATTGATGTTTAAAGACAGAAAAGTATCACAATTCCCTTATTTAGAGGTTTGAGCTTTCTTCAATACACTTTATCACCAATGTTTCACGTTTGTAAACATGTTTGAACATTAATCTAGGCCAATTGAAGAACTTTATTCATTTTTCCCAAGCCACCCCCATTTTCGCTCCAGAACGCCATTTTTGTTGTAATCAACTCAAAGAAACGTAAAAAAATAGGAAAACTAATGCATCAATCACTACGAAATTTACTCAATACACAAAGAAATCATATATCTATCAGAAAATATAAATTTTATCACTCATCTCCGTTTTATGAGGAAGGAGTATAAAAATAGAAAATGATGATAGGACCGCCCAATAGGCGGGATAGGGTGAGGTCACTTCGGTCAATATGCAAATTAAATCTATGGAGCCGTGTATTCTTACTGTGATCGTAAAAGTTATTCATAACACCAGAACCATTTTAAACTTCTTATTTCAAGCATAATAATTGATAAATATAGATTGTAGATACTTACATATCGATGTCTATTTGTTTAGGTGATGCAAATGTCAGCCATTAATCAGAGCTAGTTTAGCATTTTCCAGATGCATCACGGGTAATCTCACAAAATCTCGCGCCGCAGAAGATATTATACTACAGTCTATGCAAAAGCCCACGAGATTCCAATCCTTCTTACTATACAAATCCTTGCAATGGTGCAAAGAAGTTCATCAAAAGTTATAAACAATAACACAAACACATATGACAAGATGAGATGAAAATATGAAATAAAATAAAATAAACAGTAAAGTAGCAAAGAGTGGTGAATAACCAGGAAGACTCACTTGAAAAGTTATAACCCTGATAAATTTGCACAGCTTTTTCAACTTTTTTTAATTTTTAACTGAAATAGTTTTTCAAATTTTAGAATGTTACATCTGTGCAAGAAAAAAGTATTCAGATATTGTGCTCGAAAATTTGCCAAAGAACTACACTACAAAGTGTAATGAAATTCATCACCAAATCTCGTTACAATGACATAAGTTACAATTATATCTAAGGTCAATTTTATTCCATCTATCAGTTTCGATGGGTAACTTATGGTCACCCGTTCGAAATCTACAATATGTTATTCTATCTTTATCACTTAAAATATTCAGTTATCCTCAAATTTAAAATTTTGTTTATACAATTTGTAGGCCAATCCTTTTGATGAACAGTCAATATCAGCTTTCCATTTCTGTTGAAACTTATCAAATAACATTTGTTTGAAACTAATACCCAACCATTTAGAATTAAAATTTCCTTGTGACAACCATTTATTGCTATATCAACATTTATCTAATGTATCTTTAACGTATTTCAACCAATCTGACCTTAATTGCTTGCCAGAATTCTTCAAGAACTGTTACATGTATTTGAATGTATAACATTTAAGCAATCTTGTTATCATCCCCATTTACTATTTTTGACCAGAAATTAACCATACGCAGCTGTTTATATAAAAACATTGGATAAATACAAAGTTCGCCATAAATCATCAAATTAGGTGTCGACTTCTTAAGGTTTAGTAAAAGCTTACACAATTCTAAGTCCACTTTTTTTATAATATCAGTATTACTGAAACCCCAAATCCCACACCCATACATGAGGATTGAGTTCACCATTTTATCAAATAGATCATATTGTGATTTCACTGACAAATTGTGCAACCTCCCCATTTTCAATACTTCATACATTGCTTTATTTCCTTTTCTAACTAAAATTTTCTTAGCACTCATAAAGCTACCTGTTCTTGGAAAAATTAACCCAAGGTATGTCAATTCGTTGAATACCTCCAATAGATTTCCATCATATATAAAGTTAATATTTTTGGGTAATATACCACCAGAAAAGAATATAATCTTAGTTTTACTTGTTTTAACTTTTAACTTCCAGATAGAAGATCTGTAGATCGGATGCATTATCCGAAAATAACACTGTATCATCTGCGAAAAATAACACAAACAGTTTTAAGTAGATATCAAACTCACTCTCTATTTCATCACTAATACAATTTAAACCACATACACTTTTTTCTTCATTAAACTGCCGAAGATCGTTTAAATACAATGAAAATAAAAAAGGAGACATATTTTTACCATGTCTTTCACCGATATTGCATGAAAAGTATTCTGACATTTCACCATTATACACAATACGAGATTTAATACCAGTGTACACATTAAAACATTTATACATTTTACCGTTAATATATCATTTACAAGTAATTTATGCCAGAGACCGACCCTTTCCCCAAACAGTATCAAAGGCTTTAGCAAAATCTACGAATGCACAGAGTAGTTTCTCTTTCTTATTTTTCATGATACTAATAAGGATGTAGATAAAAAATAAATTATCTGTAATAGAACAACATTCTCTGAAACCAGCTTGATTCTGACATAATAAACAAAAATCATCAGAAATTTATTCAAACGTGAATTCAAAATAGAAGCAAATAATTTCCCAAAGCAGCTTTTAACTGTTATAGGCCTAAAATTGCTAGGATCATGTTTGTTACCTTTATTCGTAAATAAAGGTATTATATTTCCAAAAACCCAAATATCAGGAATAATTCCACTGTCAAATATAATATTAAAAAGTTTCACAAACACCTGTGACATAACAAAAATGTTCAAAATTTTCCAGTATTCTTTCGGGTTAATCGATTTTAAGTTTTCTATCTTGTGTCTAATTTTCTTTCTATGTGTACGAATGCTCTTATCCATTGCTCGCTTATTTATAACACTTTTCTAGTTTCTTTGTTTCATTGACTTTGTCGTCAGTATGGTTTTCGCTTAAGTTTTCGTCTACTAGACCGAAACCATGGTTTTGATTTTTTTATATTTTGTGTACGCTTACGTCTTTTAGTAAATGTGCCGAATTTGGAATTTGCCGTATTTGTAAGGAAATGACATACATCCTCATCAACTTTATTAATAATTGAGTTTTCACTTGTATTTTCAACCATTTCCGTTAATTGAGCTAGTATTTCATTTACTTTAAGTCTATCAATATTATTAATAAAGGTGTCTTATTGTTCATTTTCCCATCTCTTAATCTTCTCCTCAGGCATGTCATCATCATGACTGACGTCGTTTTTCATAACAATTAATCTTCAACGACAACGGATTATGAATATCCGAAAATAAAACGCTAGAATTTAATACTCAGCGTAAGAAAATTTGGGGAAGCAATATTGTAATCAACTACACTGGTGTTTTTACATGTAAAACTACCCAGACCTTTGTATTCACACATTCTTCCATTTAGGATAAACATATTGTTATTCTTACAAAATTCAAGAAGCAAGTTTCCAAAATTATTTTTTTTTGTGATCCATACTTTTCCTTAATAAATTAATATTTAACTCATCTAAAGTACAAATACCCTCGTTTTCAATGTCTAACATTCCTGAAAATTCTTCACAATAATCGACGTCAAAGTATGACTCTTCTGCAGTTCGAGCATTAAAATCTCCAAAAAGACATGTAAACGATAATTCGTTAGTTTGATTAGCTAAAAACAATCGAGCGTCATTCAAAAACTAACCTGCATATCAAAATGAAATTTAACACATATTTTTTTGTGGTCTTACTAATAGCATAAAAAATGTGATAAGAAGAAATAATTTTTTCTTTTAGTAATTTGATAGGGTTGTAAAAGTGTTGATCGTGCACACATTTTTAGAAAGAAGCGCTTTAGTGCTTCATACAAAATGTGCTTCAGTCAACACTATTACACTTCAATAAAATTGAAAACAAGAATCATTCATTTCTTTGAGGGGGTATCCAACATTATACCCCAAAAAATTCCTGTCGTTTAATTTTTCTTATTTTTTTTTTCATTGATAAACTAGGCCAACTTAAACATCCTGTGAAAATTTTAAAAATCTGTAAAAGATTTGAACATTAGGTTTAAAAGATTTGGCAACTCAAATATGGCATCTTATACATACTAGTATCGGCCAAAATTGGAAGTTCTGAAATATGGGTATAGAGTTGAATTTGTAATTTTTTTTTAAAATTTAATCCTAAAATGACAATAGCATAGCTAATAATGATAGCTGAGGTGAATATTATTTAACTGATACCCCTTTCTTGCAAGTTTTTTTTATTCCTGATTAAAAATTTTGCCAGCACTTTAAAAGGGGGTATAAGAATCAGCCCTGAAAAGTGAATGCTGTGCTTCTAGTATTTGAAGAAGATTTTTTTTTTGTTTTTTAAAAATGTGTCGTCTAATTTTTTCATAAAACCAAGCATTTGGAGTGATATACTAGTCGGCTGTTCTTGCAAAAAATTTTAAAATTTAACCGTTAGATTTTTTGGTATTTAAATTTTTTGTAATTACGCCCCACCCTCAAATTCGTTCATTAAATAAGAGCAAAATCTATTCAAAAAGAACATAATGGCCATATTTATTTCGTCTTTTAAACTAGGCCTCAGCTATTTGGCATGTGGATGTAATATCACAGGGTTAAGTGTCTTGCATCATGATGACCTTTGTGTGACCTTCAAATGTGACCTCAAGGTCAACTTTATGTTGTTTTTTTCGTGAAAAATACAACCATGTAGGCCATAAATTTTTTGCCTTTTGACTTAGGCCTTACATCTTTGGCATGTGGATGTATCGTCATGAGGTGGTGTGCCTTCTTAAATTTTTTACTTTCATGTGACCTTGACCTGAAGGATGACGATTGTGTTTTTTTGGTAAGAAACACTTGTACGGGCCATGACTTTTATGTAGTTATGAATTCATATTTATTTTCAAAAAATCATATTACACAAGCTTTAATCGACCATACACCAATATATACACATTTTATGACATGTCAACCCATTCAATGCACACGGAATACATAATGGACATGTAGTCACATAAAATTGTTTGAAAAAGGAATCGTTTCTATTGAAGCGCAGTGTACGTACTTAACTACTCAACAGACAGCAAAGTGAAAACTTCATAAGTTTCAAACAGTAGGAGTTATGTCAAATAACTATATACCAATAATGGGACGGACGGAAGAACAGACGGACAGGGGTAAAACAATACCCCCACCCCCGACTTTCAGTTGCAGGGGCAAATTAAAAAAGGGATGTAAAAGAGGGACGAAAAATATCAAAGGGACAGTCAAACTCATAAATCTAAAACAAACTGACAACGCCATGGCTAAAAATAAAAAAGACAAACAAACAACAGCACACACGACACAACATAGAAAACTAAAGAATAAACAACATGTAACTGATTTTTGATTTGAGATGCGAGCTGTTGAAATTAAAAGAATGACACACCAAAAATACACATGATACACAGGGAAAAGGCGGCAGCTTTAAAGTTGGCAGATACTTTATATGATCTAGATTTTCAATTTATTGGTCTACAGATTCAAAAATATACAATTCCAAACTTAACTATAAAACCAGTGGTCATGGTGGTGCAAAGAACCACGGCTCATGAGAAATAAAATAGAGCTGACTGTGCAAAATCCTTATTCTGTGAAATCAAGTTCGTTAAACATAGCGTTTTTTTAGTATCAGTTACAAGTTTCACATTATTTTTGGGGCCCCTTATTATTATAAAGAATGATTACACTATTTAGTAATAATCTTGAATTGAGACTTGAGAAGAATTTTTTAACTTGTCACTTGCAATAACACCACACTTTCTTTTTTATATTTATTATAAAATTGCATTTTATCAAAAAATTCGGAAAGATACACAAACAGGACAAAAGCACATCAAAAAAAAATAACAAATTTTGCTATCCCTTCGAAATTTAAATTTGATAAAGCGAAAATAACATGCTCTATTTATATCATACATGTGTAGTTTCAGTTTCAACTATGATTCTAAATATAGACTTTACTTTCCCTAAAATTGTGGACGGAATAGAAGACACCCGTTAATTTTCTACACCTGTCAGGATGATACTAGAAAGATATAGTTTTTTTTATTCAGATGAATTAAGAAAGCAAAAGTATGTTTTTTGGACTGTACACTCGGACGTTTTTTTCTTCTTTGTCATTTAATTGTGTCTTTGATTTTGTTCCGTAACATGTAAATGATGCACTGGTGGTTGATTATCCCCCTCGGTATCTTCTAACTTTGTACCTGAATATAAATCATGCAATAAAATATTCAATTGGTTCTTAAAAAATATGACAGCAATTATAAAATTATAAAATTATTCGTAACCTTTTTTAGATAGCTACGTGTATTACTAAGGCCATAGTGTATTTCATTAAAAATAGTATTGTGGAGACAATTAAGTTTTGATTTAATCAATTTGATACGAAGATCTACGAAAAGAAGCAATGTGTAAATGTCCATGGATTCTTATTTATTTGGTAAAAAATTTATTGTCGGAGGTAGCTATCATTTGAGAGGGGGTAGGAGGGGTCTTGATCCCGAAATCCCGAATTTAAATAAATTTAAATCCCGAAATCCCAGAATTCGAAAAAAAGAATTATCGTATCCCTAAAGGGTCAATTCCTTAATCCTGAACTTAAAAACACCTTATCCCGGAGTCCCGATAAAGGTCCTATCCAGGATGAGTAATTTGGCATAACAAGCAGGATGACAATTTACGTAAACAATATCAGTAAACTAATGACAATTGCAGGTCCGTAAAGAATAAAAATAAAAAATGCAGGAATGCAGGACAAACTTTTAAATCCTAGCCCAACCCCCCCCCTCTAAAATCAAAAGGAAGGTTCCTTAGATTTTGAATTTTTGTACTTTATTTCATTTCATATATTAGACCTAGGCATTGCCAAGTAAAAAAGAAAACAGTTATGGTCCTTTCTCTTTCTGTTTCCCTCCTTTTCTAACGTCCTAGTTTTCTTTTGGTAAATTTATTTCACTTTGAAATTTCCCTATTATGTCTCATTGAAGATTCATTTATGGAAAATGAGTAACTTTAAATCAATTAAAAGATTAAATGAACAACAAAGGGTATACAGCTGGTCTTAGCAATAATGTAATTATTCTGATCATGATCTTTTAAAAGCTTGCATATTGCACATGATTTTAAAACGTAGCAATGAATCAGACTATGAGTAAGAGTTATGTTTTCTTAGGTGTTCTGTACCCCCTTAAACAAATAAAGTTAAATAATATCCACCATATTGTTATTTTTTATATCCATATTTTCTTTATTATTATTGCACTACTTTGTGTATATCATATTTTGAGTCGCCTTTTTATTTATCGTTTGTTTTTATTGAGGTAAAATAATTGCCTTTTGGTATCTAATTTTTTCGAAGGTTGGTGTTTTTTTTTCGGGAACCTCGGATTTTTCAACAAATAAAAACTGACCCGCCACGATGTAGCACTATAGTGCTGAAAATGGCGTTAAACACAAATCTATCAAAAAAATTGAAAAAGATTTTTTTTAAACTTTGTTTGGCATTTATTCATTACAATATGCTTACCTCCGCCTGCTTCCATATTTGCAACATATTGACGTGCTTTGTGTTTATTTTTTTTGCTAGCAGACAGTAATGTTTGCTGCCACAAATAATTGTCACCGTTGAACAGCATTATGTTGAAACGATCACCTTCGAAAAGATCTTTCAAAATGCTTTTCATAGCACTCTTTTGTTGTGCTATTTTAGTGCCCGACATAGATCCACTAACATCTAAGATGAATAAGACGTCTTTTGGTAAAGGATCCATACCTTCTGGTGCAAAGAAGTGCACAAAGTATCCGTCAACAACCTGTTAAAAAACGATTAAATGACGTGCTTGTTGTGTTGCATGTACGATGTGTTTTTAAAAAACCCATTTATCTAAAATATATGAAAATAATTTTGCAGATGTAGAAAGAAAACAAACACATAAGCAAAATCATCAAGTAAAATCAATAGATGAAACTTTACAAAACTTCCTTAAAAATTATTTAACTAAATGGTACAACAGTGTTTTTGGCAATTTGCATATACCATGTTTATTGAATCAGATGCGAAGTATATTGCAGTATTTCATGCAAGTCAATGGCTTGTTTATCAATAACTCCTATAGCGGTGGGTGCGGTTAGGCCTTTTAAAAGTAGCTCCCTTGGATTTGTAACTAGATAGTTGAAATGTTAAATATGAATATGTTAAAAACGCACGTAAATCTGATACGGTCACACTATTTTATGTTTGCTGAAAGCAACCGAGAACAAATTAGAATAATTTCCTTTACCATGACTTCACCAGCATCAAATTTTCTCTGGACATCATACTCGACAACAAACAACCCTGATATTCCCTGGTCAGACATCTGTTTCTGGTCATCGACTGTAGGGGCATAATGAATAGTGGCAGACTTTTGTGTTGGTTGCTCGATGATAGCCAAAGCGTTTTTTTCTTCTGTTAGAAATAAAACAAAAAATATATTAAAAACCTTTCTGAACAATTGAAGGTCTTTCCACCTCGATAATAAGAATGAAATTTAAAAAACATATATCTGTTGGTGCATTCGAAAAAGACCAGATTAGAGGTTGTACTATGTGAATGTTTGCCCATCAGTCTGAGCCGTATACTTAATTATGTAAAAACTTAAAAGCATCCGTTTTAGTGCCTGGCAACCGTTAACATTTTCTAAAAGTAAACCATTATACTCATTAGGTCAAATATGGTCAACAAAGAGCCTTGGCTCACACCGAACAGCAAGCGTTTAAGGACGAATAGTGATAAACCACTCAAACAGTCTAATCTATTTGAAAAACGAGAAACACTAAAAAAAAACCGACATGATTACTGACTTAGGACAGGTGCAAACAAATGCAGCGGGTTTAAACATTTAAATGTCGCCCTTATCCGTAACAATAGTGTAGTATCACAACATAATAAGACACACTATAAAACATAAATTGAAATGGCTTAACTTTATCAAAAGATATACTTACACATTAATTGAACATACACTGACCGAATAAATTTGACTCCGAATTAACTTTAGTACAATTTCATCATTAAAATTTCAATTTCTACAATTACCACTGACATGAATAATAATGTCTCTAACCAATTTTTCTATCATCCAACTGGTTACCTATAGTCCCCAAAATAATATCATTTCGCAACGGTGGCACTGAGACCTCAGTAATGTCTCTTGACTCCTGAATGTACACGTTAATCTTGAAATCCTCCACAATCTGGCCTGGGTCCACGTATATTATATGCTCATATTGTTCATAGACTCGCTCTAATAATTCTTGGTAAGTAAGATTAAAGGCAACTTTACTCTCGGCTGCTACGTTTACATCAACACTGAACCGGTTGGTGTGTCTTGGTCTGCAATGAAATGGAATGTTATTTGTAATAAAGGCTGGCGCAATGTGTCATTTACTGACATTTTTCAATGATTCTAGGCCGTTGTTCTTCTCCGAATATTACGTTAATATCTAACGTGATGGTACACAACGTTGCACTTATTTTGGTTAAATTATTCACGACAAAACTTTCCATTCTGTATTTAATTTGTAGATGTGTTTTTATTTAATTGATTGTTTCATCAATTGCTGGTGGACGTTTCGTTCCCGAGGGTATCACCAGCCCAGGAGTAAATAGTTATCAAAAGTACCAGGATTATGATTTTAAACGCCAGACGCGCGTTTCGTCTACATAAGACTCATCAGTGACGCTCAGATCAAAATAGTTAAAAAGCCAAACAAATACAAAGTTGAAGAGCATTGAGGACCCAAAATTCCAAAAAAGTTTTGCCAAATACGGCTAAGGTAATCTACTCCTGGGGTAAGAAAATCCTTAGTTTTTCGAAAAATTCAAAGTTTTATAAACAGAAAATTTATAATATGACCATATAATTGATATTCATGTCAACACCGAAGTGCTGACTACTGGGCTGGTGATACCCTCGGGGACGAAACGTCCACCAGCAGTGGCATCGACCCAGTGGTGTAAATAGTTATCAAAAGTACCAGGATTATAATTTTAAACGCCAGACGCGCGTTTCGTCTACATAAGACTCATCAGTGACGCTCAGATCAAAATAGTTAAAAAGCCAAACAAATACAAAGTTGAAGAGCATTGAGGACCCAAAATTCCAAAAAAGTTTTGCCAAATACGGCTAAGGTAATCTACTCCTGGGGTAAGAAAATCCTTAGTTTTTCGAAAAATTCAAAGTTTTATAAACAGAAAATTTATAATATGACCATATAATTGATATTCATGTCAACACCGAAGTGCTGTTGAGTAAACATTTCGGTCTTGACATGAATATCAATAATGTGGTCATACTTATAAATTTCCTGTTTACAAAACTTATAAATTTTTCGAAAAACTAAGGATTTTCTTATTCCAGGCATAATAGATTACCTAAGCCGTATTTGGAACAACCTTTTTTGAATTTTGAATCTTCAATGCTTTTCAACTTTATAATTGTTTGGCTTTATAAATATTTCGATAAGAGCGTCACTGATGAGTCTTATGTAAACGAAACGCGCCTCTGGCGTACTAAATTATAATCTGGTACCTTTGATAACTAATTAATTCTGAAAACCATATTGAATGAAAACATGGCCGATTCACAATTCTTTAACTTGATGAACGGAACCAAATTACGTTTATCCTTAAATTCTCATATCCTTAAATTAAATAACCGATATTTTGTTTTATTTCTTCAATTATCTAGAACAATTTGACAATTTATAGTCCATATTTTCTTCTATTTTAAGAAATTGATGCCAGTTACAAATTTTAATTGCTAATTTTCAAAACAAGGGTTTTTTTAGACGTCGCATATAAAAGTTTCCTTAGATTTTACTTTTGATAGTGATTATTTCTTCGTCGATATATACTGTGAACATTTGTGTATATTTTAATATATTTAGCTGATAAAAGACGATCACCCACCCACACTCATACATACAAACACGACAAAAACTGGACTTGCTTAGTCTCTAAGAAAACTTGTAAGATTTCCGCTGATATTTTTGCTAAATGGGTACAATTTTGGGTACTCGGTGCAATTTTGAAACTTTGACGTAAATTCGGTCATGCAATGTTGTGATTACCTATGATGATTGTTTGGTATGAATTAAATGATTTCATTTTTCAGCATAAAAATAACCTGCTAGCGACATAACAACTAATTAGTAACTGTTTAAAGTTTAAAAATCAGAATACCATTCTTTGAATAAATTCAATTATACCATCTAACAGGCCTTGCGGTCATAAAACTTTCGAGCACGAATTTGGTACTTCGACTCGAAAATCAACCAATTAAAAAACTGGATTTGTTGTTTCGAGCACTAATTTTGTACTCCAAGTTCTGAGTATAGTTTTATGACCGAGGACCCTGGTCTCTTTTACGTGAAACATCTAATAACTTATTGTGATCGTGTACTTACTTTTGTGCCACATGTCCTGCACTTTGACCCTTCTTCTTTGCTGTATCATATTTCTCTTTCGCTTTCACTTTCTCGTTGATTTCTCCGGGATACACCTGTCCATCAATTTCCCTGAAAAATTTACAACACCATCTATTAATATTCTAAAATAATTATAGATAATTTTAAGATGAGAAAAAAAGCAGTGTGACATTTTTTTTAAATTAATTTGATTTTTCTATTTTATTAATTAATTGTAGTTTACAAGAATTAAATATGCGCTCTTATGGATCGCTTATGCAACGTTATCATGAAACAGTTAAGGTTTTGTAGAAGATTGTTTAGTTCTACATCTATTTACTGCACCATTATATTGCTTGATTGTTTAGTTATACATCAACATCTATTTACTGCACCATTATATGCATATTTTTTTGGTCTAAAATGCAATAGAACCTAACACTTAATACTAAGTGAAAGAGCTGAAATGGGCCAAAAGTATATCAAAACTTTAAATTTTGTCTTTTGAATTTATGTCTCCCTTACTTTGTAGTAACATCAAAATTTAAAACTTACATAACAAATTCTGTAATAAATGCTGCATCTGGAAGAGTGACTTCAAAATGAGCTTCAACTGAAGCTTTTGCACTGTTAGCAACTTTGCTGGTAACTAAAGTTGTTGCAAATCGGAATTTCACATCAGAATTTATGTGCATATAATATATTCTAGGATTCTGAAAAACAAAATAATATACCATATGCATGAATATTCATTTTCCAAAGCGGTCTCTATGATTTTCGTCAACGAAACGGTCAAATGAATTAAAAGTACTGTCATACAAAACATCATACAAATAATAAGATATAGGAAGATGTGGTGTGAGTGCCAATGAGACAACTCTCCATCCAAATAACAATTTTAAAAAAGTGAACCATTATAGGTCAATGTACGGCCTTCAACACGGAGCCTTGGCTCACACCGAACAACAAGCTATAAAGGGCCCAAAAATTACTAGTGTAAAACCATTCAAACTGGAAAACCAACGGTCTAATCTGTATAAAATTTAAAAAACGAGAAACAAGAAACACGTATAAATTACATAAACAAACGACAACTACTGTATATCAGACATCAAATAAACACATAACTGAACGAAGAGAAATCAGACTTCTTATACGTTCAGGTATTTCACATCCAATTTTTATGGAAATATTCTTTATAAACACAAAGGTGTCAGTATTCACCTCAAAAACTAACAAAACCTTTGAATAGACTTATTAAGAAGGGATATAGTTACGATACTGTTGTCAGGTCATTAAAGATTGCATATTTTGACGTTAATATTGATTCACTTATAGGGTCTTTGCATCGGAACTAAACACATTTATTCAAAAACCAGTTGTTGGCATGGCACGGGTTATGTTCTTCTATGATGGTATGATACTAAACCCCTAACGGGAAGGATTGTGCCTGATGTTCATATGATGAAATCATAATATTTCAGTCAGTTTAATTGAAGTTTGGAGCTGGCATGTCAGTTAACTGCTAGTAGTCTGTTGTTATTTATGTATTATTGTCATTTTGTTTATTTTCTTTGGTTACATCTTCTGACATCAGACTCGGACTTCTCTTGGACTGAATTTTAATGTGCGTATTGTTATGCGTTTATTTTTCTACATTGGCTAGTGGTATAGGGGGAGGGTTGAGATCTCACAAACATGTTTAACCCCGCCGCATTTTTGCGCCTGTCCCAAGTCAGGAGCCTCTGGCCTTTGTTAGTCTTGTATTATTTTTAATTTTATTTTCTTGTGTACAATTTGGAAATTAGTATGGCGTTCATTATCACTGAACTAGTATATAATTGTTTAGGGGCCAGCTGAAGGACGCCTCCGGGTTCGGGAATTTCTCGCTACATTGAAGACCTGTTGGTGACCTTCTGCTGTTGTCTTTTCTATGGTCGGGTTGTTGTCTCTTTGGCACATTCCCCATTTCCATTCTCAATTTTATTGAGGTGTTTAGATTCTTTTTTTAGGAAGAGCAATTATAGTATTTATAACCTGAAGCGATCACTGTTGTCGAAGGCCAACAGACATGTCGTTATGTGCGTCCCCCTCCCCAAGTTATTTATATTGCATAGTAGTATCGAAACCAAAATGCTTTAAAATTAAAAGTTTGTACGAGATTGAATTTTGTCGGTCTGTCAGGCGAACATATAGTTCATATAATATGTCATAGCTGGTAAAGTAGAATCCGCTGAGTCCGAATATTTCATTTGATTTTATGGTTTTAAATATTGAAGAAGAAATTATCCTCGCATTCACGAAAAATGAATATAATTGATAAAATGAAAATAAACAAAAATTTGTATTTCCTACGTTGTTTACTTCAAGCATAGACTTTATTATCTATTATATCGTTAAAGACGTAACAGAAACTGCATTCCACGTCAAACCCATAAATACAAATAACTTGGAGTTATTTTCCAATGATAAAATGTTGCCGCCGAAACAGTAGCAAAAGCTTGAGAACGGACACTAGAAGGTTTAAGGACGTTGAATTTAAAACATTTGACACCTGTTTCGAGTTGTGTGTCGTACCAGTCATTGGTGATTCATTTGTAGTATCGGGGAGGAAACTATCTCTAAATGAAAAGTCACTTAATATGACATACAGCTGAAACAGAGGATAGGGAGGAGTGTTTTTTATTGAAAGGAACGAAGATAGCTTGATAGGAAAATATCGTCATACGTAACCAAGGGTAAAATATTTGGACATTTTGTTTCCAAAATGAAAGCATATGTATATGATACGTATACTTTATTGCAATACTTTACTTCTCTAAAAAGTAAAATAACACAAAAATACTGAACTCCGAGGGAAATTCAAAACGGAAAGTCTCTAATCGAATCGCGAAATGAAAAGCTCAAACACATCAAACGAACGGATAACAACTATCATTATCCTGACTTGTAGCCGGCATTTTCTTAAGGTCAAAATATTGGATTAAAGCTGGTTTTGTAACAAGCAAACCCTCTCACTAGTATGACAATCGCATAAAAATCCATTTTATTGACAACAATGTGTGAACAAAACAAAAATACATAACAGGTAAACAATGTCACAAAAAGGGGTGAAATAGTTAATACTGTGTTATACTAAATCACAATAAATACAAACAATGTCACAAAAAGGGGTGAAATAGTTAATACTGTGTTATACTAAATCACAATAAATACAAACAAATGTGTCACAAAGGAAACCCATAAAAAAATATAATCAAAACATATTTCTTTAGCAAAAATTAATGTCAAGGATTTAAAAATTTACCGTAGCACAACAACACTGAAACATTGACTTCTATAATATGTTTTTCTTGTCCTCAGATAAAATACGCATATTCCTAAGACAATTCAGACCAAGTAATGTATATTCTAGTATTAAGTTACGCAAAATATAGATTTCTAAATCAAGAAAGCATCAGCCACAATACGTATATATTTTTTTTTGCTTGACATTGATTTTTTGAAGCATGACCTTTCACCCGGACAAATAACGTTCTTACCTGTGTTTCTGAATGTGCAATTTGCGTATTCAAAAAAGAAATCACTATAAATGAATGAATAAATCATTGTCCCGTCCATCTTCAGTCACTGTTTCTTAACAAATTTATAATCACCTATAATACACGATTTATGTATCTGCAGGAAGCCAATGCCGACAACGTAATCAAAAACACAAAACACTTAATTCTCGGTTGAAATCTGAAGGACGTCTCAAAATAATATTTACCTGCAGTTTTTCCAAGTGTATTATTATCATACTTTAATCGTGTTAATAGCTCAAAGATAACCTTATATATCGAATAACGGAATTTGTTTACAAGTTACAACAAACGACAGTCAGTATTTTTAGGGTATTATACGCTTTGCGGCCAATTCGGAATATTATTGCCCAATAAAAATATTAATTATTCAATTTTTATCATGAACATAATTTTCATATGTTCTTTTTCCTGTAAAAAGGTAACTAACTTTTTACTTCCTCTTTTATAGATACTAAATAAGCGAATAACTATGAGAAAAACTTCAAATTTTAAGGTAAACATGTTTAAAAGACCAAAACTCAAAAAACAAGTGTTTGTACTTCAATTCAGTTAGAAACCTTTTTATGTGCCATAACTTCTTAGTAAGAAGAGACAGAATGCCGCTTTGTTTAGTACATTTTATTGTCGTAGTTTGAACATTTTGTTTTATATCTTTTTGTTAAAGTATCATATACAACTTATCTCAATTTGTCCGCATGTGTTTATCGAAACGAATGTACAAGTTTCAATAACATATGATTCGTGTTTGATTATCTAATGTTTCCCTAAGGTAATCCTTTGTTATTATACAACACTTAATTTGTTTGTAGTATTTACAGATTTATGTCTTTTGTTGAAGTTTATGCAGATAATAATCTACACAGAAGCTAAAGGTTACAAGAGCGCAATTATTCGTAATGCATTTTCCATAGGGTACCACTAGTGTTCCGGATTTTTTTTTTCGAAGACTACACAAACTAGGGAAAAACGGGTAGCAGTTCCTGTTACTAGAAATGCTAGTGTTGCATTACAACTAAAAAAAGGGTCATGCGGCTCAAATTGACTTAAGATGCAGTTGAAAAAGATCGTCCACTTTGTTCGCTTAATGAAAAAGGCATATTTTTAATTGGTCCGACGTACAGAAATTGACGATATTTTCTATACTTCATAAAATTTGATTATATATTATTAAATAAATGATTTTCGGCAATTTTTAAACCTAATTGGATAAGCTTTCGATTAAATGTAATTCCAATCCAGTATCAACCAATCAGAAACCGTATAGGATTCAATTATAAGTACCATCTTGGGGTAAAAAACTTGCTGGTAAAATGTAAACAAATAATTGCGCTCTTGTAACCATTACTCTTTACGTACATACATTTATTGCAATCAGGGGTGAATGCTATTTCAGCTTTTGTTAATTTTCCCCTGATACATTAAATGGAATTCCCACAACTGATTTGTAGACGAGTGCTACTTAATATTAAAGTATACTTGTACCTACGCTGAAGGTCAAACATTTCACTTTTCTGTATACGTGATGACAGTGATTCGAAATTATTGTTATTAATAAAACTTTTCTTCTAATGTAGCAGACATGCGTGTTCCCAAGTCTTTGAACAAAATAGTAAATGAAAGTTATACACTTTATGAGAAACCTTTCTTAATTATCTAACATTTATTGGAAAGTCATTTATAATGATCTCAACGTCGTCTGACGAACAGATGACACTGGTATTGGCCTTTTTGCATGCCCTTTACATCAAAGCACATGCTGAGAAATTAGAAACATTGGAAGCATTATAAATATAAAGACAGCATTTTCAACGAAAAATTAAAGGATCTGACAAGAAGATATATTAAGATATGTTAAACGATGAGCTGAATAAATAGAAAGACTGAGTGTTGGTTCGCATGGTAATTTTCATATTTTGGTATATGCCATATATATGTTCTTATTTCAGTGCATGGTTTAAAACTATTGGTGCTGCTTCAGGATTGTGAAATTTTACATGATATCCTTTAGCCAATTTAGTTAATTACTTTTCCTGCTTATTCCGTTTTTGTAATATCTATCTTGTACCAAGACAGGAATATGACAGTTGTTATCCATTTTTGTTTGATTTTGCAATTTGATTAGGGACTTTCCTTTTTTAATTTTCCTCGGAGTTCAGTATTTATTGCGATTCTACTTTTGACGTAGCTCCGTACCTATACATCCCGTCGTCGTGCTTTTGTGCTATGGTAAGTTTTTGTATTCTTGTCTTTCGGGTTTGCTTATGTGCTTTGTTTATATAATGTTAATTGCTTTTCTTTGTTAACCTATTTGTTTGATTTTATAGTGATTAAAATTATAACATAATGTTGACTGCTGTACCCCTGTGGTTTACAGTGTTACCTGTTATGTCTGTTAGTTTTGTTCACACATCGTTGTCAATATAATGGATATGTATGCGACTGTCATGCAAGTGAGAGGTTAAGCTTTCTATAAAACCTGATTTAATCTATCATTTTCTACATGTCTGTAACAAGTCATGAATAAGATATAAACATGGAAAAAGGTGTTGCAACACTTGATTTTTTAAACCTTGAAAAATCAGCCTCGTAAAATAATTTTGGATAACATATGATAAAATATTTGTAAAATAAAATTGAAACATAGTTAATGCCACATGTCGACTAATTTGTTGCTGAGGTAACCAAAACCATTCCTGATGAAGGTCATGTTTGAACTGTAGTGTCCTTTCGCGCACTTTACGCCCAATAGTGTTCCATATATGCTCGATATGGTTCAATTCCGGACTACGATCGGACCAAGGAAGATAAACCGAATTTTATTGGAACAATGGATCTTCCTCTGCGATGCTAATATCCAACTTTGACGAGCTCTGCATTACATTAGATACAGGCTATTGTATATCTGTTTATAAGCAAAGGTCGACCCCCAAATAGTCTTATCGCATGATAACCAGTAGTGATGAGTCGATATCGAACAGTTTTTGTTTAAAGTCTCCTGTATTATGGCAACCACTCTCTGTTTGTATTGTTTGCAATAGGTTTCCATCTGACCAACCTTCATTATGCTTGATTTTCCGTAGCAGATGTTATAGGGGGTCTTCTTGATCTCGGGAGGTCTTGCACATCGTTTGTTGCCTGATTTTTGTTCTCAAAACGATTTATAGTGGAATGGTGATGACCAATAATACGTACAATTGTCACAGCGACATACCTGCTTCTCTCATGCTGATAATCTGCCATCTCGCTGCAGTTAAGAGTTTTGGAGGACCCATTACAAGGTGTCAATTAAATTAACTTTATAAACTTGTTTTTTTTTTTTAAATGTTGAAAACAATGAGGATTATTAAACTCATCATAGATACCAGGACTAAATTTAGTATATACGCCAGACGCGCGTTTCGTCTACAAAAGACTCATCAGTGACGCTGGAATCCAAAAAAGTTAAAAAGGCCAAATAAAGTACGAAGTTGAAGAGCATTGAGAACCAAAATTCCTAAAAGTTTTGCCAAATACAGCTAAGGTGATCTATGCTTGAGGTAGAAAAGCCTTAGTAATTAAAAAAGTTCAAAAATTTGTAAACAGTAAATTTATAAATATAACCATATCAATGACAATTCATGTCAGCACAAAAAGTACTGACTACTTGGCTTGTGATACCCTCGGGGAAATAAATCTCCACCAGCAGTGGCATCGACCCGGTACTTCTGTTTTATTTTTTAAGGGTATAGTAGCTGCATGTGCAGATAAGAACTTATCAAGTCGATATTTATTGATTAAACTCAGGTCAGATTCAAATAATGTCTAACTAATTCTATTTTAACAATTTTTTTCACAAAAAAATAAAGACTGTTTAATTTGAATTTTAATTCGGTGTTGCAATATTTTTTTCCATGTGTATTGATGTTAATCATTCGTTTGATGTGTTTGAGCTTTAGATTTTGACATTTGATAAAACACATTCCGTATTTAATTTTCCTCGGATGTCGGTATTTTTGTTATTGTACTTTTTTCAAGAATGTTCTTTCCAGAGTCAAAAAGGAATCTGTTGATGGAGGTACTTTATTACAAGATTACGCCTATATGTGTTTTTTTTAGTGTAACTGGAGTATAAGTGATATTCCATGCTTGTCATTCTAAATATATTTGTAAATAATACATAGTTTCCGTTAAATAAAACAGCCTTTTACCGAACTCCTCTAAAGACTTTTACAAGATCTTTGAAAATCACGATTAAAGTTGCTTTTAAAATAAGAAGCGCACATCTATGGTATGTAAGACAAATACATAAAGTTATTGCGTTGATATCTATGTTCTGATGGAAATTGAATCCATGGAAGAGTCATTTTTCGGTCTTTGCGATGTTTTCATTGTCTCTCAGGGTTGCTTGATATGATGGTAAAAACGACATTTCTCGTTTATGTGGCCTTTTTAACTTTTTTGGATTCGAGCGTCACTGATGAGTATTTTGGTAGACGAAACGCGCGTCTGGCGTAAATACAAAATGTAATCTTGGCTGGTATCTATGTTGAGTTTATTTATTCACATGTTTTTTTTTAAAAAACACCATACACATATTTGTATATTTATCTTATCTATTCACAATTTTTTTCCAGCTTAACGATAGGGAACACAAAAATGAGAAGATAAAAAAAGTTGATGAATGAGAATATTAAATAGTAAAACCAGATAAAAGTCCATAGAAAATGGAGTGTAAGTACGTTAATTAATGGAGTTAGCAATAAATTTTAAAAATAAACAGCCATGGAAAAGCAAAATAAGAAAGAAATAATCCCTTGAAGGCAAACGTTTGCGACGTCAAATTGTGACATATGCCTTTTTCGACTTAATTTTATCGTACGGACTAATTCATCTTAAAACAAAGCGTAAAATGACAAAACTGCCGAACTACTTGGATAATTCTAAACGAAAAGTCCTTTAGAAAATGACAAATTCAAAAGCTCAAACACATCGAACGAATGGATAACAACTGGTATTCCTGACTTGATAACTATTTCCTCCATTTGTAGATTACGTCTTGCTGATATTTTTAGTCTATATAGGTTTCTATTTATCTGTAATAACTTTTCGGATATAAAGCAAAAACGACCAAAAAAAATCGTAAAAACTTTAGACCATATGAAACGTCAAATTAAAAAAAATGATGCATATGTTTTTTTTTATAACTGAATGGCTAGTTGTTAGTATAAAACTCAATATGTTCATATACTTTTTTCTCAATAAAATTCTATAATTTGTCCAAATTTATATGAAATGTAAACTTTTTAATTGTTTGCATACAGTAAACAATTCTCCGATATATTTTCCGTATGCAGGTGAACTCAGCGTGATCTTTCTCGTAAAAATCCGGTGATTGCAACACGCATGGATCTGTCATTTAAATAAACTATTATCGTATTGTACATGATATTGGCTAATAGTTTCTGCTATTTATTTGTGTTGTAGTCCTGTATTATTATGTTGTCATTTTAATGTTATATTTAACAATGCCATCAAAGTGCGAGGTTTGGCATGCAACAAAACCACAAAACCAGGTTCAACCCACCATTTTTTTCTTTAAAAATGTCCTGTACCAAGTCAGAAAAATGGCCATTGTTATATCATAGTTCGTTTCTGTGTGTGTAACATTTTTACGTTGTGTTTCCGTTGTGTCGTTTGTTTTCTCCTATTTTTGAGTGTGAATTCACATTACTATAAGACGTGTCACGGTACTTTTCTATCCCAAATTCATGTATTTGGTTTTGATGTTATATTGGTTATTCTCATCGGATGTTGTCTAATGCTTAGTCCGTTGCTGTGTGTGTTACATTTTAATGTTGTGTCGTTGTTCTCCTCTAATACTTAATGTGTCTCCCTCAGTTTTAGTTTGTTACCCCGATTTTGTTTTTTGTCCATAGATTTATGAGTTTTGAACAGCGGTATACTACTGTTGCCTTTATTTATACACGAGGTGAATATCCATGACTCTTTGTTGATTGTTTACTATAAATGTGACAATCTGTAACCTACGGCTTCAAAACACGAAAATTAATTAGCTGTCATATCTTTACATCATAACAGACCGAGAGAAAAAAAATACGATTATACGGAAAGATGCGTAAAAATGATAAATCGTGCACAGAAGACTAAATTGATGATATAAACATGCATTTGTTCAATAATTTGATAAACATTAACTCGTTTCATATTACTTGAATTATTTTATAAATACAAAGACTTGGTTTGCCAGTTTATTTGTAACTTTTACATTTATTGGCCAGCAAACAAAAATTGCATATCAGACTCTAGTTTGAAACAAAGATCGTCGATCTTTTGGCAAAATTCTATGTTTCAACCAGAAATATCAATAAATTTGAAGTTGTTTTACGATAAATGTCAATAAAATGTAATGTCTTACTTTAAACAAACGTAATGTTTACCTGGCCAGGCTTGTAGTAGGGTGCCCAGTATCGAAAAAGATGTCTAGTTAACGAGTTTAAGTTAACGGATAACACACGGCTACATTTATATGCAAACTATTGCAATATCATTATATTTTCCAATTATGAATGTCGTCGTAAACTCCCGTGGTCACGTTTTTCAAAATTTTGTGGTTTCTTATGGTACCCAAAGATACCTCATCGTACAGGCCATCTTCCACGAAAAATAAAATTATTGCTTTCTGTGTTACTTCTTTAATTGATACTTATCATTTAGCTTAAAAATTAAATTTATCATATAACAAAAACTGAGAAAATTTATATAATCTAAGTATAAGTATTTCATGATTTTAAAAGACTATTTTTTAGATGAAATTTACCACAATTTGAACGAATAAAGTATATTGGGTGTTACTTTCACGGGATGTCTACTCTGATTACACCAATAAGACATTGTTCATATGTGTGCCAAATATCTTACGCGTATTGTTAATTGTTGAGAAGAAAATAGCAATGTAAAACAAAAATTAAGTGATAATTCTGCCTTGATTAAAACACGCCTTTTCTTGTGCCGTTTTGTAGCCTACACTCTCAGGTTATTTACTAGGACAATTGTAACTAACTTCATTTCTCTGTTTTGCTTGTTGTATGGTCGATTTGTATGTTTTGAATAGTTCAGTTATTTTAAAGATCGTTGTTTTGTTTTAGGAAATATTTTTTTTGTTGGTTTTTATAGTTAGGTCTTTCCACTTTTCTGTGAAAAGACCTATTGTATTTGTTCTGATTATTATTATTTATTTTTTTTCCGCCAAATTTTGTCCATTGATTTACGATTTTTGAAAAGCGGTATACTACTGTTGCCTTTATTTGTTCTAGCGATAAATGTTTGTCTTAATTTTATAAGTTTTTAATGTTCCATTGGTTTCTAACGCCTTTTTGGTTTGCAATTGATTGTAAAATACATCGGTGCTGTACATAACCCTCTCCCTTGTTATATTTTTGGAATGCTTATAGCCAATTGTTGCTCATTGAGTCATTTGTATATGTAGGAGGGAAGTTTTACCAGTTTCTAATAGACGTTTCGTTTTCATTACTTTAGCCCCCTCCCCCCTTTTCTCCGTTTGCAGTATTTTTTTCTTCTGTAAAGCAAAGCTATACACAGAGCTTTATATTCACCCAAATTCGACCGTTAATTTCGAAACAAATCATTTATAAAATAATACTCTTTCACACCCAATAACAGAAATTTTATATTTACCTAGAACACCTTACTATCAAAAGACATGAAAAACACATTTTGTTTTCGACAAATGATTAAAGTTAAGATTTTAAAAACATCTTTAGATCTTACTTGTAACGAATTGAATACATAAATTTCAAATTTAGAAATTGAAATACGTCAAGGGTACTGTTGCTTAACAGATGTTTGAAAATTTCAAATGTGCACCCTATATGCAAAAAAGTCAATTTAAAGTCATTTTTGGCGATAAAAATATAAAATAAGTTCTAAATGTAGATGCAAATGATATTTTTCTATAAACTAGTTGTTTTTATTTTGCTCCAAAAGCATATATGTATGAGATACAGGCTATCTTAATGTGACTGTGCACTTTTCTTGAATTTATGCTTGACCTTTGACCCTGATTTTAAAAAAAATCGTGACCACGACAGACAACGACGACAACGGTATTTCGATGAGGCTTGTTTTCCTCTTTCTAATGATATAAAATATAGCCGTGTTTTATTCCGTTAAGGCAAATCGATCAAATTTGTTTATTGGGCACCCTACTATTGGTGCAACTGCCACAATTTTCACGAATCGAACATAAACTGAGGGTGTCGCAAGAAAATTTTTTGACAATAATTCGATATGAGGAATAAAATATTTCAAAAAAATACCATTAAAAATTCAATTTGTAACATTACTTAAAAATGTCAGAGAATTTCATGTAGTGCTAGTTTAACAAAATTTCTAATAACATGACTTATTTATACAAATAAACATTGTTTCCATTGGGGTATATGCCCATGCTTTTCTAGCATGAAAGAAATAAACACCATTTTTCAAAACTAGATTTAATACCTTACATATACAATACTGTGCTGTAATTTTATAATTTGTACATACAAAATTTAAAGAAGATACATGTAAATCATATATATATATATTATAAATTCAATATGAATTCCTGTCTTTCACGGAATGTAAATCTTGTCACCTAAGCTTCCAGATATCACCACTCTATTGAAAGAATATATGCTTTGGATCTTGATATTGGAGTAAAGCTAATTAATTATAAATCAATATTCGTTAAGACAGGACTTATACTTCGCGACGATCATTGTCACATTTATGGTTCTGAGAATTTTAACCATACTTTAAGCAACAAGATTTCACCTATTTGAAAAGATTTCACCAATTTTGATTGTTTGAATATATACAATGTATTCGCATTATTTAAAACTACCATGGTTTCAAAATTTTAACAAGTTTTCCTTTACATCTCGACAAGCAGTATCATAAAAAAAAATGGAGATTAATTGTTTTAAGGTAATAAGAAGCACACATTGATGTGTTATAAAAAAAACTTTCTATTGATTGTTCTATGGTGTATGAGGGGATAATGTAATATATGTATATTCATATCATATTTAAGATTGCTGTCTCGGTGATGTTGACTAAATCTCTCTCTGTATTCTTCTGTGTGCTTTTGAATAAAAACAAATGTTTCTCTAAATATGAGAACTTGCATTAGTAATGGCTACAAAAAGAAGTCAATACGTTGATAATAGGAACTGATGACGTAGTTCTAGCAGTCTTAACGCCATATTACATAGCATATTAATAACATTGCCATTGAACAATTCCAATACAATGAACTCATTTAACTCACTGAGATAAGGGTATTTCGAATAATAAACAATTTGATACTACATCCCTTGGATGGTGTAAACATCCCAAATAACGTGTATGGTGTAATGTTGTATGGCATATGGTGTAATGGTAGAAGGTGTGCGTTGCTATGGTGTGTGGTGTAAGGGGAATGGTGTAATGGTGTAATGGTGTAACGTGCGATCGGGAATGTGTGAATGAATAGCGTACGACGTTTGAAACTATGCAAAATATTGATAAGAACTGATTTTAATTTTATACTTAATTTACATATTGTGTTCAAATTCTTTTTCAAAAGAAAATAAATAATTTTGTAGTCGCATGCTTTTTTTAAAATTAAATTGCGTTATGGTGTAATGTGTAAGGTTTATAGTGCAAAGGTATAACGTGTATTGTGTAATGGCATATGGTGTATTACGTAATGGTGTATGATGAATGGTGTAATGGTGTATGGTGTTAATGGGAAGTTCACTCCATCCAAGGACTTATGCATAACCAATATCAGAAATGAAATAATCTTTCAAATCACCATCTAAAAGTCCTTCAGTTTTCTTGTAGACATTCCAACACCAGACCATTTTGCCAGTAATTATACCTGGCTTCTTGTGTAGAATGGCATTAAAATGAGTTTTAGTCATATTTTCAGTCTCTCTAAAGTGGCCATGCTCTCTTCCTTTTTTGTCCTGACCAATCTTAAATAGTGTTGTCTTTTTATGAACACACTGACCTGAAATATATAATACAAATGTTGATAAGCATGTCATCAACTATATTTACAATATAAAAACTAGGATGTGTCTTAGAGGAGAAGATACCTGAGTTCCAACTCAAAGATCAAAAATAACTTGACAACGCCATGACTAAAAAAGAAAAAGACAAACAGACAAACAATAGTACACGTGACACAACATAGAAAACTAAAGAATAAACAACACGAACCCCATCAAAAACTAGGGGTGATCTCAGGTGCTCCGGAAAAGTAAGCAGATACTGCTCCACATGCGGTACCCATTGTGTTTTACTGTGATTATTTTAAATGAACATGTAATAAACAAAAGTGTAATACAGTTACTGAATACATCCAGCATGTCCAGTCAAGTCAATATTTCTATATGAATACAAACCAGAAGTAACAAAAATATGGTCACTCATGCCCGTTCGACACAATATCAGTAAAATTTTGGCATGAAATCCTTGCAATACTGATAGACATTTTCACACTCACTCCATGCATGATCTATAAACTGGTATCTACTCGTTCATGAATTTGTAGGTTATCTTTTGCGTTACAGTAGAAGGTATAATGTTTTTCCACTTTGCATTCCAAATACAGTCATTTAAATCCAAAATAGACTGACTTGATTTTTTAATTCTTATGCTTATACAAATGCATCATTATATAAATAATTATATAGTTATTTTTTTTTCTTGCAATTCTGATATGGCATTCTTTAAATAGTCAATTGCAAAAGAGAAAAAAATGAATCCATGTGATTAAGTTTTAGCTATCGTAGATTAAATATACGACATGTTTGTATCCATTGCAAATACTTTAAAAATTCACGTTACCGATTTTATGACGTTGTTGATTTTATTTGCTACTATATTGTATGCCCTTAATACAAAACTGCCAAGAACTTTTTTTTTTTTTTTTTTTGGCTTTTCATTGTCCTTTTCGTACTTTTTTTTAGCTTCTTACAATACTACTTTTAAAAATAATTATTATGGCGAACCCATGCCTTTTGCAAAATAAAGCTTGGGTAGTCTTTTCCTGTGGTAAAAAATTCTATGTATTTCGAAAAATGAAATATTTTGTGAGATGTTAATCGATAAATATGATCATCTATATACTAGTAATAAAAGCAGTATGTACAAAAGTGCTGACTTCTAGATTGGTGATATCCGCAAGGTGGAAGCGGCCAGCAACCGTGGATTTGACATAGTGGTTGTAACAAAATCATTATCAAAGATACCAGGTTTATATATGTGTACGCCAGAAGCGCTCCGTCTACAAAAGACACCATCCTAGTGATGCTCAAATAAAATAATTCAAGGGCCAAGTAAAGTACAAAGTTGAAGATCATTGAGGGTATTAAGAGATTTTTTTTTTTAAATATTAATATTTGCATAATAATGCCTGTTTAGCAATGGCTTTAATTATGTCATCCTGTTTGTAGAATTGTCTTCAACAGAAAGGAAAATTCAAATCGGAAAGACTTGTATCAAATGGCAAAATCAAAATATCAAACACATCCAACAAATGGAAAATAACTGTCATATTCCTGACTAGTTACATGCATTTCCTTATGTAGAAAATTGTGACTTAAATCTCACTTGTTTGACAGGCGCATAAAATTCCATTATATTGAAAACTGTTTACAATGGGTGAACAAAACAAACGCACATAAAAGGTAAACAAAAAAGTCAAAAATAGGGGAATAACAGTCAACATTGTGTTATAGTCTTAATCATTATACAAACTTACAAATATGTCAACAAAGAAAAACAAAATGACATATAGACAAAGCACATAAGCAAAAACGAAAGACACGAATACAAAGAATGACCACAGCAGAACAACACATTGGCAGGGTGCATAGTTACCGAGCCGTGCAAAACGGATATTACACTAAACATGCTAAAGGTTAATAATTTTCAAAAACAAATAAAAGAATACTATAACACGTTTTTTAGATGATATACAAGGTCAGTACCTTGAATCTTTACTTAAAGACCATCATGTATTATTTTTGAAGTTATATGACATATTTATGAACACGGTCTTGAAACCTTCACATGAACTTTTTTTAGAAAAAGGACGAGCGTACGTTCTTTTAATCCTAGTTCATCAACTTTCTGCTCAGACACTGGTGACGTTTTATAAATTCTAAGTAGCAGCTGCAAGATCTTAAAGACCGAATGACTTAATAAACTGCCAGTCTATAAAAGGTTTGATAGACAATCAGGAAATTATCCATGTCTTCCTATGCCAATGATTTAAAATGCAATTGAATTATAGATATATGAATAGGTAACTTCTGCTTATCTGTAATTAAAATCTGATAAAATGTAACCTTACCTAAGATACCTCCGGCTATATTTGATATTCCCGTTTCTTTGTCAATGTACATGTTAAGGTGGTTAACAGCACGATCAGTCCCTTTCTTCATAAGTCGACGGATTTCAATAATGATGTCATTTCCAAAATCAATGTATACTGTTCAATCATGAAGTTCATTTCTGTTCACGTGTATTTTTATTCCTTCCATTTCAAAGACGCTTTCGTCATTCCAAGATAATGCAGCTCCATTAAATATAATGTCATCTGGTTTTATGTAAATGCGTGTTGCAGGGGCCAAGATGACAAGTTCTCCAACAAATGTTTTAAACTCTCCGTTATGTTTTTTAGCTGTTGATCCAATAATTCCAGCATTAATAGTTATACCTGTTTTAAGAAATGAATATAAAGATTATTAAAGAAACTGAAAAATATTACCTGGAAATGTCAAATTGGTATTCACGATAATTGTCAGGCTAAACTGTTAGCCTTTGTTTCGAGTTCATTGCGATTGCTGCAACGTATTTTATCAACAAACGTTGATCTTTTCAGGGAAAGGACCTCATCTTTATAGCGGTATGTTAAATTAAAGGAGTCTGCTAGATTTATTTACTTGAGAAGTTTCTGTATGAAGTCTGCCTCATATAGATATAGGCAAACATTAGCATGAAAAGAGGAACACAGAAATGCCGACTGTCAGTGGAGAATACATGAATCAAGGCATTTTATGGATCAGATATATATTCAATACAGTAAAAAAGTCATCTGATTGACACTCTCCAAAAATAGATAGATTTTCAGTTAATTTACAGCTTGATTTACACTGTTGATACAATAGTTATAGATACTTTAGAAAAATGTTTAATCTTTTATAAGTAATTTTGGGCTTTTGGGTACTTTCAAGATACTTGTAGTACAAGGTTTTTATTTCAGAATCAAATCAACAACATTTCAGTTTACGAATCTAAATATTTATGCAGATAAAAGATGCATACGTTGAAATAATTACACTGAAGAACTAGGAACACTAGAAACCCTTTTTCATGATCTAATGCGTTTCATTGCACATGTTCTAGCATCCATGTATCTATTGAATTAGCAAATGACAATGCGTACCTGCGATTGGATCTTTCAACATCCGGATGACATCTCCGTCACGTTCGTCGACATCAAAGCATATCGGGGATTCTATACCATTTATCCTCAGCATAAAATGTGGATCTCCTCCACCTGAAATAAAGAGTAAGATTAAAGAATAAAACACCAAGAATACATGGAAAATAAAAGATAAAGATTAATTTCAACATATGTTCTCAGATAAAATGTGATAGTTATCTACCAAGCGTATAGTTTAGAACGCCTGAAACTAGAGAATCATTGAGCCTCAACCGCAAATTTTATCACATTTTTAGCGTTTATATCATCCAAATTCAAACCAAATTATGATATCATAATCAATTAAACTAAGTTGAGCCAGTTAGTATTGGACCTGGATGCACTCTGCTAAGGAACGGCAATAAAATCTGAAACTTTTGTGGAAATATATAATATTTATAGATAGTTTGTTTTGTTCACGTACACGTTCCAAATACACCGTTAGATTGCGCAAATGAAAGAATTCCATATAATATTAAATTTTTGAGAAAATCAAACAAAGATTAATTTGGGAACCCCATTTTTGTCAACTTGAAAACTGTGCCTAAAATCGAAATTCTAAATACACGTTTAGAATATAAAGAATCCATAAAAATTTGATTGTTATAAAAATCCAAATCAGTTAAATTTTGTACCCTCTAAATCGCAATGTGAATAAACTTGAAAACCAGGTCCAAAAATTAAAAAAAGGTACACGGTTATAATCAGATTAAGAACGAACCAATTCAGTTTTTGTTGAAATCCAACAAAGTTTAATTTGGACCCTTTACACCTGAGTGAGGACAAATTTGAATCAGACCATTAAAATAAAAATCCAACTATACATGGTTATATTTGGCATATCAAAGAATCACCAATGTTGTTGAAATTAAACAAATATTTTTTTACACTTTGGATCTCAACGAGGATCAATTTAAAAACGGTACTCAATATCCAAAATCTAAATACACGGTTAAATTCAGCATCGAAGTACTAAAGATCACCAACAATTCCAAAATTTGAACCAAGTCTCATTATCACTGTTAAAGAAATATGACGTTACGCACGGTATTGGTGTCACTTAGCGTTACACGACGTTCCTAATAAAACGACGATTTTGACGTTGTTCCACGGAAAGTTTCAAACGTTGAGCAAAGCGCATACCACATAATCTGCTATAAAAGGTCCCGAAATGACAATATAAAACAATTCAGATGAGAAACTAACTGCCTAATTTATGTCACAAAATGAATGAAAAAGTCATTTGAAAAAGTTTTGTATATTTTTTTGGCATTTTTTATCTTCGAAATGTTTTAAAACTTTAAAACTTAGTTAGATACTATGAGTGAAACAAATGCAGGACAAATCTGAGGCTAACCTCTTTACTCTCAGACGAGCGTACTTACAACATATCACATTGGCTGTCTTTGCTTATAACCTTCGATGTCTTATTTTCTTCTCTTTTTTACTATTTGTGTATTACCAGTTTCTTCTATTTCTTAAAATTATGCAATGTTCTCTCTGCCAGAAGAAGTCTCCTATCTTTGCTAGTAAAATTGTAAATATTTCGTTTCTTGTTTCTGTCTCTTATCCCCAATTTCACGTTTATATATGTTTGTTGTAATTTGGTAAATTCGCTCCCTCAATTTACGTTAAAGTTCAAATGCTTCTTGAGTTGTCTTTGATTAAGTGAAAGATGTAGGTAGTATATCGCCAGCTATTTTCCTTTTCATTATCTTATTTTATCAACACTTTAATCCTGGGACTATTATACTAACGTTAATATAATAGTCCAAGAATTTGTTTTTTTTTTAATTTTTCTTAAACAGTGACTTATACTTACATTATAATTCATATTATTTATTTTAACGTATAAGTAAGTCAACAATCTTAACATCAATCCCGGTTTTATGGAAAATGTTAAAAATAGCATATTTTCAAAAAAGCAATTGATACATAGTATTACAAAGTATTGTGAAGGTCCTTTTTACCATACGTCTAGTGGCATCAACCCCAAAATCAATCCCACCATTCTATTTTTGGTATGAAACCTTGTGGTACAATTTCATAGATATTCATTGATTTATATTCAAGTTATAATTGTCAGTAAACGAGAAAAAAATGTTTTCAACACCCATTTCTAAACAGTTTGGGCCACAACTCCAAAAATAAATCCTCACCTTTTGTATGAGATATGGAACCTTTTGGTACAGTGTCATTAAGATCCGTACACTTATACGAAGGTTATTAAAACAAGAAAAAAATGATGTGTTGACCACTTTTTGGTCCCAAATTTCTATTTACAGTTCAGACAAAAACACCCAAAAGCAATTCAAACCTATTTTTGTGGTATGGAACCTTGTGTTTCAATTTTATAGTGATCCATACCCTAATAATCAAGTTACTGCCTGGACACCAATTTCTTCGGACAAGACGACTTCACTACGCTGACAATTTTATAGCATTAAAGGACCGCTCATTTTTGTTGTAAAAAAAGTATCCTCCTCTCAAAATCAAATTCTGGACTGCATAGTAGACATACGTACTTAGTATTTTTTTTCAAAGCAAAATTTGTCCCCCTTAATTTAAAAGCATTTTTTTAAAAGAGGGACAAAAGATACAAGAGTGACAAAAAATACCAGAGGGACAATCAAACTCATAGATTGAAAATAAACGGACAACGCCATGGCAAAGAATTAAACATAAAAAAAGACAAACAGACAAATAATAGTACAGAAGACACAACAAAGAACACTAATGACTAAGCAACATGAACCCCACCAAAACTGGAGTTTTTGAACGTTTTTTAAAACTGATGGAAAATGATTGACCCCTTAGTAAAAAGGGCGCAATACAAGCTGTTTTTTATTTTATTAAACTGTTCATGTGCAATTTGGTCAACATTTTAAGAATTATAATATATAACTCAGTTAACATTTTAGAACAACGTCAGATTAGCAACTTTATATAAAATTAAGAAGATGTGGTACGATTGCCAACGAGGTCTCTCTCTACCAGAAACCAATTGACATGGAAGTTAACAACTATCGGTCACCGTACAGTCTGCAACAAGGAGCAAAACCAATACCGCATAGTAAGCTATCAATTGCATATATACGTTTTACTGAACAGATTGTTATGTTATGAAATCAAACTCAACTTGCTCTTTCTGTCTCAAAACCAATGCAAAAGTATGACAATAAATAAACAAAGGGAAGTAATATTATTTGTACTCAATGTAAAAGGATTTTTTTATTACACCCCTTTTTACCACAATTTTTTTTCTATAAAATGTGTATAAAGGCTTTCAAATATTTCTTCTTGTTTTAAATGTACACACCTCCTCCTCCTCGACTGCCACCACCACCACCGCCACCACCTCCACCGCTTCCTCTTCTTTTACTATAAGCTATCCTACTCGTTGACGAAGAACCACCGGATGGTGTCCGACTAGATGTGCTACCTCCTGATGAATAACCTGCTGTTATCGGATCAGTTCTAGTATCAGCAAGGGCAACTGTGCAAAACAAAAATAATTTCAAAATGTAAATGTTAAGAATGAGATATAGACGTTTTCAAGTTATCTTTGATCGAAATGATTCAGAAACAATTGAGTTACCCATTCTTTGCAAATTATGCTCAGTATTAATGTCGTAACAGTAAAACATGTATCTAAAACGACCAATGTTTCCCATTTCAACGGTTCTTGTTAGTTTGTATCATGTATGCGTTGTTTAGTGGTTCAGTTTGGCGTTTTTATACTTTATCTCACCTCCTACACCGTTCTTGAAATATCATTGGCTAAAAGCAACCACGTAGAAAACGTGTATAACAAATATTATGTCATTTTGCGTATCTTATTAATACGTGATCAGTGGGAGTGGTATATTTTAATACACAGCTAATTAGAAGTAGAGTATGTATTATTGTCATTTTGTTTATTTTCTTTGGTTACATCTTCTGACATCAGACTCGGATTTCTCTTTAACTGAATTTTAATGTGCGTATTGTTATGCGTTTACTTTACTACATTGGTTAGAGGTATAGGGGGAGGGTTGAGATCTCACAAACATGTTTAACCCCGCCGCATTTTTGCGCCTGTCCCAAGTCAGGAGCCTCTGGCCTTTGTTAGTCTTGTATTATTTTAATTTTAGTTTCTTGTGTACAATTTGGAAATTAGTATGGCGTTCATTATCACTGGACTAGTATATATTTGTTTAGGGGCCAGCTGAAGGACGCCTCCGGGTGCGGGAATTTCTCGCTACATTGAAGACCTGTTGGTGACCCTCTGCTGTTGTTTTTTATTTGGTCGGGTTGTTGTCTCTTTGACACATTCCCCATTTCCATTCTCAATTTTACATTACTTATTAAATAAATCGGTGTTATTCTCAAATTAACATACTTTTATTTTCAACATATCTACAGGGCAATTTGGAGTTTGGCATAATTATGATGAAAAACACTCGTCCAAATGTTGAAGACCGCATGTTGACCACTGGATGTGTCTTTAATTTGTTGTCGGGGTCTCAATTGCGTATGATCCTTAATTCCTTTGTATGTAATCAAAGTTCATGAAAAATGTATTGTTTTTTTCTCAACATCGATTTTCTTTTTCACCATTCTTTTTTTTATGAATTTTGATTCGCAACAACCACTTGTTTGGGGTCACATCGTACAAATAAAATGTCTTTTCGACAAAAGATTTTTTTTTTCATTTGATATAGAGGTAAGAAGATGTGGTATAATTGCCAATGAGAAAACTCACCACCTGAGACCAGAGTATAGATATATAATCTTAATTAAAAGTAAACCAAATTGTTTAATGGTTGAATATAAAAATAAGGTTCAACATACGTCCTGCGTCTTCGTTTTCTTCATAAGCTCCGAGATCTCGTTCGTCTGGTTTTGTAACAACCATAGAGGTCAAAGGTGTAACAAACTTGTACTGAAAATGTAAACAGTTCATATGCAAATCAGAATAACAGAGAGTCTAAAGACACCAACGGGATATTTAAGCTTATAAACTGAAAAGAAATAATGACAATGCTACATGTAGGCGACAAAAAGGACAAATTAAAGTTTTAAAAAAACACAATTATTTTCTCTTACTATAAAAGTGGCTATGACTGAGCTCCATAAAACAGGTTAGATTGTCAGACAAGGGCAATAACTCCTTTTAGGTGTCAATTGCCAAATCCGTCATCTTGTTTTATTTGTAGATGTTATTTTGTTTAAAAATATTGCCTTTTCTATCTACTATAAAAAAAGTTATGAACTCAAAAGTAAGATATAACCTATAAGAAGTCGTCTGAAGATTCTGTGTAAAGTGGTGCTCCTAGATTAGTATGTTCAGTGTATTTGTGTCTACCCCCAGGTCAGGAGCTTAAAATTCAATAGTTGTCGATGGTTGCTGGCTGTCATTTGTGCTTTTAGTTTCAAGTTCGTGAACATATTTTAAGCTTATTGTTTTTCGTTTGAATTGTTTTCATGTTTTGTCATGTAGAGGTTTTTATAGCTAACTTAAGGGTGTGGGTTTTGGTCCTTGTTGAAGTCCTATAGTTTTTAAAATTCAATTCATTTGGAGTTCATTGGTGGATAGTTGTTTCATTGGCAATCATACAAAGTATCCTTTATATTTTATACAAAATGGTTGAATATCTAATAGAATAAAATTGTCTTTTAAGGGATGCTGCTATAATTTCTTTCATAAAAAATGTGAATTTCAGCATTATTGATTTATTTTGAGATATTGTCTTGATGGTCACCTTAGGTGACTACATTTGGTCTTAATCTATAATGGTTTTTATGACACGATCAAAATACCTGGAAATGGGAATTTAGAAGCATCAACAGCAAGGTATGCTAGCAAAACAATTTACTAAGAAGTGATGTAGTCTAAAACAAAGAAAGACGGCATGACTTTTTTGCTTTTTTTTAACTTCATTCAAATACTGAATTTAAATGTTCAGATACGTGTTACAGCTTTTCTGTAAAAGCATGCAAAATAAAACTTTGATCAACTTGCTTGATATGTTTGCAAACAATAGATAGCGGAGTTTCGGTCTGTTTTATATATACTTGGATTTGATTGGACAATAAAAATTGACATGAAATAAAGTTTATGTTTTTTATCTGATCAAATTCCAGTATATAGTAAAGTGACTGAAACAGACTACCTATCTGTTGTATACAAACATCCAAACAAACATACAAAGCAAGTTGATCAAAGGTTTGCTTTGCATGCTTTTATAGAAGAGCTGTTATAAGAAGAAAAAAATTAAGTAGGAGGGAAATTCGAGATACCTTTTTTGTATTATGTTTCCTAGTTTTCCACGAGTTATTAAATTAAATGCACTAAATTAATTACCTTCAATGACATTTCTAAAGCCTTGTCATTTAACTTTTTCTTTTCTGCTTCATTGTTTACACCTATCGCTTTTTCTAGAAGTTGTTTGATTGTTAAATATGCCCATATTCTTTCAGTGATTTTTTCAAGGTCACCAACTTTTGTCAATTCCGGTACTCGACTCTTTATATCTGATTCGAGTTCTAGTTCTACGTGACCATCCACCCCATTGCCAGTAACTATTAGATTCAACACTTGTACGTTGTCGTCTGATAATTTTCCAGCAATGACGATTTCTTTTCCGTTGAAAAACGTATCAAAGTTCATTTTAGTTGCATTTACAGTGACATCTGTACTTTTGTCAAGATATTTAAAAGAAACATTTTGTAAAGCTGATGATGAAATTTCATTGTAAAAGCCTTTTATCTGCAAAGATGCGTCAGAGTCTTCAAAAATCTTGCGAGCAACACCTTTTTTTTTTACTGCAACCTTTTTCACAAATTCATAATCTGCGTCGTTCCCAAAGGCAAGACTGAAAACAGGCAATCCTTTGATATTTTTCTTGTCGATATTGTTAAGAATATTATCTCTATTTTGTTCACCTTTTGATGCTTGACCGTCAGTTAAAAAAACAAGTAATTTCATACGATTTCCTGAAGTTCCTTCGCTTGTTATGGAATTCAGAAACTCGATTCCTCTTAACATGGCAGTGTTAATGTCCGTCCCTAAAAAGAAAAAAAGTCATCGGTTGGAGTATATTTGTTTTTTGTGCATACACGATTCAAGAATGTGTACTGTTTTTAAAAAAAAAGGTAGACCAGGTTTTTTTTCGGTAGATGAGTTCTTCGATGTACAATTAAAACCCCATCCCGCATAAGAGAAACATTGCAAAAAATAAAGACTATACCATACAAATCATTATACTGAATAAACCAAAACGAAGAGGTACATACAATCTTCAAATATGTGTTCAAACTGTACTGAAAACACGATTATTTTTAAAGAAGACTGCAAATCTGATAATTAGTGCATACATCATTTAAGTATAAGAAATTTTAAAAAGAACGATTTTTAGATACTTGTAACGAAGTTCAAGTCTTTTTTTTTCACCAATGAGATAATTCCGGGGCTTTTTTAAGGTTGTTCAGCTTATAAGTTACGTTTGTTGTACCAGAAAAATCAAGTCAAATTTAAACGATAAGAGTGTCTTTTCTTTCAAATTATGTTGATAAAGCTTCAGGGTGACATTTTGTCTCACTTGTTTTATTGTGTATTTAAAATATTTGCGGTTACTTTGATTCATCTCCTTATTTGGTATTAAAAAAAAAGGATTCGCTCTTTTATAAATGTTATACCATTTATACTATTTATTCTTTACATTAAACTTACATCCAGTCGCTTTCATTTTTCTTGCATAATCACGTGCTTTTTGTTTGTTCTCTGTGTTAGCTGACAATAATGTCTTCTGCCACAATTTTGCACGTGTACTGAACTCCATGATGTTGAATTGATCACCTTCGTGTAGGTCCTGCAATATGCTATCCATGGCATCTCTTTGTTGTTGGATTTTAGTGCCAGACATAGATGAACTTACATCTAAGATAAATAACACGTCTTTTGGTATAGGATCCATACCTTCTGGCGCAAAGAAATGTACAAAATACCCATCTACAACCTGTGAAAATATGATTTTCAATTGTGCGTTTTGTAAAACTTGTTGTAATAATTTAGAATTATTCATTTATTTTTATAACATTCTGTCAAATTAACTTCATGAATATCCCTATTAAATCACAAAGATGCAATTGAAATTAAAAAATTTTCAAATTGTTAAAGGTGAAAAGACTGAAAAAGTTTCAACAACAAAAAAAATCAACATAAATCAAGGTTTCATTCAAATAGCAACAACAAGAAGTAATAAGATAAGCCTACAACACGGACACGAAAAAAAAAACAGAATATTACTAAATCTGCAACAGTGAAACGCAAATTCAACAGAATTTTAATTAAATTGCAATTCAAATAGTTATTCTTTTTATCGTTTGCTTATCCAATTAATCGAAAATCATATAGAGCATTACTATGTATAATAATCATGGGGTCATACATAAAACAAGCATGTGTCCTAAGTACACGGATGCCCCACTCGCACTATCATTTTCAATGTTCAGTGGACCATGAAATTGGGGTAAAAACTCTAATTTGGCATTTGAATTAGAAAGATCATATCATAGGGAACATGTGTACTAAGTTTCAAGTTGATGGGACTTTCAAAAACTACCTCGACCAAAAACTTTAACCAAAACTTTAACCTGAAGCGGGACGAACGGACGGACGGACGGACGAACGGACCCACAGACCAGAAAACATAATGCTCCTTTACTATTATAGGTGGGGAATAAAAACTATAACTGGAGTCTTATATAACAACAATTCAAGTATTTACAGAACGCAATTGAATTGATTATAGTTTTACCATGACTTCACCAGCGTCAAATTTTCTCTGGACATCATACTCGACAACAAACAAGCCTGATATTCCCTGGTCAGACATCTGTTTCTGGTCATCGGCTGTAGGGGCATAATGAATAGTGGCAGACTTCGATGTTGGTCGGTCAATGACAGCCAAAGCGTTTTTCCCTTCTGTGTAAGTAAGAAAATGGATTGATTCGGTTAAAAAAGTAAAGACACATTTATAGTATTTAACTAGAACACACCCGTGATATCATGGGTCCGTGACTGAATTAAAGTATAGAATTGTGCAAGCCTTATTTTAGTATTAGTACTGTCATCTGATAAAGTCATGCCGATTATAAGATACACAATTTTCTCTGCTTTCAAATCTTTCTGTTTGAACCCGTCGAACTGGAACTTATCAATTATTGGTAATATTAATTATTTGGAAAACAAAAGGTCCTTGAATGGAGTATTTTTTAATCAACAGCATTGTCCTATATTAGTTATAAATAAAGTTGAATTCTTTGATTCGCTATTTTACGTCATGCCCGCTTACAAATTGAAACTTATTTTTAGTCCAGATTTTTAGTATTCGTATTGTTATCTTAGAAAGTCTTACGGATTAAAATACTACAATAGGTAACAATTTGACAATTTAGTAGTGTCAACCCTGTGATTATGACCCGTGTATATAGCATATTAATCCTGAATACACCGTTTGGTGGTGCGCCTGTCAGATGCAGAACGTACAGATAATGTAATAGGTAACAGGTGATAATACTATTGGTATCGGTATCGGACTCGACCCGGAACTTCCTAATTATTGGCAATATTAATTACGTGGAAAACAAAAGGGCCTGGAGTGGTGTAATTTTTAATCTACACCTTTGTACTATATTAGTTGTATATAAAGTTGAATTCTTTGATTCGACGTCGTTTGTACGTGATGACGGCTGACAAATTGGACCTCGTAATTTTAGTATTATAGATATAATTATTATATCCATCAAATTTATTTGCAATCTTGAATATTGCCTTAGAACAAATGTTAGAAACATTGGATGGTTGAAAGATAAAGGCCTATTTTCATGGTGGTCCTGCTAGTTTCTTTTGGCTTTTAATCGCTAAAGAGGGAAACAGAAAGATCTGACAAATCTACTTTTAACGTACAAACGAAATACATATGAATATACCAAATAACTATGGTACTTCAAAAAGGATATTGCTTTAGAGGTATAAATATGGCCTTCAACACTGTATAGGTGACTATGTCATATCTTAAGCTTTAAAATGTCCTTTGTCTTCAAAAAACGCGTTCAAAGCATTCTCTAAGAAATAAATATCATGATAGATCATTAAATTACTTTGGCACTCTTACTATTTATATAGTACATGTCAGTACTATGCAAATGTACGAAAAAGGGATATTTTGGGTATACGACAACAAAAAACCAAATGATTGACACAAAAACCAAACTACAAATGTATACATTTGTACTAAGTCTAATATTTTCCCTGTCAGAGCCTTAGAAACCGACTATACATTATGTCTTTTTCTCAATGTTGATGGCCGTTTGATTGTCTATAACTGCTTACATCCACTTCATTTAAACGGAAATGGATATATACTTGTCTCATTGGAAATCATACCACACCTCCTTGTTTGTATTTCCACTGGAAATCCAACATATTATCATGAGCGTAACAAATGTAATCTTAAATGTATGTAATTATATACTTCACGACTGATATCTTATGCTTTATAATTCTTTCCTATCTAAACCGTTGCGAAATATAATCTACCGACTTCCACCTTAAAGAAAAACTATTTACCATTGGCATCGGAAATAATATCATTTCGGAGTGGAGGCACTGAGATGTTAGTAATGTCTCTTGACTCCTGAAGATACACGTCAATTTGGAAATCCTCCACAATCTGCCCTGGGTCTACATATATTATATGCTCATATTCCTCATATACACGCTCTAATAATTCTTGGTAAGTAAGGTTAAAGGTCACTTTAATCTCGGCTGCTATGTTTACATCAACACTAAAACGGTTGGTATGTCTAGGTCTGCAATTGAATGAAATGCAAATAAATTAATAAACGAATGATATGTTAATACCAATTACACAAAAACATGTCTTTTGATATCTCAATCTGCCTCCTATACCTCTTGACAATTTAGAAAAACAAAGACACAATAAAACGCACAGTAAAACTCAGTTTAAGAGAAGTGCGAGTACGATGTCAGAATTGGTAACAAAAGCAACTGATCAAAATGACAATGATGCATAAATTAACAAAGGACTACTAGAAGTTGAACGCAAGTGTTTTGGGATCCAATGCATTAAAAAAAAATTAAAACTGATTTTTTTTTTAAAGAACTTTTCAAAATTAAATACTTTATTCAAGGCATAATATAATGATATCTACACAAAAGTGATATAAATAGTCATTTTAAGTGTGTACTTACTTCTGTGACACATGTCCAGCACTTTGACCCCTTTTCTTTGCTGTATCATATTTCTCTTTCGCTTTCGCTTTTTCGTTGATTTCTTCAGGATATGTCCGTCCATCGATTTCCCTGAAATTTAAGAGCAGTTTAATTTAAGAGCAGTTTAATTTAAGAAATTTAAGAGCAGTTTAATTTAAGAACTAAGAAAATCCTAGTAAAATTAAAATATAAATGTTGATAATTATGTTTTCCTTCAGACTGCGTAAAAAGCCAATCTTAATTCATGATTATAAACCTGTCAAGTTATTCTATATTGCAACATATTTTCGTTTTTTTTCAAAAATTAAAACTTTGGCTATACGTTAAGATTTTATATTTATTTTGACGAGTAGGAGGAATTGCTTTAACGCCGAGTCGCACTTATTACATACTGGTCAATGTGATATATATTTGGATTTCGTATTGCTAAGTATTTTTTCTTCTTCATTGTTTTTGTATATTGCTGTTATTCTTTTCTTTTGAGCCATAGCCTTGCCAGATTATTTTCGACATGAGTTTGAATGTTCCTTAAGTATCTTTCGCTTCTTCTCTCTGATCATTATAGCAGTTATAGTTGCCTTTTATTTCTTGTCTCTAACTGTAGGTATAATCTATAGTTCAAAAGGAAAACTTACATGATGAATTCTGTAATAAAAGCTGCATCGGGAAGGGTGACTTCAAAATGTGCTTCAATTGGAGTCTTCGCACTGTTAGCTACTTTGCTTGTTACTAAGGTTGTTGCAAATCGGAATTTTACATCAGATTTTATGTGCATATAATATATTCTAGGATTCTGAAGAAAAAATATTAATTACATAAATTCAAAAGCCATGCTTATCTGTTGTCAAAACACTTGATTCTATCAACATATAATAAAAAAAAAGAGCAAAAACAAAAAAAAGTATGAAAATTGAAGACAAAACCTAAATCAACTTAACTGATTGGTTCCATTTTTTTTTAAATGTTATTTAGTATAAATACAATCTAAATGTAGATACACATACACGTCCAGTTATCACGAACCCGAAAATATTAATAAAAATTGGTCACCATTTTTTAGCCCAAAAAATCAACAGCAAAAATTAATGTACAATCGAATAAATATTAGAAAATGTAAAATGACATTGAAAGTTTTTTTCCGTAACGTAATAGGTATCAACACATAATTCGATTGTTTAGTACTCTTTTTATTTTATTCCTTGGCTATAACTCAGATTTCTTTCCTTTTCTCAAAGTGTCAAGTTCAGGTATCAGTTCTGTCACTTATTTAAATAACGTGAGCAAATTGAGGAAGCTTTGCACAATAAGTAGGTTTAAAAATGCATTTACCTTTTATTGGTATTATTTGAATATTTTAGCCTATACAAAGACACTGACAGTAACATATTACAGGGTACTGAAAAAAATCTGCTCTAGGACTTCCTTAAACCAGGGACTTTCTACACTAGACTGTCCCTGCTCAAACTTTGCATGTGCCTGTAATATGTCCATGTAGTATGTACAAAGTAACCATATATTCTTCTATATGTACAAATACATGATTCAGTGCTTTTAAAATTACGTAGCTTCAATCGTATATTTTGGGGGAGGGGGTCAAATGTGACATCTCCAAATGTATTTTTTGGACATGTTCCTTTATTCGTGATTGAAGAACTACTTACATGGTATGTATCATATTACTAGAGCTGTGTACTTGTACACGCATGTAGTATAAATGACGATAAACATATTTGAAGTGCAGTACGTATTGACATTTTATAACAGTTATTATAGTCATTTTACCCAATTTCGTAAATCATAAACATAAAATTGTATTTATAATGAAAAGTTCATAGATATATTATACTTCATGGAGTTGTTTCACATTACTAAATATTTGTAGATGGTCAGTTTCCATGACAATAAAAACTTTTTTCAAATAATTTATTCGTCGTCACAACTATTGTTATACAATTATTTTCTTTAATGACGTTTTCACTCAAATGTCAAAAAACTCGTTAAAATGTGTGTATTAATAGTAGCATTTAGTTTTTGAGATATTATATATTGAAATTTCTAGTTTCAGGTTACACTAAAAGTTAAAGTTGAACAGAGAAGAGGTAATGAAAATATAATATTATGAAATGTAATTTAATACTCAGTTGTCATTTTCTGAAGAAAGCTTTTAAGGGAGCTACCATTTGATTTTTATGGGGGGGGCTAGGATGAAATTTGAAAAAAATAGGCAGGACAGGAGTTTTGAGTAAAAAAAAAGGCAGGATGAGACACTTTGCAAAAAAAAAAGGCAGGATGACAATTTAGGTAAAAAAAGTCAGGATGAATTAATAAAAAAAAAGGCAGGACCGAATAGAGTGAAAAATAAAAAGGCAGGACAGAGATTACAACTAAAAAAGAATGCAGGACAAAATTTTTCATCCTAGCCCCCCCCCCCCCCCCCCCCCCCCCCCCCCCATAAAAATCAAATGGTAGCTCCCTAAAACACATTGTTGTTATTATTTTAATTGAATAGTGTAGACCCCAAATCAAATGTCCATCCTGTTGCAGAACTGGTTTGTTTAACAGATAACCTTACATGTAAAGTATACTTATACTATCATGGCTCTCAGTCTAAAATAAGGCATTTTAAACCGAATTGTCTTGATAGTTTATTTTGGTGGGGTTTTTTTTAGCTAGGATTTCGCAGGACTTTTCATGATCATACATCAAAAAAGAGGTTCCTGAAAGCATTTTTTCCTTTATACGATTTATGTTATGTTTGTAAATATATGTTTACTGCATAAGCAGAAAGCATCCCGATTATTTTAATTAATAGCATGATATCTCCTTCAAATAATATCTTAATATTTTAAAAAACATAAAAAACATATTGAAATAAATGCGTTTATGTACAACTTTACAATCATGATAAACATGAAAACAAAAACTTTGTTTACATGTTTTTAAATAATATTTTTCTTATCTGAAAAGGTCTAAAGGTTACCTTTCTCTTCTCTATGCATGCTATGAGATACGTCGTTTTGAATTACTATATTTACCTGCAGTGTTTCTGAATACCCAATTTGCATTATAAAGAAAGGAATCACTAAAAGTAAGTTACGAATTCCTGTCCCGTCCATGTTTTGTTCACAAGTTATAAACAAATAGATTACAGCATCTGAATTGTCGTCTACGTACAAAAAAAATCCCAAACTAATAACACTTGTTTTTGGTTAAAATCTCTCAAGGACGTCGGTTTATAAATAGATCACTTATGAATATTGCACCTGTAGGTTTTCTTACTTAGTAGAGTATCGGATATTTATTTTTGAATTAAATTATCTCAGTAAATTATACTGTTTATATCAGTTTATATCTCTAACAAAGGGACATGATTTATTTTACATTGTCCTAGTTAAATCATACGACAGATGAATGTATTATTGTTAGCTAAAGCCGAATAATATGTCACAGTTTAAGATGAATAGCCTAACAAAACATAGTATACTGTAGTTTCTGCAGGACATGATTCTAACAGGTATTGCTTAGGGTTTTGGCCCTTATATACTATATTATTTAAATTTATTTTTTAGCTTGCATGGTCGAATTGCCATCTCTAAACGTCCGTCGTCGTCATGATCAATATATTGCAAAAAATCTTACTCTTTAAAAGTTTCGGTTAAAAGATTTTTATGCTTTCAATTTTGCAAATAAGTGACCGTCAGTTAAAAAAAAAAGAATATAACAGTGAAATGCAAGTACATGTAATTGTTTAATATGCATGCACGAATAAGAGAATAATCAAAATATATAAGTATACGAAAATGTTCGGTGTTTTTATTATCATGTGCCAACCATATACTTGTGTAAGTTGTAGAATAGGGACAATTAACAGCTTATCAAATTTCATAGATAATTCTATTTCTCAAAACAAGTGAATGTGCCTTCTTCCAAAACCTGAATAACAAATCACAAACAAAAAACTCTTGATATCAGTATGCTCAAACGGATTCGGAAACGATTTAAGAAAGAAAACCTATTGAATTTTGATATTAACAGGTCTTGAGAATTCATATGAAAGTGTTAATAACAATTTTAATAACTGATCCCTTTAGTCAAAACGTTTTTCAGTGCTACACACTGCTGTTGATGGCAGTTGCGACAGATACAATAATTTATGTATATTGCAAAAGCAAAATAACACGAAGGGAATAGAACACGAAGTAATTCGTTTCTGAAAAAATCGTAGCTTTTCTTCCAACAAAATCTAGGTGTTTTTTTTAAGAGTGACTGTTCTTACAAGTTGCTAAATCTGTCAAAATTTGGGGTTTTGAATGTAAATTTTGATTCAAAATTGAGTTTCAAAATATAGTTTCCTGTTTTTGAACGTAATTTGACGGTTTTCGTTGTTGCGAACACACAAAGATTGTCCCGACAAATAAAAAAATACGCATAATTTATGATTAACGGTTTTTGTTGTTGCAAAATACAAAGATTGTCCCTACAAAGAAAAATACACATCAGATGAATGGTCGGTGCTTAACCAAATATTTCCCCAAAACATACATGTAAGTACCAAAATGACATTTTTGTGCCCATTTATAAATTGCCCATTGCCTATATGATGCAGTAATTAAAAATTCTTTAAAATAGAATAAGATTATTAACTCATGCAGTTTTATGTAATATGTGTAGCTTACAGTATGTGCCTATTCAGCGCACAGGTTGAAAGTTCATTAACCTATTTATATATGTAAGATGCAAGCAATTATTATAACACTAGTTGGATTTCCCTTGAAACAGTAAATAACATGGAATTCCCACAATCACAACTGCAATGCAGACAAGTGCTACTTCAAACAAAAATTACATGAAGGTCAGGAAGTATCTTTACTGTATACGTACGTTACGTACTACTAACCTCACTTACACTGATAGCTGGGACATTGAAAATATATAGAGTGACATTATACCAGACAGCTTCAGCCTCATTTGCTTTATTGGATGAAGAGGGTTTTCCAGTTTGATTGAGTGGACATGGTGGTACCGCTAGAATCTCCAACAAGTCAAAAACATTTAAAGATAGTCGGTTGTTTGTCCAGTATTTAAAAGCAGTACATTTGTTAGTCCGAGATTACTCTGTCGTCCAACGGCTGTTTTCCCAAACACGGCCCAGTTTGTCTTGCAAAACAGCCGTTAAACGTTAGAGTAATCTCGGACTATATATTTGTTTGCACGCATATTGAATATTTAGAGAGTAAACCAACTTTATATGGCAAAAAAATAAAGTGTTTCATATGAACAGTTTTCATGGTTATTATTATATCCGAATTTATTAATCTCGATTCCCTCCTTCTCTATATGTACCCTGAACCTTACATGTAACCGTGTCTTCGACATGTTTGCTTTGAGACATCACTTGCCTTTCTCACTTCTAATATTTTCTAACGTTGGACCGAGAAGCTTGCTCAACCAATTAAGATGTATTATGGGAAAACATCTTAAAGTTGTATCAAAGAAGAAAAACTCGGAAGTGGTCTCTGAAGAGACAGACTTGATACGTAAATAATTACTATTTAATAAATAATAGGATAAAATTGAGAATGGAAATGGGGAATGTGTCAAAGAGACAACAACCCGACCAAAATAAAAAAAAACACAACAGCAGAAGGTCACCAACAGGTCTTCAATGTAGCGAGAAATTCCCGCACCCGGAGGCGTCCTTCAGCTGGCCCCTAAACAAATATATACTAGTTCAGTGATAATGAACGCCATACTAATTTCCAAATTGTACACAAGAAACTAAAATTTAAATAATACAAGACTAACAAAGGCCAGAGGCTCCTGACTTGGGACAGGCGCAAAAAATGCGGCGGGGTTAAACATGTTTGTGAGATCTCAACCCTCCCCCTATACCTCTAACCAGTGTAGGAAAGTAAAAGCATAACAATACGCACATTAAAATTCAGTTCAAGAGAAGTCCGAGTCTGATGTAAGAAGATGTAACCAAAGAAAATAAACAAAATGACAATAATACATAAATAACAACAGACTACTAGCAGTTAACTGACATGCCAGCTCCAGACTTCAATTAAACTGACTGAAAGATTATGATTTCATCATATGAACATCAGGCACAATCCTTCCCGTAAGGGGTTTAGTATCATACCATCATAACATATATGAGAAGAACATAACCCGTGTCATGCCAACAACTGTTTTTAGAATAAATGTGTTTAGTTCCGACGCAAAGACCTTATCAGTGACTCAATATTAACGCCAAAATATGCAATCTTTAATGACTTGACAACAGTATCGTAATTATATCCCTTCTTAATAAGTCTATTCAAAGGTTTTGTAAGTTTATGAGGTGAATACTGACACCTTTGTGCTTTATAAAGAATATTTCCATAAAAAATTGGATGTGAAATACCTGAACGTATAAAAAGTCTGCATGTTGAGCTATATTTACGAATGATGTCTTTATACCGATGATAAAATTTAGTAAATGTTTTGACTAGTTTGTGATATCGAAAACCCTGGTGTAATAATTTTTCAGTAATACATAAATTTCTCTCGTTAAAATCTAAAACATTGTTACATACACGAGCGAATCGTACAAGTTGAGATATATAAACACCGTAAGATGGTGACAATGGAACGTCACCATCTAAAAACGGATAATTAACGATAGGAAATGAAAAATCATCCCTTTTATCATAAATTTTAGTATTCAGCTTTCCGTTAGTGATATAGATATCAAGATCGAGGAAAGGGCAGTGGTCATTGTTAGTATTAGCTTTATTTAAAGTAAGTTCACCAGGATAAATTTCATTAATATACATACTGAAGTCGTCATTATTGAGAGCCAAAATATCATCCAAATATCTAAAAGTATTATTAAATTTGTTTATCAGATGTTGTTTTGATGGGTCTTTGCTTATTTTTGTCATAAATTGTAACTCGTAACAATACAAAAAGAGGTCCGCAATAAGTGGTGCACAGTTAGTCCCCATTGGAATTCCGATAATCTGACGATATACGGAATCCCCAAAGCGAACAAAAATGTTATCTAGTAAAAATTCAAGGGCATATATAGTATCAAAGCATGTCCAATTAACATAGTTTTTTTGTTTATTGCTACTAAAAAATGACCTAAAAGAGTTTGAACATATATATTCACATTCTGATTTTTTGAATGCCCATTTAATTAGGTGTGTGAATTTTTTCTTAATGAGAATGTGAGGCAATGTGGTATACAGGGTAGAAAAATCAAAACTTTGAACAGATTCAAAATCACCAATATAAGCATGCAATTTATCAAGTACTTCCAACGAGTTCTTGACACTCCAAAAGTAATTTATTCCACTATTTTCGAAGGCCTTATTTGAACAATTTATTATAAGGTTTTTAATTGTACCAAGTGTGCTGGTAAGAATAATAGACAATTTAGTAGTTGAACAATGGCTTGAAGACGAAATAAATCTATATTTGTAAGGGGTTTTGTGTAGCTTCGGAAGCCAATACATAGTTGGGACTTTCATTGTATTTGGCTCTGCTTGTAAAGCGATGGCTAAAAGTTTATGTTTGTTACAGATTTCGTTTTCTGAAAATGGAGTCAGTTGGAATGTTGGTGAATTGGTGATTTCCTTTTTCAGAACCTCAATGTAAAATTTACGTCAAACAATAATAATATTATTAGCAGCTTTATCGGCCGGGACAAAAACAAATTCCTTGGCTAGTTCTTTTAGTTTATGTTTGATACGAGAAATAAGTTTATTGTGGTTATTGTTAATAGTAAAATGTTCTTTAAAATGTTGAATACGTATATCAACTATCTTCATTACTGAATTAAAAAAAGAGTCCAAAGATTTTTTGTCAGCTTTTTCCCGTTTTATCCATTTCATACAGTAAGTATGGAGTGAGTCGTGGATGATATTACGACACTCATTCCAATTAATAATTGACGGGGGACGATATTTAGGTCCTTTACTGAGAAATGATTTTAACTCTCGGTCTTGAACGATGTTAAGATCTCCTGTTATAACATGGGAAATGGGTCCATAAATATATTCGGAATTACTGCAATTACATGAAGTAGGTGTATTTTCACTGATATTAACATCTTTACACAATTGACTATAATTAAACACAAATTTCCGGGTAGATTTCTTGTAAATATAACAAATAAGAGGTAGCTCAGTATTGTCAAAATATCCAGGAATTTGTTCTCTAACAGAATGGTCGTTAAATATACCGGCAATATTTACGAAATCAAAGCCTTTATTGACATACTTAATTTTAATAAAATGTTTTTTATGATCTTCAGGGCGTTCAATTTTGGGAAATAATTTAGAATAACAATATGCCATAATAATTTGAACAATTTCATACTTAGGACTGCTATATGAAATTGTGTTGCAATCCTCCAAAATTTTATTTAACTTATTAACCGGTAACGAACAGAGTTTTGTTAACAGATAATGTCTGCCGTTGTTTTTTGAAATAGAAATTAGGTCCGAAATATTGGTATGATTGGCCCGAAATTTTCGTTGATTGCGATTTGTTCTACAACCGTGAGAACGGTTTTTACGAACAGTTTTAGAAACAATATCCAAAATGTTAACGGAATTGGTTCTAGATATATTACCAATTCCCATGATATTATCATTTAGACCGAGAGGGTAAACTGTTTGTAATTTTTTAATCCAATTTAATTCAATTATTTTCCGTGATCGTACAAACTTTGAATGCGATTCACCAGGCTGATTATTTACTACTTCTAAAGGTTGAACTGCTAAATATTTAAAAGGATGGTTGTGCTTCTTAAGGTGTTGGTAAATGATACTTTTGAATTTATTAGGTCTTTTAAAACGGTACAGATGTTCTTGAGTGCGTTTTGATAAATATCTTCCAGTTTCTCCTACGTACTGAATACCACATCCCGGTTTGTTTCATGTGAGTAAATAAATAATACTGTTTGTTTTTCAAGTAATATCAGTTTCAAAATTTAAAGAAAATGTGCGACCATTAAACGTGGACCTTACCGTATTGTTGGTGGAAAGACGGGGACATGTAAGTCATTTTTTGGCATGACACTTGTCGATAGAAGGGTAACCACGATTTTTATTGTTAAAAATGGTAGCGATGGTAGTATTTTTAGATAACCGATTTTGAAGATTGAGACGTGTAGATACCCTTTGAACAAGTTGAGTATTTAGTATTTTTCCGTTTCTTAGCTTCATAATTGTTTTGTTAGAGAATTACATAATAAAGGAGCAAAGATTGGCGTCCAGAATATGAACCAGCATACAATAATTAAGTTAAGTAAAAGTGATAAATTGTTCGGCTGAAAATGTCAAACGCTATCAGTATTAATTACCCGAAAAAGATAGTGTATATCAGGGTAGGACTGATGGCTGACCAATTAGTAGAATGGGGCTGAATATTGAAATACTACTTTTTGATAAACATTCCTAAAGTAATGCACTAGAGCAGTTCTCGCTCGGACACACACTCCATAATCTAGTATATTATAAGAGCATAAACCTGAAGCACGGGGAGGCACTCTACTGCCTCCACACGGCACTAAAGACAAACTCTGTAAAAAATAAAATTGAGAATGGAAATGGGGAATGTGTCAAAGAGACAACAACCCGACCAAAATAAAAAAAAAAACACAACAGCAGAAGGTCACCAACAGGTCTTCAATGTAGCGAGAAATTCCCGCACCCGGAGGCGTCCTTCAGCTGGCCCCTAAACAAATATATACTAGTTCAGTGATAATGAACGCCATACTAATTTCCAAATTGTACACAAGAAACTAAAATTTAAATAATACAAGACTAACAAAGGCCAGAGGCTCCTGACTTGGGACAGGCGCAAAAAATGCGGCGGGGTTAAACATATTTGTGAGATCTCAACCCTCCCCCTATACCTCTAACCAGTGTAGGAAAGTAAAAGCATAACAATACGCACATTAAAATTCAGTTCAAGAGAAGTCCGAGTCTGATGTAAGAAGATGTAACCAAAGAAAATAAACAAAATGACAATAATACATAAATAACAACAGACTACTAGCAGTTAACTGACATGCCAGCTCCAGACTTCAATTAAACTGACTGAAAGATTATGATTTCATCATATGAACATCAGGCACAATCCTTCCCGTAAGGGGTTTAGTATCATACCATCATAACATATATGAGAAGAACATAACCCGTGTCATGCCAACAACTGTTTTTAGAATAAATGTGTTTAGTTCCGACGCAAAGACCTTATCAGTGACTCAATATTAACGCCAAAATATGCAATCTTTAATGACTTGACAACAGTATCGTAATTATATCCCTTCTTAATAAGTCTATTCAAAGGTTTTGTAAGTTTATGAGGTGAATACTGACACCTTTGTGCTTTATAAAGAATATTTCCATAAAAAATTGGATGTGAAATACCTGAACGTATAAAAAGTCTGCATGTTGAGCTATATTTACGAATGATGTCTTTATACCGATGATAAAATTTAGTAAATGTTTTGACTAGTTTGTGATATCGAAAACCCTGGTGTAATAATTTTTCAGTAATACATAAATTTCTCTCGTTAAAATCTAAAACATTGTTACATACACGAGCGAATCGTACAAGTTGAGATATATAAACACCGTAAGATGGTGACAATGGAACGTCACCATCTAAAAACGGATAATTAACGATAGGAAATGAAAAATCATCCCTTTTATCATAAATTTTAGTATTCAGCTTTCCGTTAGTGATATAGATATCAAGATCGAGGAAAGGGCAGTGGTCATTGTTAGTATTAGCTTTATTTAAAGTAAGTTCACCAGGATAAATTTCATTAATATACATACTGAAGTCGTCATTATTGAGAGCCAAAATATCATCCAAATATCTAAAAGTATTATTAAATTTGTTTATCAGATGTTGTTTTGATGGGTCTTTGCTTATTTTTGTAATTTTTGTAAACCTAATTTGTACACTTTAAAGATGATAATCACATGAATGACACGGAAGGCAAGTGTCATCTTAAAATTACGAGGTTTTAAGAGTTACTGTAAGTGCTTATCATCAGATGACCAATATAACACACATATTCACGACAATCACAAAGTTACTGCACAAGTCGTCGAAATAATTTACTTTGAGCCATCACGGAAATTTTTGTGTGCTAGTGCAATCGTCGTATAATCAAATATAAATTAAAATTTCCATTGATGCAAATGGTTAATATAAACCTTTAATCTGGATTAAAAAAAATTAAAATGAGGGGTGCAGGTGAAAAAAAAAAGCTTTTAATACTGATGAAAAGAAAGGCGTCTATATATTTTTCAGCAGATATATTGTCTGCTTATATGTATCTAACTATCTATAATCCCATTTTACCCGTTTAACGAGGTTTATATATCCTTTTTAACAGTATTTTTGCACTATATTTGCAATTGCGTATTTTTTCTCTGTTTTTTTTTTTTTTTGTGTCATTTGTCATTTCAAGACGATCCGATACTGTTAAGTTGTGATTAAGATCAGCTGATAACAAAATTGTTTTTCTCCTTGATTTTTCTTCAATCACACCTTGATTTAAAAAGAACTGCATCTGTATATTTCCGAATGTATGAATCATTCGAGTATAACTGAAACATTAGCCACAGTGACTTGGAACAGATTTGATATATTAACGTATGTTGTTGTCTCAGTCATCTGTAAGAGTTGGATCGCATTTCCCCACACCTATTTGGTACCCATTAGACTTTTGCAATTAACGGGAAATAAAAAAAAATCAGGTCAATATGGCAATACAATCATTTCATATGGACCTTACAAATAAATAGTCTTTAAAAAGGAGACCGTATGAGATATCTGCGGTTGTCCAAACTGTTTCGTAATTGCTGTTGCTTCCAGGCGGTAATTACAGAGAACAGCTATCTGTAGATACATTAGAACTTGCACTTACCATGAGTACATTGATATCGCGAGGAATCATGAAAAGCAGGTATTTCTAAGACGCAACAAGTTTGATTACACTGTCTTAACAACTATGATGATGGTTGATGTAGTTCTTGATAAAAACGTGAATAACCGAATTCTATGACATTGGAAAACCTGTTTGTAAGAAAATTTATAGGAAAAACCCCAACTGCAATTTCTTTGATGTTGTTGACCTGCTGAGTAAATAATTTATTTCTGAAGATGTAAAAATAAATTAAAGAAGTGTTTGTGTACCGATAACATTTGTCGCGGCATGCATGTAATTGATGCTGTCATGAATAAACCAAACTTCTTATGTGTAATTTTGTAAGAATAAAAAAATGCTGGGATATACATAAATGTATCATTTCATATAGTTTTTAATTCAGACACGATTTTTTTGTTCCTAAATAATTACATTAGATGTATGGTTCATTGATTGGCTTACAGCAATTTCGCGTCCTTCTGAAATTAATATTCATTACACAATGAAGATGACAGGAGGTCCCACAATAAAGTGCACAGGTAAAATAAAGATAAACTTGATAAAAATCGTGTTTTTATGATACTAGCTAAAATAAAATGTGATTATAAATATTGAATGCTTATTTTTGTAACTTCATAGGGGTGTAAAAGCGTTGACCGTGCGCACATTTTTAGAATGAGGCGCTTCCGCGCTTCATACAAAATGTACTTCGATTAACACTTTTACAACCCAATGAAGTTACAAAAAGAAGCATTCAATTCTTAAATAAATACACTCCAAACTTGATAATTCTAACAATTATTAAACAAGAACAAATACAAATTAATAACACATTATACAAAGCTGAAGATCGTATGAGGGCTTCTAGGGTCCCTTTTAATGAGTGACAAAGTGTAAAACAATTCAAATGAGAAAAACCCCAGCTGTCTTCTTTTATAAGCAGAATTTTATTCCAAAGATATTTACAAAATTATCTTACCAATTGTTCGGCGAATACTTTAGAGTGTAGAATGATACAACTCGTAACTGTCCAAAACACTAAAGTCCCGATCATCGCAAAGATTTATGAAAATATCACTAATGATGAAAACTTCGAAGTTGGATAATTTTGATGGTGTTTATATATTTCACAATGTATATATAGTCTATATTCGTGATAAATTGTGACCACGATCAGCCTTTATGTGTCATGGTAATTAGTAGATGTGATTTATCCATTGTCATGATTTTAAATGTTAAGATTATTATCATGCGTTTTAATCAATTACAATAAATATTTAAATGACACCTTTAAAGCTTATTAGTTTTGAACCGGGTGCCCTGTGCACCCAGCAAATATTATTTGTCAATTATTCGATGAGGAATCTATACTATTAAACGAGAAGACCTCATTTTGGGTGTCGCTTCTCTTCTTTCCACAATAAATTAATCAACACGCCTCTGTGTCCTATAGGTACAGTGCATAGTCGCATTTGTCATCCATTCATATAATTATTCAGATTGAGTTATTTTGGGAGAAAAACGAGAAAAAAAGGCATCCGGATATTGTCCCGTCATTGGACGAAATTTTAAGTCAGATTAGACTTCCGGTTTGCGTTTTTCTGTATAATTTGAACATACATGTACATATACAAAGAATAAAGTGTATTTTCAGAATTCTATCTGCTATCATTTTCAAGCTTACTATCTACGGCGGTCACAGAGTTTATTAAATAGAGAGAGTCTGTATACCATATCAATGACCACCATGGATCGATTAGTAAACTTAGAATTTACTATCTACGGCGGTCACATAGTTTATTAAATAGAGAGAGTCTGTATACTCACGTGTGTATACTATACCATTGACCACCATGAATCGATTAGTAAACTCAGTAGAATTGAAAGTAAATACACTATATTTATATAGTTACTGTAATGAATGTTCATTATATACAGATAATCGCTAAAAATATTCATGTGAACTTTTGATACCTTTTCTAAAATTCTCCAGTCATTAAATCTTTTACAAAATTCACTGATTACAAAAAAAAGAAGATGTGGTATGATTGCCATGTTGAGACAACTCTAGATAAGCGCTAAAAATATTCATGTGAAATTTTGATACCTTTTCTAAAATTCTCCAGTCTTTAAATCTTTTACAAAATTCATTGATTACAAAAAAAAAGAAGATGTGGTATGATTGCCATGTTGAGACAACTCTGCACAAGAGACCAATATGACACAGAAATTAACAACTATAGTTCACCGTATGACCTTCAACAACGAGCAAAGCCCATACCCCATACTCAGCTTTAAAAGGCCCCGAACTGACAATGTAAAACAATTCAAACCAGAAAACTAGCGGCCTTATTTATGCACAAAAAATGAACGAAAAACGAATATGTAACACATAAACAAACGACAACCACTGAATTACAGGCTCCTTACTTAAATGTTCATAACATACTAAATGTATGTTCATATTGAAATTGATAGAAAACCAAGAATTGGGAATTTTGGAAATAATGACCTATGACTTATGATACTTTTGCTGAAATTCTCCATCATTCAATATTTAACAAAATTCTTCCAACAACACTTTACATACTTTAAACTACGCTCTGAATGACCGCGATTTCGCGGGTGTGTTCTAGTCTAAATAAACATTCAATTTAATGTTTTCCGCATCGAATAATTTTCAACGAATGTATCTTTTACACGGCCGACACTCGACTAACCGAGAGATTGGTCGGTTAATCTATATTGAGTATGAGGCTATATCGGCGGTTGATCTGTTAATCGGGTTGGCTAAAGTCTGTAAATCAGGCTTGAGTTCAATATCGTAGGAGCTACGTAGCTCCTACGATATTGAACTATGTAGCTGCTATCAACATCTATGTAGTAGCTAGTCTATAGCTTCACGTTCAATAGTCAAAATCTACGTAGCACTACGTAGCAGCTACGATATTGAAGGCAGCCCAGGTGTTATCGAGAAAATCATTGAAAGTTCAGCATGTTTCATTGTATAACTTTTTAAATATATTTTTATCATAAAAATGATTCACTGTCTAACAAAACAGTTCAATGTACTGAATTCAGTGGTGTAATTATTTTTGTTCTCGCTTCGATGTACGATCTATAAAATGAAAAGGCGGGTTACTCAGCAATAAATTTATTCACATTTTACACACACAAAATGTACACAAAATGACACGTTGGTTGAATTTACTTGCATGCAATATTTTGAACATTGAAAAAAGACAGGCATTATGTTTGTTAATCATATTGATATCATTGTGTGAAAAATCTACACGAAAATTTGTATTTTGGTGACATTAAGGTGGTACCTCAAGAAGATAACTCAGTAAAATCAGCTAAACGTTTTAATTACGTTGTGTTGTAAAAGGAATATTAAGCTTCTCAATGATCAAAATTGGTGTTTGTCAAATTGCTATATAACCAGTGTAATTTTTCTGACAAAACGGTTGGTTCAAAATTTTTAATTTTTTTATATTTTTGTCAAAGAGTCAAAGTAAATACTCTGTCAAAATTTTATGAAAATTAAACGAGCCAGATTAATTTTAGTGAAAGTGTTGGGTACCACCTTAATCAATCTTTATTTAATACCTGGTCTGTTAATGGGTCGGTTGTATAAAACCCGCTCTGGTATTTGGTCTGTTAAGAGTTATGAATGGCAATAACAGTATAATTTTATTGCTATATGGGGTGTTATCGGATCAAATGGGTAGGTTCAAGACGAGCGGCTAAAATATACGGAAACAACACATGAACAATGAAACATAAAATATACGGAAACAACACATGTACAATGAACAATTTAGGTAGCACTCCACAGTTAGAAAAAACAATTTAAAAATGAGCTACAAAATGTTTTATCATCTCCTATTCCTGGATTTCTAAAACATTAACCTAACTGTTTGTGTTGTACATGTGCATATATATGTAATCAGTATCTTCCATAGATTTGATTTTCAAAAGTAAAAAGGGTGAAAAATAATTTTATGTGTATCCATGGCAACATTCTGCATTTATTTACCATAAAATATTGCAAAAAGGGGGGTGAACATGTCACATATTCCCCCGAAATTTGGATCAAACTATAATTTCAATGCCTTTGAGTGATACCTTTTTAGAAACTGTTTACAATAATCTTCCTATTGATCAAATAAAAAATGGGTGTCTTCCGCCTAATATTTTCATAAAGTCTAATCACAAAGTTCGTGCGACAAAAAGTTGGGAAAAAAGCATAACAATAATTGCCGGACCAATGTATGGTATGGACATACAAATATGGACTGTCATACAGAAAACAGCCTATATTACATACATTACATAATTTTGATGTTCATATACACCCAATACGATATTCAGCTATCCAAAAATGAATTTTATTGCACACTAGCTTTTATCTTAACTACACACCGAACTGTAGAGTGCTACCTTAGACAATGGAAATTGAAAATTGATAAAAATGGTTTCAAAAAGTGTAATATTAATAAAAGTAATATTAATTTCATCCAAGAATGCGAGTCGCATATATCATATGGATTCTGGTTAATTGTCATGAATGACACCAATTTGTCATTTACATTGGTAACCAGTATATAAATCAGAGATAAACGTCGTTATGTAACTAAACATCAGTAAGAAAAAAATATATTGGGATGCTAAAATATAAAGAATAGAGAAAGAATGATGAGTAAGATAAATAAAATGTAGAAAAAAGTGATACAACAATTTAAAGAATACAAAAATAAACAACACCCCAAATCCGGCCCCTCATGGTATAAACGAGAATCTGGATGGAGACGCAGAATATAGAATAATAGATAAGGACAGTAGAGAGTGATGCATTGCTAAAAAAAAAGAGAAAAAATAATCATTGTTTAAGAATACAGACATGAAACACCCCTGAATGTTGTAACAGTAACGGATTGCGATGTACTAATATTGGTGACAAATGCTAGAGGTTATCATGCGGACCAATGCTGTTCTCCTCTTCACTTATGTAGAAAGGAACTTAACGGAATAAAATGAACTATAACTTAAGATAACCATGATGTAGCTGCATTCGCTCCTTTCCATTTTGTAAACAACATAAATTATGATTTAGTAATAGAAGAAAAGAACCAATTGGATGATGCTGAAGAATAAGGGTTTAACGTCTAGTGACAGATATCATGTAAATATGAGAACGACAACACGTTATATATACATGTACCATGTGTTGTATTAGAAAGACACTTTCAGTCGGATTTGAGAACGTGCTTCTTTGAACAGACACAAAAATTAAGGCTGATTGAAAACGTTAATAATAAATTCATGAATTTTCCAGCGGCCAATCCATATCACGCTATATTGAGGTGAACCCTTCAATAAAATGCAAAGAAAGTCAAAATAAAAATGCCCTTACTAGAAGGATAATGTTGCACCGTATTGTCATTTTTTATTTACTCAAGAACATCTCATTCTTAACTTTTTCAAGGGGAAAATATAAAGGTAGCAAAACTATTGTCGTGGCTAAATAACTCTTAACTGACACAATTTCAATTGTCCAACCCATTAACACACTTAATTCCCATGATTTTCACTAAAACGTGGTATTATTCACGTTATATTACAATTATTAAATATTAACTAATGTCAATTTATTTTTTAGAACCCTTTAAATGATATCTAAAATTGTTTGTTTCGCCTTTTATTAAAAAAAATTGGTATGCGTATAGGCACAAATACTACATACTTGCGCGACGCCTTTTAGTTTTACTGAAAACTGCGCAGACTATGAAATGTTTTTACAGATGGAAAATGTTCTATGATAGATATCATTTTGTCAGACACTTTTCTTTTTTGGATTTGGTTCTTATAATGTGCCTAAATTCTGTATATTTAATAGAATTTAACATTAAATTGTGCGTTTTACTCTTAACAGAGTAACAGACCAATCGCCCATATAGCCGCATACTAAATATAGACTAACCTACCAATCTCTCGGTTAGCCGAGTTTCCGCTGTGTTTTAGTCTAAGTAAATAGTACATTGCCCACGCCATTTTACGATTGTATTTATAAATGTTTTGGAATAGTGATAAAAATTATGATTCTTTCGCTTACCAAAAAATTTTGTTTGTTTTTATTTTCGTTGCCAGGCGGAAAATTTATTTTCATAGATATAAGAAGATGTGGTATGCGTGCCAATTAGACAACTCTCAATCCTAGTTCATCCATACAAATGTTGCCTGCATTTTGTCTTTCTGAACACTCATTTTCACCTTGTCTTGTGAAAAAAATAAAGACAACAGTAGTATACCGGTGTTTAAAAGTCACCAATCGATCGAGAGAAAACAAATCCGGCTTACAAACCAAAACTGAGAGAAACACATCAAATGTAAGAGAGAAACAAAGATCAACAGGAACACTGAAGTACAAAAAAAAAACATTCTGCTACAAGCATGAAATTTGGCACAGACCTTCCTTAACTATTACTCTTTTAATTCAGTTAGGGAGGCATTTCAAAACAAATGCTCACTTCCGGTAAAATCCAAAATGGCGGACATCATACTTACATCAGCCCAATATCAAAGGCTAGTATGTGAAAAGGTGTTATTATCATGCTACTATCATAATATTTGGGACAAACCTTTGTTATGGTTATGTACTACTTCTTGATATATTATATAGAATAGATTTCTTCAAAAACCCTACTTCCGGTAAAATCCATATGGTGGACATTGTACTAAAATAAGCGTATTTTTAGGTAGGGTAATTGAAATGTGTTTTAACGTATTGCTACTATCATTGTATTGTGCAGGAACTTTTCTCTTTGATGCGTCTTATGGATGCAATATATAGGACATATGTCTTAAAAACCCCTACTTCCCGTAATATTCAATATGGCGGACATAGAAATATCATTTTTTTATTCTAATATTCAACTTATTTTTACAAAATGTAAAAAAATGTTTTATGTGTTGATCATTAAACTTATGGCTTTAAGTAATCCTCAAAACCACTACTTCTCTAATATATTTTAATGTTTTTGATACAAAGTTAAGCCTGACTTCCGGAAAAAAACATATGGCGTAAATTATAGAGATGAGTCCTCAATCTATATCCTCTATGAAGATATTTGAATAGATTGATTATTAAAGCAATATAAAGTAACTTAAGTACTAAAACATCTTTATAATTACTAATATATGGTTGCAAATAATGTTTATTCATAATCACCACCACAAGCACACAAAAAAAGTGACTGGGAGACCTGATTCTCCACATTTACAAAGCTGGTGAAAACCTTTCTTACATCCATAATGTACAAGCTCCTGACAGGATGAAGAGGCCTCACAAAGAGTTGTCCAAAGGGGTTCCCATGGATCATGTTTGTCCCTTCGCCATTCATAAGTGTCTGGACTAGTTAGAATAGAATCCAATTTAAAACAATGTTACTCATGTCTTTAAACAATGTATTAATATAGTGTGATTTGTATTAGATTCGTATATAGAATTCAAACAGGCAGACATCACTTATTTACTAAAGAGGTTTGGACAAACTCTTAAACTATTTCATCTACGGGGTAAAAATCTCTCGTTAATAAAACCCAGTTAGTTTGCATAGGAACGTCTTGTGTTACTAATATCTGTAAAATATTAATGTTATCAATGTATGCCTAACTATATATTGCAGTTGAACACAACAAATTGGTGAATTTTAGTGGTTTTTGTAATATGTTACATCAAATAATACTCATAATTCATTGGTTGTAATTGAAAGTGTGTACGTTTGTTTTTATTAAGACTATCGTTGTATGTTAAATGTACGAAAAAGATAATAGAATCTTGACAAATTCTTCAAATTGCAGTTATGCCAAATCTAAATGCATTAAGATTTTTAATTTGTTATAGATTTCATATAAAGATGTAGAATTGTAACAGCTATTAAGAGACAATTTGGAAAACGATTAAGTTGTCCTGAACATATTTTTGTCGCCAATTCCTATCAAAGGCGATATTAAATTACATGTGTCCTGTAATTGACTCTTCTCCTATACAGTTATCTTGGAGCGATACAGTACACGTGTATAGTATTGAATCTCCTGGTAAATTCTATCCAGCCTCTATTGTGAGCGACCGGTTATATTCAAATAACTGATCACTTCACAGTTCAATTTCAAGTCCTCGTTGCTTTTAACCTTAAGTCTTTTGAAAGTTATGTTCCTCAATATTCTTCAACTTCGTAATTTATTTGGCCTGAACATTTTTAAATCAAGCGTCACTGATGGGTCTCCAGTTGACGAAACGCTCGTATGGCGTACACAATTTTAAACCTGGTATTTATGATAAGTTAATTTTAATATGAAATTATATAAAATGCGATTTCTCAGTTTTCCCTCTGTTTCTAAAGCTCATAGAAATTAATTTTATATTTTCCTGCAATGTACGAATATTGTCTTTATACGTATAAAAAATGCAATTTCGATTCAACCCAAATTACGGAGCCGACGCTTCCAGTATACACAAACGAGTATGTTTGTATGGACACCTTGATCAAAACACATATAACAAACAATTACATAATGATTCTTATTTAGTAAATTCTAACATGAAACATTTAACACCACCATTTACACTATGTTATTATCGAATGGAAGCCCATTGAAGCCCTCCAATGGAGATATCACATTTGTAAAATTGTAGATTGCCGATGAAAATAGTAGCAAAATGTTCTTTTGTAGTGTACACCAAGGAAACAAATATTAGCGGACCAGTCAATCAAAGTAGTAGCAGAATGGTCTATTGAATTGTAAGCCAACATTACAAGATAAAAAGACACCTTAAAATATCAATTTAAATAGCTTAACTGGAACAAAAAAAAAACATTTAGAACAAAAACAAATTATAGCGGACCAATCACGTTCACATATTTGTATATATGCAAATCATAAAGAAAAGGAATGCATGGGTTTTCGTGCTCGGCATATTATACAACAATCGCGAACAGAGAATAAAGTGTCGGACAACAAAGTGTTTAGACGTTAGAACTGGTCACTGTTGAGTTGTGACCATAAAAAGATAACCATAGCTGTATTCGACAAAACCTTTCGGAATTTTGGGTCCTCAATTGACATGAACATCGTACTTTATTTGACCTTTTTCACTCTTTTGATTCGAGCGTTACTGATGAGTTTCTGTAGACAAAACTCTTGTCTGGCGTACAAAATAATTTAAATATAAATAGGAAGATGTGGTATGAGTGACCTTTCCACATTCAAGTCGTAATGTATAAAAATTAACAATTATAGGTTAGAGTACAGCATTAATGCAACACGCAGCCTTAGGACACACCAAACAGCAATATTTAGAACAAAAACAAGTAGCCATACAGTGCACGAATAAGTTGAAACAATATAAATACGATATTTATGAATAACAGATTAAGGGAAAGTGTCAAATAGACAACTCTAACCTGGAACAAAATGGCGTACACAGGTTATTTTAAATATAATAATTGTGTTTTAAGGGGATACGGAAGTAAACATTTTTTGCAAAATTAATAAATGTATTGTCAATAGGTCAAAGGTACCAGACTTATAAATTGCTACGACAGAAACGCGTTTCGTGTACGTAAGACTCCTCATTAAAGCTAAGATTAAACTAAAGGCTCTAAAGAGCCTGTGTCGCTCACGTTGGTATATGTGCATATTAAACAAAGGATACAGATGGATTCATGACAAAATTGTGTTTTGGTGATGGTGATGTGTTTGTAGATATTACTTTACCGAACAATCTTGCTATTAACAATATATCTATCTATAATGCACTTTGCCCAGTAGTTAGAGAGAAAAACATTTTGTAAAATTTTACGGTGCAGAGCTATGAGTTTCAGTCGACATACACGCCATCTTGAAATATTTACTTATCACATATAGATTCTGATTGGTTGCTTTATGAAGTGGCAGAGCATGCAGGCGCATATTTAGTATTTATTCTATTTTACCATGCCTATGAACCTTCTCTGTTGGCCTCATATACTATTATTTCATTGAGCGTTTATACAAACCTATTCGGCAAAGAAACACATCATATAGTATATTGAGTCAACAGGAAAATGTCCTAGTAGGCATTGTGAAATAAAATCCACACTAAATTGACACACGATCTAAAAACTAAAGGTATCGACAATCATATTATAATTGCTTGTGACCAAGTGTATTTAGTCAATTTTCGAAATGATGCCTACGGTAACATTCGGCAATCCTCGGTAAATTCCGCTACTCTCCTTCTACCTTAGATGAGGGTACGGAATCGGCCGAGTTGAGACGAATGCTACGTTAAGTTTTCTGATGATAACGATCCTAGCCATTTGGATTTATGAGAAGATCTATGATGAGAGGTGTCCAATTTGGGTATATTACAAATAATTATGGTGAACAACTATCCAACATGAAATGTAGACACTAGTGTGTTACAAGTGTAAAAGCATTTACACTAATTCATGATCATTCATAAACCATTAGGGACATATGCATTTCTCGATAAAAACAAAGTTTAAAAATATAGCACAGAACAACAAACGTAAAAACTTTGTAGACCAACATGAAGATTTTAGAATATGTATCTTATAAATGATTCACCATGTGAACGATTAACCAATGCATGATGGCGTTCATTCAACTTTCGAATTGATTACTTTTCTTTTACCATTTTAAACTTTTGTTTCAATAGCACACACGAAAACACCAGCATTCAATCAAGAAATCATGGTAGGTTAATTAGTTATCAAAGGTACCAGGATTGTAATTTTTGTACGCCAGACGCGCGTTTCGTCTATATAAGACTCATCAGTGACGTTCATATCAAAACATTTATATAGCCAAACAAGTACAAAGTTGAAGAGCATTGAGGATCCAAAATTCCAAAAAGTTTTGCCAAATACGGCTAAGGTAATCTATGCCCGGGATAAGAAAATCCTTAGTTTTTAGAAAAATTCAAAGTTTTGTAAACTGGAAATTTATAAAAAAAAATTACAACATTATTGATATTCATGTCAACACCGAAGTGTTAACCAAGTTAAGAATCTGTGAGATATATACTTTATAATATTGGTTTTTGTACATGTATTAATATAATGAATAAGCTTGATGAGGATTAAGATGTAGATATACTTGTCAATGTTAGATGCAAGAAAGCTGTCACATAAAAAAAAAATCATAAATCATTATGGTAATTAAACTGAATTAATCTCTCAGCCAGTGTACTCCATCTATAATGTTCTAGATTGTTTTATTATCTGATTACACAGTAAAATCACAAAAATTCTGAATTCAGAGGGAAATTTCTCTCAATAGCCTGAATCGCTTACCTGTTATTTTTCTTGCTTAAATCTTTTATCAATGATTATTCTTGCTTTTCATATTATAATGAGTGGCTTAAAAATGCCATTTAAATGCTTTTTGTATCTGTAATATATTCTTCAAAAGCAAATTAATGCATTTTAACCATCTGTTCCATTTTAGCCATAGTGTCAATGTTTCTGTGTTTCTGTTTATCTGTTTGTCCTTTTCATTTTTAGCCTTGGCGTTGTCAGTTTATTTTCGATTTATGAGTTTGACTGTCTCTCTGGTATCTTTCGTCCCTCTTTTCTTGACGTACAAGGAAATTAAATACAAAATTTATACTAGATTCATTTATGAAGATTTTTAAAGTTAAAAAAAAAACATAAACAACTTGTGTAAAATTGTCCTTAAAGGGCAATAACTCATAAAGGGGTCAATTGACAATTTCGGTCATTACAGTTTATCTTTATCTTCAATATTCAAGATAATAACCAAAAAAGGCAAACTTTCCTTAAAATAACCAATTTAGTCTCAGCAACCCAACAATGGGTTGTTGGTTTGTTTCATATTTCAGGGCTGATAGATCGTGATCTTTTCAACATTTTTACCCCATGTCAGATTTGCTATAAATGCTTTAGTTTCTGAGATATAAGCAGGATCTGCATTTGACCCCTATGTTCTATATTTAGCCATGGCGGTCATGTTGTTGATGGATAAAAAAATCGGATAGAATTCATAAACAAGATTCCTAAAGGAACATGCAATTAAGGTTAAAAAGTATAAGGCACAATAGTTTCAGAGGAGAAAAGTTTTATATGTTAGCAAACTGGATGAACAAAGTGTGTCCAATTGTCTTTAAAGGGCAATAACTCATTACGGGGTCAATTGACAATTTTGGTCATTTATCTTTTTTGTAGATCTTACTTTGCTGAACATTATTGCTGTTTACAGTTTATATTTATCTATAATTATATTCAAGATAATAACAACAAAATGCAAAATTTTCTTAAAACTACCAATTTAGTGGCAGCAATCGAACAATGGGTTGTACGATTCGTCTAAAAATTTCAGAGCTGATAGATCTTGACCAATTGAACAATTTTACCCATATCAGATTTGCTCTAAAAGCTTTAGTTTTTGAGAAATAAGCCAAAAACTGCATTTAACCCCTATGTTCTATTTTTAGTCATGGCGGCCATGTTTGTCTATGGATAAAAAATTTGGATACAATTTATAAACTAAATACCCTAAGGAATATGTAGTTGCAGTTTGAAGGTTTTTGGCACAGTAGTTTCAGAGGAGAATATTTTTGAAATATTTTACGACGACGACAGACGACGATAGACGACGACAGACAATGGACGACAGACGACAACGGACGAAGACGGACGCCAAATGATGACATCAGCTCACATGGGGCCCTTCGGGCCCCGGCGAGCAAAAAAGGAAAGTCCATAATTAAATGGTAAAATCAAAAGCTCAAACACATCAAACGAATTAATAACGACTGTCATATTCCATTTTTTTGTACATAAATTAAGCAGTTAGTTTTCTCGTTTGAATAGTTTTATATTTGTCATTTCGCGGCCTTTTATAGCTGACTATGCAGTATGGGCTTCGCTCATTGTTGATAGCCATACGGTGACCTATAGTTGTTAATTTATGTGTCATTTGGTCTCTTGTGGAGAGTTTTCTCATAGGCAATCATACCACATCTTCTTTTTTGTACATAACAGGTAATGATGTCAACAAGGGGTACAGCATAAAATTGAGAATGGAAATTGGGATATGTCAAAGAAACAACGACCCGATCAAAGAGCAGACTAAAGCCAAAGTTCACCAATGAGAAAATCCCGCACCCGGAAGTGGTCCTCAGCTTGCCCCTCAATAAAATTGTGTAATAGTTCAATGGAAATGGACGTCACACTTTATTCAAAAACATATAAATGAACTATAATTAAAAAAACATACAAGACTAACAAAGGCTAGAGGCTCCTGACTTAGAACAGGCACAAAAATGCGGCGGGTTTAAACCTGTTTTGTGAGATCTCAACCCTCCCCCTATACCTTTAGCCAATATAGAATAAAGAAACACATAGTAATACGCACAGTAAAACTTAGTCTAAAAGTAGTCAGAGTCTTATGTCAGAGTAGGTAACAAAAGAAAAATGATAAAGATACATAAATTAACAAAGATCTACTAGCAGTTACTGACATGCAAGCTCCAGATCTCAATTAAACTGATTGAAAGATTATGCCTTTATCATATTAAATGCAAGTACAATTCCTCCTGTTAGGGGGTTAGTATCAAACCATCATAAAATATATGAGAGGGGTTTGGTATCATACCATCATAAAATATATGAGAAGAACATAACCGTATCATGCAAACAACTGGTTTTAGAATAAATGTGTTTATTTCCGATGCAAAGACCCTATGAGTGTATCAATATTAATACCAAAATATGCAATCCTCATTCCTGACAACAGTATCGTAACTATATCTCTTCCGAGTAAGTATGTTTAAAGGTTTGGTTAAATCTTGAGGTGAATGAGACAGTTTTTAGCTTTGTAAAGAATATAACCACAAAATATTGGATGTGAAATACCTGTACATATAAAATGTCTGCATGTTGATTTATATTTACGAATGATGTCCTTATACCGATGATAAAATTTACTAAATGTTTGGACTAGTTTGTGATATCAAAAACCCTGGTGTAATAATTTTTCAGTAATACAGAGATTTCTTTCGTTGAAATCACATACATTGTTACAAACACGAACGACGACAGCCGTCAACATTGTGTTATATTCTTAATCACTATAAAAACAAAACAAATCTGTAACAAAGACGCATTTATTTATTTACTACGGATCTTCCCCCTCAAGGAATATATAACCTTACATGAAGCTGTCATTTGTAAAATCTTTAGGGATTTTGGCGTACAACATTTTAATTATGTCTACGATGAGTTTATGTATAAATAAATATATTATATTAAATTCAAATCAACTAATATTTGCCACAGATGGCGCGCGTTTTGCAGTGTATTAGATCGCGAATCATTTTCTATAATTAGAATCGTTGGCTCAAATAATAAAATCCTTAACCTTTTAAAAACATATTGTATCAAATAAGTTTTATAACAAACTCGCACAATAAATGTGATACATTTTTAGCTAAGAGTACAGTAACAACTTAAAGAGCACATAATAATGACAGAAGTCAATAGTTATTTAAAACAGTAGTCTTTCAGGCATGCATATCAGGTACAATATACTTTGAAATATTTTCATCTAACAGGCCTTCCATAGGCTGGGGTACATTCCAGCATGTCGTGTCCTCTCCAGTAATCACGTTTTGTTTCTGGTCCAAATTCGTGTAGAAACGATACATATGGCCGTCTCCAACTTCCAAGAAATGGCCATGTTCATTACCTTGCTTATCCAATGTAATCTGGAACAGCTTAGTAGATTTGTGTACAAGTTCTCCTAAAACAACATAATTTACAATACAATTATGTGACAACCATAGCTGTGGTATTTTTCTTAAAATCTTAGTTATACTAGTACTTACAATGTATATGACCTTGGTCTATGTACATATCCAACAAAGGACACCCTCTAACATTGTAGATGAGAATAGACTTCATGACAGAACTCTTTATTTTAGTGAACTCGTATTTCTTATATTGTAGTATGTTTGGTTTCTCTATTTCTTCTTTAGTTTTTGCTCAAACACAAAAGAGGATACAGCATCCTCAATTAAGGGTAATCATACCGATAAAGAGTGACAATCTACTAACTATATCGGCAAAATTTGACTTTTTAACATATCTTGCCTTCTGATCCTTTTTTTAATTTAAAGTGTTCATCAATCTATAATAATTTAAATCTTATAAGGCATATCGGGAACAAAATATTTCTCTCTAAATATCATAGTTTTCATGATAATAGCCAAAAATGTAAAACAAATAGTATTTTTTTTTTTATTTCTGGGCATAAACTCCTATGAAAATTTGTCTAACAGTTTTAATGACGATGGACATTTAGTGGAGCTTATTAATCTGAACATTTTTGCTCCTTTCAGATTATCTCTATTTATAAAGGTTCAAACAATAATAGACAAAACTTATTGTTACCCTTATAAATGTAGGACTCAAATCTATGGTGGATTCCAAATCTATGGCATATTCCATATCTATAGCAAATGTGACGTCATGCCACACCAAATTTATGGCGGATTTTTTGTGTTTCCAAATCTATGTCATATTTCGTGTGAATGAAGAACAAGGCGGTACATATACGATCAATTACTTGTCTTAAACAAGTGGAAATGAACGACAAAGGGGGCATGTCTTTAAACATCCATAATGGTCAACCAAATCTTGATGGCAAACAAAACATTTCGTAAATGATAAATTTATATACCTTAATACAGACCACGAGATTGAAACGACATTAAAGATAAGCATTTTATAAACTTTGCATGGTACTAGTATCTGTTTAACCCATTCATTAAACACTAATAGTTAGTCTCTGAACATACATAACAAGAAGGATTTTTTTTATTAAAAAATATATTATCAATAAAAATGAAAAGTTTGAATTTTCAAATAATATTTATTTCATCGAAAATCCTTTTTTTTTTATTCGATAACGATTTAAATTAAATTGGTATCCGGTAATTTTGTCTTTCACTTTATAAACTTTGCCAGCCGTAGATAGTAAAATATTTACTATAACTCCTTTTCTAACATATCCGGTACTGAAAAAAAGCGGTGCCCTTATTCATCGCGGGCTTCGGCAGGTACATCACATTTTGTTCCTCTTCCGGATAATTGGTCACATTGGTCACATCTCTTTAAACCATCCGCAAATTATTGTCGAGGGAAATACCTTCATCTGAAATGGTGTTAAAATCTATCGATTCCGTCATCGTTAGCGGGGGCGACGATGTAATATGGCATTATTCAATTGTGACGTTATATGTTACTCTTCACCCCGGAAAATTTTTCAAAATAAAGATCTGTCATATATTCGGAGAAAACAAAAATCTGCCATAGATTTGATTTAATTGACCTTTGTAACTTCACATTTGCCATATATAAGGAATCTGCCATAGATTTAGAACCCGCCATAAATATGAGTCCTACACATATAAAGAAGATGTGGTATGTTTGCCAATGAGACAACTCTCTACTGTTCTATTTCAGCCATGTCGTCCTTGTTGATGTATAGGCCGGGTCATATATGACACATTTTAAAAACAAGATACCTAAAAATTGTCTGAGCAGTTTCAGCGGGGATATTTTTGCAAAAGATTACAAAAATTAACAAAAAACTGTGAAAAATTGATTATTAAGGGCAATAACTCCTTAAGGGGTCAATTGTTCATTTTTGTCATATGTTGACTTATTTGTAGATCTTACTTTGCATAACACTATTGTTGTTTACAGTTTAGCCCTACCTTTATTAGTATTCAAGATAATTATAAAAATTTGCAAAATTTCCCAATTTAGGGATAGAAACAACGGGTGGTCTGATGCGACTGAAAATTTAAAGGCAGATAGATATTCTCGTGATAATCAATGATGAATTTGACCCCCCATGTTCTTTTTTTAACCATGGTTAAGAGAAGATTCTTGTAAAAGTTACGGCGACGTCGGACGCCAAGTGATGAGCAAAGCTCACTTGACTCTTTTGTGCAAGGTGAGCAAAAAATTAAACTACCTAAGACGCTTGACACCTAGCAGAACAAATGATTTTCTGTACATATTTTTATAAAAATAAAATATATAAAATATCTGTCTTATCGAAATATGAAACAAAAATGTGAGAGAAAAAAATACTGCCACATACAGGATTCCTACATGATATTACAATTTTGTTATATCGATTCTATAAAGTTCCTCACCAAGTACCCCTGATGCAAACTGTGATATCCCTGTCTCTTTCTCTATATAGATGTTCAAGTAACTCATTGCCATGTCTGTATCCTGTTTCATATGTCGTCTGATGGAAACGATGACGTCATTTCCAAAGTCAATCATCATAGTTCTGTCATGGCGACCAACATACTTCACGATGATTGCAACATTTTCCATTCGAAAAACGGTTTTGTCATCCCAAGATAGGGACGCACCATTGAAATAAATGCTACTAGGTTTCACCACTATTTCCACAGTTGGTGTGCGTAAAACAAGTACCCCGAAGAATGTTTTAAAGTCTCCGTGTTCATTTCTAGCAGTCGATTCCACAACAGCAGCATTGATAGTTACACCTTTAGAAATATTAAAAAGGAAAAAAAACATAATTTGTGCTGTTATAGTTAGAGCTTTAAAACTGGAGTGAGAAATGAAAAAAAATATGAAATTATATCTGTTTTAAAATAAAAAGTGTTTCTTGATACAGAAATTTTAAATTTTAATAGAATACAGCTCATAATTATTAGTATTGTACCAAGCGATTAAAATTAATTGCAATAGTGATACCAATATTGCCATGTATCAAAAGCACTGTTTAAAGTATCAGCTGTATGTCATGTCAAAGTAAAAGTTATAAATTTCTTCATCTAGTTGCACAAACTAATTTTGAAAATATGAGTAATGTTTTTACGGGAACTTTCATACAAGAAGAAAGTATGATAAGGTTTCCCTTTTTTGCCCTTGATTTTGGAAATCCTGGAGTACTTAAAATCTTTCAAATAACATTCTTCTTCGAACGTAATCTTTCGTTGTTTTTTTTTTTTTTTTTTTTTTTTTTTTTTTATTTAATTTAGTTCCTTTAGTTTTGGAGTTTAGTGTAACTTCCCTGAAATAGTACACATCTTTTTTTTGGGCCAGCTGAAGCCTGTATCCAAGTGTGGGAACTTCTCGCTGTATGGAAGACCACTTGGTGGCATTATGCTGTTCTATGAATTTTGTTCGAACTGTCTAAACACATTTCCCATTTCCAACCTCAATTTTATTTAGATGTTTATAAGACGTAAGTCTGTAAGACAGCATTCAATTTTGTAGATTTTGTTTAACATATTAACAGTAGAGTATTTGGTACAATTTGCACACAGACTGCTAAAGTAACCTAGTTGCGAGATCTTGTAGATGATATTTAGATATGAACCAAGGCGTTACCAACAAATATATTTATTCACATTTTTTTTAAATTTAAATGATTCTCCTTATATATTTCAAATATCTGATCACATAACTTATTTCTATGTAATTTTGTTAAAAAAAATATATTTTATTTTTTCAAATCTACTAACTTGTCGACGAAGTCTACATTCAAATTAATTAAAGAAATGTTAAATATTTGACAATTGGAAGGCTTGATGGTAAAGTATAATGAAATATAAACTCTATGTATATTCTCAGATTAGAATTTCATAAATCTATTTGTTGCAAATTTTTATTAAAAACAAAATCGCATTCTAATTACCAATATGATACTTCAATTCAACAGGTTTTGACTCATATTGTCTCCTTCATTGATGTTTTTTTTTATCAAATTGTTGGTATATAAACGTCAAGTGACAGACATTTTATATATGCTAAGGACACATACTTAATATATTTGAATTAATTATCAACAAGTGCAATTGGAAACATTAAAAAATCGCATGCGTCTGTAAAAACGGTTTGATTTCATAACTTTAAAAACTTTTAAAAATGTTTGTTATACTTCTATTTTCGAGCAACAATGTTTCTTTTTCTCCTTTTCTTACATCGTCTTAGTTGCATTTCGAACTATTATATATCAATGTTATAGCCTGTGATCGTTGCTCACTGCTCGACAGTAGACATATCGACGAAGTTTTAGATTGGGCCAGGAATACAGGCTATCAATGTTAAATCTAACGTTGATTTGGATCTGCAATATCTATGAAATAAATATAGTCTTTACATAAAAATTTCAATAAGTTAACAGTTGACTTTCATGGGGAAACGAATTCTTAGGAATTGATCAACTATTCATTACCTGTTTTCGCACAACTTTTATAGTGAGGTGATGTATGAATTCAAGAGTATTATAAATCAAGAATACTTTCAAGATACAGTACCTGACACTGGATCTTTCACCAACTGGAGGATTTCACCATTCTTTGCTTTAATATTAAAACAAACGGGTAACTCTAGATCCTTCATTCGAACCATAAAGTGTGGATCTCCGCCAGCTAAAACAGGATACACATTTCATAGTTAAATATTATTGTTAAATAACATAGTTTAGTATGAGCATTTGAATTTTTCAGAGGGAAACCTTTAAAATGTCATTATAACATAGCATTTGCCTAGAACAAAATATTGTAATTGTAACACAGTTGTAAGGCATTTTAACTCTTTTTTAGAGTTTTAGCACAATATGTGGTAAAAGAGCAACATTTGTATTAGCATCAAAAGGTCAAAGCTCGTTATTAAACGGATGTATGTTGTTGAATGACTGAGATATTGAATATCATATGCAAGCTTCCTCTATCTCAGCGTTGTTTCATTTTTTCTGTGTTTCTTTTAACCTAGAGAACAACAAACATTGAAGAAAAAATACTATTTTTACTATTTGATGTCATGAAACAGAGTAATGAAACCGACTTCAAATGTACAGTTAAGATTTGGTGTATGACAGATATACTTCTTAAATAGATTTAGCTGCCTTATATATAAAAAAGACCAAAATGACACAGACATTAACAACTATAGGTCACCGTACGGTCTTCAACAATGAGAAAAGCCCATACCGCATAGTCAGCTATAAAAGGTCCCGATAAGACAATGTAAAACAATTCAAACGAGAAAACTAATTCATTAAGCTTATTCATTTTTACCTAATGGACTCGAATTTTTATCACACTAAAATATTTACTAGAGATTACAATGAAACAGTAAACAAGTATGCATGAAATAGTAATAATGTATCAGCAATCTCGTGCTTTTTTTTAGACGCACTCTATGAATTATTACGAAGACTGCCGATGGTTATGTGATCCAATATAAACTAAATAGACACATAAAAAGACAGACGAGAAGTTGTATTAGTTTAAATTTGTTCGTTTTTTTATCTATATTCATGATAGTTATTGATGATGATTATGAATTTTTAAAGTTAAAACAAATGAACTTATGATTACAATATGTCTTATGTCTATAATAAGTCTATATAGCCGAGAAATAAAATTTAGATATATGGTAACAAAAAATTTATGAGGAATAAATGTTGTCTGAAGTACTAGTACGTTGCATTTTTTACAAATGGTTGATAATACATCTTGTAATCGAAAGCTTTCATTAGCACGATACTGAAGTGCTTGCATCAACTTTATATTCTTTCTCATTTCTACCCAGTACAAGAAGTTAACAAATTATATAAATCTGATTATAAATCAGATTTTTTTTTCAAGTTTTGCATAAAAGGATCTGAAAACACTCCAATTTACTTTCAGTTCTGTTAAATATTACATCAGCCAATCAAATTTCAACTTGAAGGTGAGTTATTATCTGACGAAACCAGAGGATCGCTTATTTAATAGGTCGTTAAAACCGAAAGTAGAATGTAGTGTTTACATATCTTTGTAAGCAAGGCTTGGACACGGGATTTATATTTTAATCATATTGTATAAACATCAAACTGACAATGTCAGTGTAGACTATGTAACTGTATGTTAAAGTACCTCCCCCACTGAAACTTCCTCCCGACGGGCCTCCACCAGCGTAGAAACTTCCTCTCGAAATGTCATAAACCGGCAAAGGCTGGCTATACATGTAAGCACTCCCAGGTTGTCCATGCTGTTGTACTGATGAACTTGTCCTAAATGACGACCCAGACAGCGCAACTAAAACAAGTAAAACAAGGAATTAACATACTCGTTAACGATACTTTAATTCTAAGATCGACATTTCTGAAATATTTTTGTCTAGGATTTATATCATTGATTCATGTCGTTTTTTCAATTTGTTCAGGTAAACTTGACAAACTAACCGATTTTTGTTCTAGCTATATAATGGATTAGTTTTCGTAGATTATATACCTCATTCTTTAAGATTTAGTACATTTTATGAAACATGAATTTGTGTCTATAAATCATGGTAACATCTAAGCTATCAGTTTGTTGGTATTGAAATTAAAACTTTGTAAAAAGGCTTGTTTATAATTCAGATTTGAAAAATAATTACTCGTGTACCAATACGAAATTAGAAGTTGTACCATTTGATGTCTAATATCAAATCTTGTACATTATTTTCAGTGCATATTAAAAAAGAAGATGTGGTATGATTGCCAATGAGACAACTGTCCACAAGAGACCAAAATGACATAGACATAACAAGTGCATAGCCTTTTTTTTTGTCTACTTAATATTTGAATCTTCAAACGCTATTTGTCCATAATGTGCAATAAACCAGTTTGAAAAAAAAAGACACTGTTTACTATAATTTCCTAGCTTAATTATCGGTTCACATGTGTTGTCTTACTACATAAGTTAAAATTAGCTTCTATATTTCTGTGGAAATAAATTATTGACAAAAAATTAAAATTACATTTACAGGAAAACAAACTCTAAATTTGTTCAATTTGATGTTCATATACAGAGAGATGAAATGATTTTTTATTTTAAATTTAGAAGGAAATCTGTTTTGATTGACTGTTACAATTTGTGTTGTAATATTTTCGTTAGAAATTTTTCAACTTATGCTTCATTTCTAAAGTGAATAACGTGAATGTGTACCCCCTTTTTGCAGTAGCAATAACCAGATTTGTCAATTGTTTTCTTGTAAACAGAAACTGAGATGTATATGCACTTGTGATTTAATTGCTTGTGTGAATTTACTTTTAATATTAAACATTATGAGGAAAAACGATCGGGCAAAGAAACTGTTTTCCCTTCTGGACCACTTACGTGCACTCCACACTCAGAATTGAGTTGCATTAAATTTGTGTGCTTCTTTGCAATATTTGGGTTACATTTCTTGTATTTGAGTATTTTAATCTTAATTATGGTGCTACTGGTTTTTTAGCTCACCTGCCCCGAAGGGCCAAGTGAGCTTTTCTAATCACTTTGCGTCCGTCGTCCGTCGTCGTCGTCCTTCGTCGTCTGTTAACTTTTACAAAAATCTTCTCCTCTAAAACTATTAGGTCTAATTTAACCAAACATGGCCACAATCATCATTGGGGTATCTAGTTTAAAAAATGTGTCCGGTGATCCGGCCAGCCAACCAAGATGGCCGCCATGGCTAAAAATAAAACATAGGGGTAAAATGTAGATTTTGGCTTATAACTCTGAAACCAAAGCATTTAGAGCAAATCTGACATGGGTTAAATTGTTTATCAGGTCAAGATCTATCTGCCCTGCAATTTTCAGATGAATCAGACAACTGGTTGTTAGGTTGCTAACCCTTAATTGGTAATTGTAAGGAAATTTTGGTTATCTTGAATATTATTATAGATAGAGATAAACTGTAAACAGCAATAATGTTCAGCAAAGTAAGATCTACACATAATTCAACATGATCAAAATGGTCAGTTGACCCCTTAAGAAGTTATTGCCCTTTATAGTCAATTTTACCAATTTTCCTTAAATTTTTGTAATATTTTACAAAAACCTTCTCCTCTGAAACTACTAAGACAAATGTAACCAAACTTGTCCACAATCATCATAAGAGTATCTAGTTTATAAAATGTGTCCGATGACCCTGCCTGTGAACCAGGTTGCTGCCCCTGAGTTAGTAAATTTACAGAAATTTGGCTGTTTTTTGCTATTATCTTAGATATAATATTATAAACTATGATGTTAAACTTATTTTACATGATTTCAAAAGCATCAGAAAATACAGGTGAGCGACGCAGGCTGTTTAGAGCCTATAGTTTTCTTTCACACATACTTTTTGGTGGCAGCATCGGTATCTTCTTTTAAGTTTTCATAAATGTGTGTTTGATGAAATTTAAAAATATTTTTCCTTACGTTGTGCGTCTTCATTTTCTTCGAATGATCCGACATCTTTTTCATCTGGTTTTGTAACGACCATGGATGTCAAGGGTGTAACAAACTTATACTGTAAATAAAAAATGTAGTGGTAATGTAACCTACTTTTCTATTACTTTTCTACCTTTCTATTACATTCCTATTTTTCTATGTATTGTAAAGCCTTGTAAAAAAAACCATTTAAATAGTACTGTAGTGGTGGAATATCAATTTCAAGTAAGACATATCGCATAAAAAGTGACCATGCTGTTAATAGTAATCAAATCCAGAAAGCTAATGTATTGCAAAACAATTGGTTTTTTTTTCTCAATTCTTAAAATAGTTGCAGAGTATATGTATTTCAATATATACATAATGTCTTGAGTGTATCAACCATTTGTTAAAAATGCAACGTACTTTCAGACAACATTTATTCCTGATAAAGATTATAAATTCTGTGACATTTTTTGTTTCCCGATGATATATCTAACGTCATATATACCTTAAGAGAAAGATCTAAAGCTTTTTGATTCAATTGTGTTTTTTCTTCAGCATTGTCAACTTCTATTGCTGACTCCAACAGTTGTTTTATTGTTAAATATGCCCATATTCTCTCTGTAATTTTGTGGAAATCTTCAGGTTTGGTCAGTTCTGGAACACCTTTGTTTACATCTGAATCAAGAGACAGTTCTATATGTCCATCAGAACCGTCCCCAGTTACAACCAAATCCACTTCATTGACATCATCATCGGACATTTTACCGGCAATGATTAATTCCTTTCCATCAAAAAACGTATCAAAACTTAACCTTGTTACATTTTCAACAACTTCATCGTCTTTTCCAAGATATTGAAATGTTAAATTTTGTAAGGTCGCAGACGATATTTCATCATAAAATCCTTTTATTTGCAAAGAAGAATCTGAATCTTCAAAAATTCTTCTGGCAATTCCTTTGTTCTGAACAGCAAGCTTTTTGATGAAGGTATAATCAGCATTATTCCCAAATGCAAGGCTGAACATTGTTATTCCTTTTGTGTTATATGTTTTCACGTTTTTCAGAATTTTGTGGCTGGCTGTTTCTGCTCTTCCATCAGTCAGAAATACAATTAATTTGATACGTTGACTGTCTAGTTCTACGTTATTTAGAAACTGTATTCCTTTCTCCAAGGCATCATTAGCTTTTGTTCCTATTCCAAAAGTACTTATATTTATTAAAATAGTTATCGATTAGTAATCTTTCTCGCACCGTAATTATTGACGTGGACTAAAATATGTTTATTCTGATCTAATAGCTTTTCTGTTTCGTATTCGCCGATTTGTATAAAAACAAAATAGCAGAAAACCGACTTATGGTTGTATTATGATTATTTAATTTTGGGAAATTCGGTTGTCATCTTTTAAAAAAACAACGAGTGACGGTATTTTCTTTCTTTTTTATTCTTTGGTGTGAAGGGGGCTTTATTTCGTTCGTTTTATGTAACTCACATCAAGGTATGTTAACTTTTGGACGTAAAACACTTATAGGGAGGGGATCGGATGTGATCAATCATCATCACAATTACTCGTGTAGAGTTGGGAAGTCATGGGTAAAACTAAAGACTGGATAATTAATAGTGTGTGCTTCTACACTAGGGACGCAGCATATTAATGTGTTTCGGTAAGGTGATGTCTTCCTGCTCTTCATTGTCCTCATCCTCATTATCATCATCTAGTCCAAAAATTTATTTATTGAAAATTTCAGCAAATAAAATTATGGTGTATTTTTACAACACGACGGGTGCCACATGTGGAGCAGGATATGCTTACCCTTCCGGAGCACTTGAGATCACCCCTAGTTGTTGCTTATTCTTTAGTTTTCTATGTTGTATCATGTGTACTATAGATTGTCTGTTTGTCCTTTTTCATTTTTAGCCATGGTGTTGTCAGTTTATTTTCGATTTATGAGTTTGACTGTCCCTTTGGTATCTTTCGTCCCTCTTTTATAGGGACTTTCAACATATTTTATTTTATCTATTCCTAGAAATTCAGGTGACCATGGTACATATGTCTTCAGTGTATTTTAAATCCCTCTCAATATTTACATGTTTTATGCAGGTATATACAATAATAAAATCTAGTACAGTGTATATTATATAGTATACAAATAATCAAGGTTAGTACCTCCACTGGCCGCCATCCTTTGACTAAACTCTCTGGCGTTAAGTGTTGTATTGCTATTTACAGAAACCAGAGACTCCTGCCAAAGTGTAGATTGTGAACTGAATTCCATAATATTGAATCTGTCTTCTTCGTTTAAGTCTTGCAAAATCTTATCCATGGCATCACGTTGTTGTTGGATTTTCACTCCCGACATTGAGCCGCTTACGTCTAGAATGAACAGAATGTCTTTCGGAATCGGTTTCATACCGGACGGTGCAAAGAAGTGGACAAAGTATCCATCAACAACCTATAATAACAAAATAAATAATGATATTTATTAAGAGTTATAATATAATTATATAATACAAATGATATCTGACGAAAAGTTTAATTATGGCCGTTACTTCGCTAGTGTGCCCACATCTTGAGTACGCTTCTGCAGTATGAAACTATATCGAAAACATCACATTGATTCCCTAGACTTGGTTCAAAGAAGATGTGCCAGATTTGCGACATTAATATACAGTCGAGAACCAGGGACAGTTACAAACATCATGAAAACCCTAGAATGGCAAACGCTTGAATCTAGACGGAAATCCAGTAGATTGAGCATGTTTTACAAAGCCACGAAATATGGAAAGGCAGCAGTCAACATTGTTACCATCATGCGTGAGAAGACCATTTACCTCAACAAGACAATACCATCCAGAAAAATTCACTCAGATGCCTACAAATACAGCTATATACCACACACCAATACCGACTGGAACAGCCTGCGTCTTTTATACATCTCTTGAATGCTTCAAGGAGCAACGTCGGGGAGTGCAGCTTTTTTATTTGCACTTGTAAATACTGAGCAAGTTGGTTGACGTTTGAACAGCAGTATATGCGCTATGGATAATACAGATTAATAGTGCATTTATAAATAGGGTGTGCAATTTGAACTTATCCCAATGCACATACTTGCTCTTGCGGTTTAATGTCCGACCCAAACTTCAAATATTTTTCTGACATTGTTCAAAAACAATACACATATCATTAAAATACTTGAGTTTGCAACAGTGATGTTAAAAAATGGATATGGTTTAATTTAAATATACTGTTGTAAAATGTTATTCAAACAGAAATCATTTTAATTGAAGGAAGGACTTTCCTTCGTGCATGGCTCTGATTGTTCTCCGAGTTTGGCTTCCAGTTTTATTTTGTTTTTTAACAGCTCTTCAACGTTTTTATTAGGTTTTTGCATTAAAAAATCACCGAAAAGACTTAATTGATTGTCGAAATGAACATCTGGTGTAGTATAATTGGTACTGTTAATGTTATTACTTTCACTGTATTGATGCCTCTGCTAGTGACTTGGTATACATTAGGCCGTTAATTTTCTCACAGACAGTTGAATTGTTTTTCATGCCGGGGCCTTTTATAGCCAACAATACGGTAAGGATTTTTCTCATTGTTGAAGGTCGTACAGTTTCCCATTATTGCTTACATCCACTTCATAAACTTGGATAGTTGTAGCATTGGCAATCATTCCACATCTACTAATTTTTATATAGTAATCAGAACTTCCAAATTAACAGGAATTATTTTTGTTGTTGTCATATTAAATTTTATTAATTAACTGTTCTAAAAACTTTAAAATGGTCGAAATACTTAGAGTTTCTACCCAAGGAATATTACTACCGTAACTGTTTCTCGAAAATTATTTCGGAATTTCAGGTCCTAAATGCTCTTCAACTTTGTACTTTATTTTGCCTTTAAACTTGTGTTGCAATAACTGCAAAATATATAGCATTTCCCTTGATAAGGAAAGTCAGATTTTTTGTTTTATAAATAGGTCTATAAAATTAGCCGAAAAATATTAGATCTGATTTTTTTTCTAACTTTTTCTCTTACTTCGTAGGAGGGTTTTTTGTCCAAATCACAACATTTAAGTTAAACTATAATGTAATAACTTCTGAAACATGTCATAATATCAACTTTATATTATACTTACCAAAACCTCTCCGCCATCAAATTTTCTTTCAACGTCATATTCAATCACAAAGAGCCCGGATATTCCTTGGTCGGATTGTTGTTTTTGGTCATCAGTAGTAGGTGCATAGTGAATCATCGCTGATTTTGTTGTTGGCCTATTAATCGTCACCAAAGCATTCTTGCCTTCTAAAACATTAAAAACACAATGACTTACCATATCCCATCATGATTATATATTTTATTAGATGTCTTAGAAACTGTTAATATCCTTGGTTTTTTTTCTTCAAACATTTCAGAATGATTTATCATAGTTTAGCTGTATATAAACAGAAATGTATACGCAAACATAATCTTTTAAAAACCGCTACACTTACGTATCAGCATTGTATGCAGCATGTATTCCCTTAGTTACATTATTTATTTGACTTGTGTGTGTGTGTGTGTGTTTGACAATTTGTGTGTGTGAAAAGACAGTATCAAATGGTGGTATATTAATCCTATAATAATAATTGATTTTTTTGGTAAAATGATGTACCTCATACCAAAAATTCTTTTGATGACATATATTTGATTGGAAATGCACAAAAATGTCTCAAAATGATAACGCTTTAAAAAAATGAATAAAGTTTTGAAATTAATTTTGAACTTAGGTACTAACAAGTGTTTGCTTAACAGAAAACAGACACATTTAAGCACCATTTTTTCGGTGCAAACATGCAAACTTTGATTTTAGGACCAACACAGTAAAGTGAAACTTTATTTTGCCGTTTTAAAATCTTGTATTAAGGGCCTTGTAATAACTTTTTGATTTTTAAGAATGTCTACATTGCTGGAGTATAGATCTCGTATTGTTTTTCAATGATTTCCATTTAATAGGGTTAGCTCTTACAAGGAAGGTTTTGCTCCTATTGAATAAATTAAAATTTTACGAACACCATCAGTTGGTTGACAATTATAGAATATACTTGACCACGGGTATGTTCCAATTATTGTATGCACATTTCTGTCCAGTTGTATTTGATTGTGACTTCCTAAATTAATACTGATAACCGGATGTATACGTTTATGAGCAACACAGCGAGTGTTATATGTGATGCAAGATCTTCTTAATCTTTAAAAATCACCCCGTTTATTTGGAGAGGTTTATTTGCAAAACATTTTTATGCCCCACCTACGATAGTAGAGGGGCATTATGTTTTCTGGTCTGTGCGTCTTTCCGTCTGTCCGTCCTTCTGTTCGACCGTCCGTTCCATTTCAGGTTAAAGTTTTTGGTCAAGGTAGTTTTTGAAGAAGCTAAAGTCCAATCAACTTGAAACTTAGTACACATGTTCCTTATGATATGATCTTTCTTATTTTAAAACAAAATTAATCTTTTGACCCCATTTTCATGGTCCACTGAACATAGAAATTAAAAGTGTGAGTTTCAGGTTAAAGTTTTTGGTCAAGATAGTTTTCAATGAAGTTTAAGTCCAATCAACTTGAAACTTAGTACACATGTTCCCTTTTGATTGATCAATTTACTTTTAAGGCCAAATTAGATTTTTAACCTAATTTCACGGTCCATTGAACATGGAAAATGATAATGCGAGTGGGGCATCCGTGTACTTTGGACACATTCTTGTTTGTTATGAATAGCACTGGTTATGTCGGTCTTTTATTACCTTATGAGTATTGGTCGTTCCTTATCTTATTAAACTTTGTTTTTGGTTATTTCATGCACCACTGTGGTTTGCGGATGGTTCAGAACAAGGAATATCTTATAATTGCTTACATCCATGCATGTAAACTATGTAAATATTGTTTTCTTACCATCAATACTACTGTCAGAAAGTATGTCATTTCTAATCGGTGGCACAGAGACTTTAGTGATATCCCTCGACTCGTGTATAGCTACGTCTATTTTGAAATCTTCTACTATCTGACCGGGGTCAATATATATGATGTGCTCATATTCCCCGTAAACTCGCTCCAATAATTCTTGGTAGGTCAGATTGAATGTTATTGAACTCTCGGCTGCAACGTTAACTTCAACACTGAACCGGTTGGTATGCCTAGGTCTGTAAAGAGATAGCTTAATGTTTGTAAAACCATGGAAATACACTTCCATAATACTTCCATGCTAAAACAGAATCAAAGGCTGTTAACACTGGCGGATCTATAAATTTTCATAAGTGGGGACCCACTGACTGCCCGCTCCAGTCACGCTTCAGTGATTCCCTATTGAAGCAACCAAATTTTTTCACCCTCCCACCACCCCCCCCCTTCTTAATCCGCCTCTGCGTCAACAATGATGAAGGATTGTCAATTCAATTTAGATTTGATACGTGTGGCTACCGTTAAGAATTACTAGTAATCAAATAAGGCAACTACTCCTTCAAACAAAAGTGTTACGCTTTCTGTACGCTACAGCACATTTACAACAACACTTTAAGGGGTCTATTTGGGGAACAAAATCCAGCTTATCCTTATTTCTTATGACGACAATCAAATATTTCACGCTCTTAAATCTTCTAATTCTGTAGACCTAAATTATATTACAAGAGGAATTGTTTACATGCGCTGGCTCTGAATGTGCTTCAACTGTAATCTGCCTTAGGCCGTTCTGTTATTAAATAACTGTGTAATTAAAATGCTGAATCTTGACTCTTGTATTGGATTTCCTATCACAAAAGGAATGCCAAGAAACACGAACGTGCGTTTCAGAGAAGATCATGACCTAGAACTCCATGAAAACTGGTACCCACAGAAATTGAACACAATGTCACTAAAACATATACGGGAATTGAAAAGAAAATTCTGCATATTGCACAAAAAAGGATGATAATAACCAGCGACGCTCAGATGAAAAAAGTTTGAAAGCCAAAACAAGTACAAAGTTGAAGATTACCGAGGACAAAAAGTTCCAAAAAGTTGTGACCAATACGGCCAGGGTAATCCGCCTGGGACACGAACATCCTTATTATTTAGAATAATTCATACTTAAAATTGCAACGATTGCATTGTCTAAAAACACGAATAAATCATAAATAACAAGAAAAACTGTTCAGTCAGTTTTGTTTACAATAGCGAGCGTAGCGTATCGGAATTTACGATTTTAAGCCCGTCTACTTTTGTGGACAACACAATCAAATATAGACACGATTCCAAAAGGAAACGGTTATGTGTCTTTTATAAATCATAAGTATTTCTAAAAATACATCTATGTATTACTTATAAATAATTGAGTCAGGTATCTTCATTTGTTACCACAAGTTACTTAATATTAAAACCTTTACTAAATTCTTTCATGGATACACAGATGTGGTTTGCAAGTTTGAATGTTCCTGTAGAAAACTTAGTTCTAAGGTAAGGAAGCACAAAAGTCATCTTAATGTTTACACTGGTGGGGTCTACCAAATCCTGAAATTTATTTGAGTTTTGGTGACTAGTTGTCTCATTGGCAATCATACCAGATCTCCTTATTCTCTTATAGTTGTGTACATACTTTTGTGAAACGATTCCAGCTGTTTGTCCCTTTTTCTTTGCTGTTTCGTACTTTTTCTTTGCTTTCTCCTTCTCATTGATTTCTCCTGGATATAGTTTGCCATCAATCTCCCTGTTTATTTAATGATAATATTATTCAATAAAAAGGACAAAAGGGATATTATATGAAATGTAAGATATAATAAAACATAAATTGAGTATACCGGATCAGGCATAGACAACATTTCTTATGACGAAACATTAAAACGCATATTACAGGAACAGTGTAGATTTATCATATAGGGCATAAAATCGCAAAACAACTTTGACCAACCCAGAAGCAACTAATCCGAGTTTGTATTACATTTTTGTCTGCATAGTATATTGATTCATAGTAAACGAAGTCAAAGACGGCCCATAGTAGAACTGTTAACTACTGCTTTCGTTTCATTCAAAATTTTGAAAAATGCTTTGTTCAAAACAAGACGTATAGAAAATTATTGTTTTTCAAATTTTATATGTATTTGTTGATTTAGTAACTTACATGACAAATTCGGTGATGAATGCGGCATCTGGAAGAGTAACATCGAATTTAGCTTCTACAGACTTGTTATCACTATTTGCTACAGTACTTGTAACAAGTGTTGTGGCAAACCTATATCTGATATCAGATTGAACATGGAGAGAGGTAATTTCTAGGTTCTGAAATGAAAAAAGTATAAGCTAAAAGCTTGCATACCAAAAAAAAACCAATTATCACAAAATTGGTTTGTTTCTTCTGAGAGAAGTATAGTTTGAACATGGGAATAAAAAATAAGTTATTACATCATATTAAGTATATACTTACATTATATGTATGTTTCATTATAATACGTTATTCTGATTGGCTACACTGCAATTTCGCGTTATTCTTTAATCAACTTCATTAAACAATAAAATGTATCATTCATGATGACACGAGGTCCCACTTTAAAATGCACAGGTGAATTCAATAAAAACTTGATAAAAATCGTGCTTTCATGATCCTAGCTAAAAAATGTAATTATAAGTATTGAATGCTTCCTTTTGTAACTTCATAGTGTTGTAAAAGCGTTGACCGTGCGCACATTTTTAAAATGAAGCGCTTCCGCGCATCATACAAAATGTACTTCGATCAACGCTTGTATACCCCCAATGAAATTACAGAAAAAAAAAGCATTCAATTCTTAATTACTGATTTGCTTTTGTTTGTTTTCGTGTCAATTGCAAATAGTGGATACATATGTAGGATGAAACATAAGAAAACTATGTATGTTAGAGTTGCAAAAAATGAATAAAAACCCTTTTGTAGTGACATTGTTTTGCTTGGTTGCTGTCTTGTTTTTATACTCTTCTGTCCAATTTCATTTAAACTAATGTGACATTTATTACAACTAAGATGTATTAAAAAAAAGCGAATGACAAAACAGTATTGGTGTGGTGTTTGACTTAAAATTGTATCCGAAAAATCTTCAGTAAGTTCGATTCCTAAAGCATAACCCTGGAGCTGTTGGAGTTGCTTTGTTGAGAATAATATCATTGCAAACTTATACATGTTACATCATGAATTTTTTTTTTATTTTGTGGATTTTAAAATCCTAAACTTTGGTATGAAATAGTCTTAGTAGAGGTTTGAGACCAAATAATGTTAATATATCTGTTATGTTTCGATGTAATAAAATATTAAAGCTGACACGAGAAAAGTGTTGTTGAAACGATAGGGATGTGATACAAAATCACAAATGCGCTTGACAAATACAAAAAGCAAAGAAGGACAGTTTGTATTGCTACTTTCATCTCAAATTCACAACGAGACCTTGCACATTAAACAATATATCACACGTGCAACTCACTGCAAATGTAAGACGACCTGCCAACAGATCTTTTCGAACAATTATGAATTATATGAGACATGATCATCTAACAAGCACTGTTATAAAGTGCCCGACAATCCCGGAACAAAATAAAAAATTGTTCTTCTTTGGGTAAACAAGGCTTTAATACTACCTGTTGTTGATATAAGCATTTACAAAAGCAACTGACATAACACAATTGAAAATAAGGTATGAAGTGCACAAAAATTTAAAAAAAAACGTGTCAGAAAGAGAGAAAGGGATAATGAAGTGGTGTACATTCATTTAGATACTGATATATTGAAACTACATTGTATCTAATAAGAATTAAGCCTCAGATATAATAAGGATTTATTTAATGGATTTGAAATTTATTCATACAATTTTTCGTACATAAATGACAGTGCAGCATAAGCCTCTAAAGGCTGGTCGGTATAAATATACACTAGAAAACACACCCGCGAAATCGCGGGCATTCAGAGCGTAGTTTAAAGTATGTAAAGTGTTGTTCGGAGAATTTTGTAAAATATTGAATGACTGGAGAATTTCAGAAAAAGTATCACAGGTTGTTGAAGACAGGAAAATGTTTTTTCTTTATCCCTCCTCCTTTATTTCCAAAATTCCCAATTTTTGGTTTTCTATCAATTTCAATATGAACATACATTTAGTATGTTATGAACATTTAAGAAAGGAGCCTGTAATTCAGTGGTTGTTTTTCCGGTTCATTTTTTTAACATAAATAAGGCTGCTAGTTTTCTCGTTTGGATTGTTTTACATTGTCATTTCGGGGTCTTTTAAAGCTGAGTATGCAGTATGGGCTTTGCTCGTTGTTGAAGGCCGTAGGGTGACCTATTGTTGTTAATGTCTGTGTCATTTTAGTCTCTTGAGGACTGAGAGTTCTCTCAACATGGCAATCATACCACATCTTCTTTTTTTTTGTAATCAATGAATTTTGTAAAAGATTTAATGACTGGAGAATTACAGAAAAGGTATCAAAAGTTCACATGAATAATTTTAGCGCTTATCTGTACATGTATATAATGAACATTCATTACTATATAAATAAAGTGTATTTACTTTCAATTCTTAGTTTACTAATCGACCCATGGTGGTCATTGATATAGTATACAGACCCTCTCTATTTAAAAAACTCTGTGACCACCGTGGATAGTAAACTTGAAAATGATAGCAGATAGAATTCTGAAAATACACTTTATTCTTAGTATGTGTATGTTCAAAGTATACAGAAAAACGCAAACCGGAAGTCTAATCTGGCTTAAAATTTCGTCCAATGACGGTACAATATCCGGATGCCTTTTTTCTCGTTTTTCTCCCAAAATAACTCAATCTGAATAATCATATAAATGGATAACAAATGCGACTATGCACTGTACCTATAGGACACAGAAGCGTGTTGATTAATTTATTGTGGAAAGAAGAGAAGCGACACACAAAATGAGGTCTTCTCGTTTAAGTATAGATGTTAATTTACTGCTTATGTTTAAAATTGTAATATAAATATAGATTCCTACACTTCAACAAGTGTATTACGATATTTCTACACTCGAGACAGTTAAATTTTATTATTTAAAGCGCGAGGCTTGCCGAGCTCTTTAAATAACTAAAATTTAACTGTCGAGAGTGGAGAAATATCGTAATACACGAGTTATAGTGTCGGAATCTGTTTCTCTAATGATTTTTATCCTTCTTTTTCAAAGATTTTCAGAAACTTGTGTTCTTTATATGCGACGTCATCAGGCATTGCCGCCTTTTTTCATGGCGTCACAATAGGAAAATTCAGAAGAAAACAAAACATTTAGACGTCATAATCAAATTTCGACTAATTATTTGCCGAGAACAGATTTTTCACTAGTGAGGAGAAATATTTTTCTCACACCGGTCAGGAAATGTGAAAATAGCACAAAAATTAGAGAAATATACAATTGTATTTCATGTACATGTACCAAGTTGTAATTTAAGATAAAAATGTCTATCTATATAAGACAAGACATCTTATGAATAAATGTGCCATTACTGTAATAAACGAGCAAACACCTATACACGCAGATTTTTTTGTACGACCAGCAGGCACGAGAGGCAAACGGGAATGAAAGGCAAAGGGTTTACTCTTTTTTACTGCAGTTCTTCGCGTTAAAAGTCTTAATATTGTCAATGAGGTCCTTCACATAGCGTGAAGTTGAATATGGTTGAATCATTAGTCGTTCGGGATCGCGCTACATCAACCCATTGAGAGACAGCTGTGTGGTGATATCATCAAATTAAAACCTATATCGGTTAAATAAATGTATATCTCTCAAATGCTGTGAAATAATAATACTTCATATTAACTTCAACAGGATTAAAATGAAGTAGATTTAGTGGACACTTGAACAACTCTGGACAAGAGATATTATCAGCTTGTATATCGGAAAGAAATAATTACTCCTTACCAACTTGATTGTAACCTATACAATATATGTACTGTTAATAAAAATGTCAAATGCAGAGTGTTTATTCGTAATTAAGAAACATATAAATAAATGAAAAATTAGTCATTCCACTTTTTAAACTAAAAAGGGAAAAAAGTACTCATATTTTATGTGAATGAATTTTATGTTCTAAGCGGTCAACAAGAAGATTGTTTCCCTTCAATGTATGTGTTGTTAAGCATGCCAAAAGTAAGTAGGACTATTCGTTTAGTACAATTCTGCGTGGAAATAATGAAAATTCTAGGTTTTCTTTCTTGGTTTAGATTTCTAAAATAGATTATCGTTATTAATCTGAGGTGTGAGGTAGAGGGCGCAAATGTCGCCTGAAATTATGTCACACGAAGGTCATTTTCAAAAGTTTTTCAAAATAAATTTTACTACACATCACAGTATCACAGCTCCTTTTATTAGTGCACTTTCAATTTCTTAAAACATTTTGGCCTGATTTCTAGTATATATTATGTACTCAAGTTAAAATTAAACATATAGATTAAGGGTACGACCATTTGACTTGAAGGGGAGGGTTATGTTTTTTTTCAAAACAAAATATTCTGTTTCTCATTTGATAGAAAAAAATATTCTAGTCAAATAGATGACAAAAAAACATATTCCAAAATTATTTTTTTTAAATTCTGACTCAAACAAAAAAAACCATAACACCCCTCCCCCCTGAGGTTAAATGGTTTCTTCATAATGATCTAAATAGAAATCTCAAAATCATCACAGGTACCAGAAATTAAACATGAATAAAGGCGTCAATCCTGAAAAGAATATTAAAGGACGATTTTCTTGTATACCCCAGTTATATAAATATGCATTAAGAAAATAATGGAAAAGAAAATATAAAAATAGAGTAATGAAATTGTTTCGTGCAAAAAAAACAAGAGTATTTCACTTTGAAAAAAATAGTATAGTTTTGTAACCAAAGTCTGTTCATTTCAATTAATATCTATACTAATGTAGTAACAAATGAAGCACTGACCATTTGTAATCATATTCACGGTACCTATTTATCTGCAACAGATGCGCATTTCGATTTCTTAAGTGATGCTCGAGGCAAAATGTTTTCGACATCCAAAACTTATTTAAAAAGTGAAGAGCTTGTAAACCAACAACGAATAAAGTTTAGCCAAATACGCGTATGGAATCTGATCTATACATGTACATTGGGGAGATGTATTCCTTGATTTAAACAAATTAAACAGCAAATTTTAAAAACATCAATGTCCGCATTTTCATGCCTGTACCGAATTTTACTTAGATAAAACTCATATATTTATTAAATAATATACCGTCTGCTTGTTAACTGAAAAAAAGGAACGTTCGCATTGTGAACATCATTGATAAAATTCAGATGGAAATGGGGAATATGTCAAAGAGACAACAACCCGACCAAAGAGCAGACAACAGCAGAATGATATACATTTTCTTTGTACTTGATATTCTTTAGATGTATTTTTCATCTTCATGTTTTACTTTGGAATGTTTCCATCGGCGGATTATAGAGAGGGGGCCTGGGGATATTCCCCCCCTTTTTTCCCGATTTTTTGTTGTTGTTAATGTGAACGTTTCAAAATGACTGGATCCACACCTGGTATCAGAAATTCAAAAATATTGTTACCCCTCTTTTTTGTGAAAAAACATGCTTATTTTGCATTTGTACATATTTCTGCATACATGTATATAAATGTCTGACTATATCATACTAAACAAACCAACAGGCAATCATAAATTACTAACGATATTATATTATTAAATGAAAACAACAACATTGAAAACTTACATTACTTTTGGAATATACAACTGTAAACAACAGAAAAACTAAACATGTAAATCTTGCATCCATGTTGTTGCCTTGAGAAATTACGATTCACATAAACATCTATTTGTATCTCAAGTCTTTAAGATTGAATGACAATGATGTAAGAAGTAAGTAGGGTTTTCCCTTACTTCTGACTACGCAGCCGTGTGTACTTAGACAAAGTACATCTGTAAGTGTTGATACGAATGAAGATCTAGGCATAATATCTATCATATTTGTTTGAAGTTTAAGTATGTTAATAAATCGGATTACAAGCTAAAATTATATAACAAATCATTTCTATTTCTTAAATATATTGAATAATACGAAATGTAATACAGTCTCGAAAAAGTTAAACGTTACGTATTTAATTTTAATAAAATTGATTACATTATAATTGGTGAGTTAGCAAATAAAACGTTTGATTAACTTTGGGGAACACAATTACGCTAACAGTAGGAAGTATTTAAGATCTTGCCATCTACAAATGTATCTACGAGATGAAACCAGATATTGGTGAATATCCTAAACATAAACTGATCGGATTTGTAATAAAAAAATAGATAACTCAGAGATTCATAATGGGGAAAAACCTCATTGTGCATCATCAATACAAAATAATTTGATTTCTATGAGTATTGGCTCCCCTGTTTAGGAATGTGGTTTTTGTGCTTTAAAACAATTACCATGTATTTATTAGAATTATAGACTTTTGTGACAGTCGTTCCATAACCACGCCTTTTACAAACAAGAAAAATATTTTGTTCTTACTTCTCTAATACAAGTTCTAGCATATGAAAAACAAGAATGTGGCCATAGTACATAGATGCACCACTTTCACTATCATTTTTATGTTCAGTAGACCGTGAAATGGGAATTTACCTAACCTAATAATGACTTTACGGATCAGCAAACAAGCAAGCTAACCAAGGCTTCTACCTTTCCCAACACAATCAATGAAATCGGCTGTAATAACATTTTGATTTTCATTTAGGTTAATTTTCATGTGTTTAACAAATACTGACATATCCCGGAAAAAATTTGTTTATTATTTTGATACACTATTATATTTATTTCCTATTTCTCTATTAAGAAAGTGTCTCCCTTTAATGTAAGCATCAAATATACTTATATTATTCTTTGATAGACATTTTTATTTGTTTTACTTTAAAAAAAAAAAAAAAAAAAAAGTGTTACTTTGATATTTATTTTTGATGATGTCGATACGGGGACGTTAAATCCAATGCTTCATGACGACAGATTATCGCATATTCTATATGTTATGGAACAACTGCAGCAAATGATTGAGGGTTCCGTAAGCGATCTTCATGCAGAAAGACACAAAATATCCATATTTATGATTGCCTGTTTGAAATGTTCGGCTTTTATCCCATTTGACTCACTTTGCGAAACTTTAAATTGAGAATGGAAAGGGGAATGTGTCAAAGACCAGTAAACCGCACAAGGCAATCTATGGGTCTTCATACAGCGAGAAAAACCCGCACCTGTAGGCGGACTTCAGCTCTTCCCTCAACCAAAAATAATATATTATACATAGATGAATTCTCACCCTCAAATACCAGAAAAAAAAACATTAAAAAAGTAGAGGCTCGAATCTGTGTCGCTCACCTAATATTTTTTTGTAAACTGCATTTTAACCCTATTTTCTATTTTTAGCCATGTCGGCCATGTTTGTTGACAAGCGGGGTCATCCGACAAATTTTTAAACTAGATACCCTTATGATTGTTGTGGCAAAATTTTTCAGAGGAGAGGATTAACAAAATTTTACGAAAAGTTGTTTAAACTAGACTTTAAACTCCTTAAAGGGTCAGTTGACAATTTTGGCCTTGTTTAACTTATTTGTAGATCTTACTTTGTTGAACATTATTGCTGTTTACATTTTATCTCTATCTATAACATATTCAAGATAATATCCGAAAATCAACGGGTTGTCCGATTCATCTGAAAATTTCAGAACAGATAGATCTCAACCTAATGAACATTTTATCTCTATCTATAACAATATTCAAGATAATATCCAAAAACTGCAAAATTTCCTGAAAATTACTCGGAAAATCAACGGGTCTAAGTCTGATTCATCTGAAAATTTCAGAACAGATAGATTTTAACCTAATGAACATTTTATCTCTATCTATAACAATATTCAAGATAATATCCAAAAACTGCAAAATTTCCTGAAAATTACTCGGAAAATCAACGGGTTGTCTGATTCATCTGAAAATTTCAGAACAGATAGAACTCAGCCTAATGAACATTTTTACCCCAGTCAGATTTACTCGTTATGCTTAAGTTTCAGAGATATAAGCCAAACACTGCATTTTACCCCTTTGTTCTATTTTTAGCCATGGCGGCCATCTTGGTTGTCGGGCCAGATCATCTAACAATATTTTTAACTAGATACCCCAATGATGATTATGAACAAGTTTGATTAAATTTTGCCCAGTAGTTTCAGAGGAGAAGATTTTTGTAAAAGTTAACAGACGATGACGGACGACGGACGCCAAGTGATGAGAAAAGCTCACTTGGCCTTTTAGGTTCAACAAAGGCCAGAGGCTCATGACATGGGACAGGATTAAATATGATTTACGGGATCTCAATTCTCCCCTATTCATCTACCCAAAGTAGAATAAACAAACACACAGCAACAAGCACAATAAATCTCAGTTTAAAGAAACCCCAGTTAGATGGTAGAAAAGGTGTCGGAAGAAACTGGACAAAATGACAATGATATAGAGATAAACAAAGGACTACTAAGTCTAATAGTTTCTGACATGCTAGCTCCAGACCTCAATTATATTTATTAAGGTCTTTCCTTTTTCAAGAGGGAAAGACCTTACTGTATTTCTTCTGTTTATTATTATTCTTCCGCCAAACTTTGACGAAGTTAGCAGCCTTAACCGTAAGACGTGTCGCTTTCATGTTCACACTTTGTATCGGTGTCATGAATACCTATCCGGAACTCACCCTGTGAGTTGAAATATTTTGTCGGTTCGGAGTAATCCTTCCGAAACCCAAAAACCCTGTTATCGTTCCAACACCGTAACCGTAATAGGTAGAAAAAAAAACAAAGGGTGAAATTTGTTCAGGACCAGACCCCGGTTCTTCGTCACATTTGGATCGAAAGGATTCAACGACTCATTGGTAGGGTTAGGCCCCTATGAAAATTAACCGTTGTCGGTTGGCCACCAAAACTCAGAAACCGTAAGTCGTAGACACCTAGGATCTTCACCATTCATCATCAATTCATGTGACTTTAAAAAATACCTCAAGGTCAAATGTGTATGTTGACCTTGACCTTTGACTTAACACCTTGTTATGGGATAATCTCAGAAACCATTATACTTACAGAAGTTTTGAATAGTGGAAAATGTTTGGGTCATTAAGGCGCAACTTTGTTACATTTTGACCGAAGAGATTTGACCTTTCTGTAAGGGGCATAACCCCTGATTTAGGTTTCTGAAAAGACAAAATCAGCTTTTACTATATAACCAAAGATCCTAGAACCATGGGGTCTTCAGCAATGACATTGGGGACTAATGACCTTGATAAAGGTCACAAAGTCAAGGTCAAGGTCATGTCCCAGATAGCGAATTATGTGTTTTTGACCTTATTTTAAGGATTTCTAATGTGTTTTAAATGTTTTTAAGGTTGACCTTGACCTTTGACCTTTCAACTTTTTAGTCGATATCTCAAAAACGGTTAATCTTACAGAAATAGTAAACAATGAAAAATGTTTAGGTGACTGAGGCACAACTTTTTTACATTTTGACCGAAAGGATTTGGCATATTCTTAAGGGGCATAACCCCCGTTAACGGTTTCTGAAAAGGTAAAATTAGCTTTAACTCTTGAACGAAAAGTCATAGACCCAGGGGTCTTTTACAATGACATTGTGGACCAATGACCTTCACAAAGGTTACAAGGTCAAAAGTCAAGGTCATGTCCAAATTATCGAATTTGTTGTTTTTGTCATTTTTTAACGGTTTTCAATGCATTCTACGTCTATTGGAACATGTACTTTACATTTCGAAAAGGAAAGACCTCTCAATTGTTCAAGAACAATTGACATTTTAATTATGTTTATTATTATGAAAAGAAGGATATATGATTACCAATCATACAACTGTCCACCAAAGTATAAATGAACTTGATGTAAGCAACCGTACGGCATTCAATGAAAAACAAATATGACAGATACGAACCAATGACGATCACTGAACTACAGGCGTCCAACTTGAAACAGACACATACAGAATGTGGCCTTGGTGAAACATGCTATTGATTGATCCCCAAAACTGGAACAGTAGTGTCACAGCACAACATAAGAACAATCTATAAAAATCAGCTGGGAAAATGCGGAAAAGGCAGAAAAAACATTAAACAAAAACAGATCGGACGTTACAATGTATTTATACATCCCAAACAACAACAAAAAAAGCACAAAATTACAGATCTGAGAGTATGCGCATTTACTGATAGCTAGTTCAAAGCCACTCATAACTCATAAATCATCATGGATCTAAGAGTAAAATATCAATTATTACACAGACAACATCTAAAAGATTTAGTGTAAAGACGTCATTAACAGTCTATAAAAAATGACCTTGTGCCCTGCCAAACTATAGGTACTTTTAAGTATCGACAGATTGTAGTACCGTGTAAGTGCATAATTGTGTGTATAACAATAATATTTAGTATTGTCAACGGTTAACCGGTTAACCGTTACCGAATACCAAAAAAGCTAACCGGTTAACCGGACATTTTTTCAATTCAAATAGATTTCATATAAATTTGTATTGAAATCATTAAATAGTTGTGTTTTCTTTAAAAAAATGTTGTCGTGGTAATTAATTTGACGGATCAATTGTCCAGTATACTGATTGGTATTGTTAATCCACCTAGAGTCTCTCAAGAGCCTGTATCGCTCATCTGACTCTACTTGGGTTTTTGAAATCATATAAAAAAAGATAAAATTTGGCGACAAAGTAACAACACGTGGCCAGCACCTCATAAGGAAAGGAACATTCATGATTTCATTCAATTCAGTGGTTCTCTAGAAGGAGACTTTTGTATCCTATATTAAACTAAGCCCCCCGCTGGCGGCCATCTTTGATGATGGATCGGCTACAAAGTATCGACACTTGGTCAGCATCTCATAAGGAACATTTATGCTATGTTTGGTTTCATTCCATTCAGTCGTTCTTTAAAAGAAGAAATTTGTATGTATTTCCCATAGGGACCTTTGTTAAACTATTAAGTCCCCCCACTGGTGGCCATATTGGATGTTGGATCGACAACAATGTAACAACAATTGGTCAGCATCTCATAAGGAACATTCATGCTATGTTTGGTTTCATTCCGGTCAGTGGTTCTCTAAAAGAAGACATTTGTATGTATTTCCCATAGGGTCCTATGTTGAACTAAGTCCCCCGCTGGCGGCCATCTTGGATGATGCGTTGGCTACGAAGTAACAACACTTGGTCAGCACCTCATAAGAAACATTCATGCTATGTTTGGTTTCATTCCATTCAGTTGTTCTCTAAAAGAAGTCATTTGTATGCATTTCCCATAGGGTCCTATGTTAAACTAAGTCCCATGCTGGCGGCCATCTTGGATGATGGATCGGCTACAAAGTAACAACACTTGGTCAACACCTCATAAGGATCATTCATGCTATGTTTGGTTTCATTCCATTCAGTGGTTCTCTAAAAGAAGTCATTTGTATGCATTTCCCACAGAGTCCTATGTTAAACTAAGTCCCATGCTGGCGGCCATCTTGGATGATGGATCAGCTACAAAGTAACAACACTTGGTCAGCACCTCATAAGGAACATTAATGCCAGGTTTGGTTTCATCCCAATCAGCGGTTCTCTAAAAGAAGTCATTTGTATGCATTTTCCATAGGGTCCTATGTTAAACTAAGTCCCCCGCTGGCGGCCATCTTGGATGACGGATCGGCAACAAAGTAACAACACTTGGTCAGCACCTCATAAGGAACATTCGTGCCATGTTTGGTTTTATTCCATTCAGTGGTTCTCTAGAAGAAGTTCAAAATGTAAAAAGTTAAAGACGACGACGACGGACGACGACGACGGACGACAGACGACGGACGCCAAGTGATGAGAAAAGCTCACTTGTCCCTTCGGGCCAGGTGAGCTAAAAATATAAAATTAATTAAAATTTAAGATCTTAAGGAAACATAATTAGTTTCATGTTTTTATAGCAGTAATTTTTAATCAGTAATACAATTAAATTTTACGATTTACTTCATTATTTCACTTTTGATCTTATATTGTGTAGACCTACATCTGAATGTCCAATCTCCGTCGTGCAAGTCTTTGTCATAACTAAATGCTAAATCAAAAACTGTAAAAAGCAAACCAACGTGAATGTAATCAATGTATACTTGATGGTACGAGTATCAGGATTAATCAATTTTAATTGAAACACCTCAAATTATTTTTGGAGACAACAAGACAAAATGGAAGAATCATCGGTTTCAGACATATTCAATTCTACGAGATCAAGACGGTTTTTTCTTTATTTTTCAATTTGAAGTTAGTACAAACGCCATAATTGATACCGTGTATTTGATTATTAAAAGTCAAACTTCGACAGGAATCTTCACAGACAAGACTTATAAAACCAAAGGCCAAACTTCAATTCATAAATTTATAAAAACGTTAATGTATGACTTGGATGGAATTTAGTCACATTGACACTCATACCACATCTTCTTATATCGATGTGTAGGGTACTTTTGATAAGGCCTTCAAACATTAACTTAAACTACCGGTTAACCGGTTAATCGGTCGAACGATTATACGAGTAACCGGTTAGGCAAAAGTATACGATTTGACAACACTAATAATATTTATTTAGTTTTTTTACTGATAACAAAATGAATATCATACCAATAAATAAAGGCAACAGTAGTATACCGCTGTTCGAAATTCATAAATCGATTGAGAAAAAAAACAAATCCGGGTTGCAAACTAAAACAGAGGGAAACGCATAAAATATAAGAGAACTACGACACAACAGAAACCCATAATTGGATTGTAACACACACATAAAAACGAACTATAATATAACAATGGCCATTTTCCTGACTTGGTACAGGACATTTTAAGCAAACAAATGATGGGTTGAACAAGGTTTGTGTGGCATGCCAAACCTCCCGCTTAAATTGCAATGTTAAATATAACATTAAAACGACAACATTACACGACAGGACTACAATACAAATAAATGGGAAAAAATATATAAGACAGAGAAACACACGAATAATAGCCAACAAAAGGTACCTGGTTTAAAATTTAATACGACAGACGTACGTTTCGTCCACACAAGACCAACCAGTGACGCTCAGATGAAAAAAAAATTGAAAGCCAAAACTAGTACAAAGTTCAAGAGCACTGAGGACCAAACGTTCAAAGATCTATTAGATTGTTTTCGTCCAGAACATTTATTTCATTTTAGTCTATTCGACGTTAGGCAAAGTTGGCATCAATCTGTCAACATAATGACAACTATTGCAAATTAAAAAGGTAGAATTTCACAACTTACTAAAAAAAATCACACATTCTATATGCGATTGGAACTTTACCAATATAGCATTTTATATGACAGTATGTAACAGATGGAGCGTATTTGGTTACATATGAATATATATTAATATTTTCTATTTAACAAAATCAGATGTGAATTATTTTTGAGGACACAGTTCACTAAGATATCATAATGGTTGTATGGTCTGTGCTGTTGTTAACTGTATTTGTTGTTAGTCATTCCTTTGCGGATAACTTCAATAATAAGAAATGCCAACCTGGTAAATATTTTTTTTTAAATTTTAATCAAGAAAATGAAAAAAGATGTCACCATCAATTACAATAATTCTAAATCGTATAAATCGTAAATATCAAGTATTTCCTTTACTGATCTATACTTATGTTAAATTTGCCGTTCGTGTCGAATAAGTAGTCGAATTTTATTTAAAGGTGTGACCTTTCACGGCGATACAGCTGACAAAATTTTAGAACTACTTTCCAATAGTGGTGGTAGTAAACAAAACAGGAAGTCCAATAACAGCAATGAAAAACCGGAAAAAGATAAAGGACCATGTTCAGGTAACACTATTTTTGGAAACTTCATGATACTTAAAAATAAACCAGAAAAAAAATGAATTTACGACTGTTACGTGTAGTTTGACGTTTCACTCGCCTGTAGGCGGTCCTCGGTGCATGCCGAGTGGTTTAGATACTCCAACTACTGTAGCACCAGCCAGTCAACACAGAGTTAGAATCCCGCTTAACTCCAATCTTAATTGACTAGGATTGTCAGTTTTTCTACAGAAGGTTGGCTGTACTCCCCGGGCACTCCGGCATCCTCTATAAATAGAAACTGACCGCCACGACATAGTAAAATAGTGATAAAAGTACATTTTATCAGAGCCGGTTCTATTATCCGTATTTGTCGTAACTTACGTAACGATAGAGATACATGTGTATGTAAATGCAATACAATATGACTAAGATAGTGGTAATTTCATTTTATCTGGGTAATGTTTCGTACACATGATCTTTCCTATAAATCTGAGACTACTTTGTGTTGTAGTAGTCTCAGTATAAATACATAACCATAGCACTCATTGGGGTTGAACAATTAGTACCAATTGTAATACTCACTATATGACTCAAAGTAATTCTTTCCTGAGTAATATTATTCGTGACTAAAAACAAAAACTATCATAGTTGTTTACCCATTTATAATTTGATACTTTTATTTTGTTTTTATGATTCTAAAATTTGTTAAAAAAGCAGTGATGAATGAGAATATGTAGTCAATCTTTCGATTTAACATTTTAATATTATAGCCAGTAGTATACGTAATATCATAATCATTTATACGCACCCGTAGGCGGGCTTCACCTGTATCCTAAACAAAAAAAGATTGACATCACACTAAACTCCGAAACATATTAAGATGAATCCCCATCCCCAAAATAAACAAGAAAAACATTAAAAACTAACAAAGGTTTATGACTTGAGACAGTCTTAAAAATGCGACGTGAATAAACATGATTTATTGGATTCCTATTCTCCCCTTTATATCTACCCAATGTAGAATAAACATTAAGCAATACGCACACTAAAACTAAACTTAAAGAAACACAAGTCCGATGATAGAATAGGTGTCGGAAGAAACTGGGCAAAATGACAATGATATATAGATAAACAAAGGACTACTAGCAGTTTCTGATGTGCAAGCTTTAGACCTCAATTATACCTATTAATATTATGTATATATTATTATGAAAATAAGGAGATTAATTGTCAATCAGACAACTATCCGTCATAGTTTAAATGAGCTTGCTTTAAGCAACCGTACGGCATTAAAAAACAACCCATACCGTGTAGAAATATATCTTAAAAAACTTAAAAAATCAAAGGCATCGTCATAAATAAAATTATATAAAACAATTCAATTTAGAAAACTTTCCTTTGCGGATAACTTCAATGATAAGAAATGCCAGTCTGGTTAACTATTTTTTTTAAATTTTAATCAAGAAAATGTATTTTATGTCGCGTTAAATTATAATTCGTTTTACTGAACGATAGGAATACAAACTTATTTAAAATATCGATAATATATTGTAAAAAAAATATTACATGATATTTGATATGTCCTAGAAATTTCAGTTTCATGGAAAATTCTTTTAATTCTGCGAACTATCTTGTATATAAAAAAAAAGATGTGGTATGATTGCCAATGAGACAACTATCCACAAAAGACCAAAATGACACAAACATTAACAATTATAGGTCACCGTACGGCCTTCAACAATGAGCAAAGCCCATACCGCATATAGTCAGCTATAAAAGGCCCCGATAAGACAATGTAAAACAATTCAAGCGAGAAAACTAACGGCCTTATTTATGTAAAAAAATTAAATTGTACCTGCTTGTAATAGAATTTAACAAAGATGTCACCATCAATTACAATAATTCTAAATCGTATAAATCGTAAATATCAAGTATTTCCTTTACTGATCTATACTTATGTTAAATTTGCCGTTCGTGTCGAATAAGTAGTCGAATTTTATTTAAAGGTGTGACCTTTCACGGCGATACAGCTGACAAAATTTTAGAACTACTTTCCAATAGTGGTGGTAGTAAACAAAACAGGAAGTCCAATAACAGCAATGAAAAGCCGGAAAAAAATAAAGGATCATGTTCAGGTAACACTCTTATTTTGAAAACTTCATGATACTTAAACAAAAACTAGAAAAAAATGAATTTACGACTGTTACGTGTAGTTTGACGTTTCACTCGGCTGTAGGAGGGGCTCGGTTGCCGAGTGGTCTAGGTAATCCAACTACTGTAGCACTGGCCAGAACACAGAGCTAGAATCCCTCTTTATAATTTGATATTTTTATTTTGTTTGGTGATTCTAAAATTTGCAAAAAAAACAGATGAGTGTTGAATGAGATTATGTAGACGATTTTTCGATTTTGCATTTTTAAAATACTATAGCTAGTAGTATAGTTTTTTACGCAATATTATTATCATTTACATGTTTTGGAGTTTAGTGTGACGTTCATTTCCATTGCACTAGACGTATACATTTTGTATAGTGTCCAGCTTATGGTCGCCTCCGGGTGCGAAAAACTATTAGAATATCGAAAAGATTTAAGATTGAATAGATAAATTGAAATTAAATTAATTATATATCTGTTAAAATGTATTAAATGTATGGACAATTCAGCAAATTCTACATAGTACATTAATTGTAGTCAAAAGACCATCGGATTGTGGTGACTTGGAGAAATCTACGTGTAAAAGTGGAATTTACAAGATCTACCCTGAAAAAACTTCCACTTTCGACGTCTTCTGTGAAATGGAGAAGCATGGCGGGGGCTGGACAGTGAGTATTCATTAAATCAAACGTTTTGTTTTCAAAGCAAATCAACCTGGTTCCAAGTTCAAGATATACTGAATACCCTATGAAAATTTTGTTACGAATTTGACAAAAAAAGGTGCAAAAATACCAAGATCAACAGCATAAAAACAAATAAAAATCAAATGCAGTATAGAACTTTATTTGAATTTAAAAGTAGGAAATCTGCAATTAGGAATGTTTACTAGAGAGGTTAAAGTGGTAAAGGGGGGCTGGGTTTGTGTGTGTTAAAAAACGAACGTGATTGCTAATATCGAAAAAAAACGGAGTCAGCATTCGCTATAGATTAAAACAAAAAAAAACCAATACAAAGGTGTTCAGTCAGGATTATTATAAACAACGGAAAGATAACAGATGAACACAAAGGCGAAGTCTGCAAATGGCAGGTAGAGTAATACCTTAGTCGTAATTAATAAACAAATTAAATATTATACATACTAAAGACCGATGGTCTGTTATCTGTACCATGTGTAAATGCATCAATCTACAAGTCTTTCGAAAAGGTCATATAGATATGGAACTCTCAAAATATAAAATATTCGAAATACCGAACTCCAAAGAAAATTCAAAACGGAAATTCTTTTAATTTCCATTTAAGTCAAACAGACTTAAAAGGAAATTTTGCTTTAAAAAATGATAACAGCAGTTTGTTTATTCAGGTTTCTCATTAAATGAGAAAGTATAATATAATGATGAATCCACCGGTTTTAACTGAAGAAGTTCTTATTAAAAAGAGAATAACATGTGTCATAGGAGTGCAAACATAATAATAATAAAATGTTCAAAGGTTCAGGAAAACACGGAAATTAATTTATTTTAAACATATTTTATTTCAAAAAATCATGTACATGACATACACATATAAATACAGTGATACAATAATACTAAGGGATTCGGAAACAAGGTTTCCCTTATATTAATCCGTCTCCCTGTAAAAAAAAAAGATAAAGGGAAATAACTGCAAATAAAAAAGTAGATTTTTTTTTCGTCAGATCTTTCCCATAAATATATGTACCGGCGGCGGAGTGTGTTTACATGACTTTGTCAAGACTGTCTCACCCAATTACGATTCTATTCATGCACGAAGGACGCTATAAGCCAAATCGCTTCGAATCTACCAAAAATTGTTGCACTTGTTTAAACACGAATAGATTTTCCTCTTGATTGAGGTTATTGCGGCCAAATAAGAGTGTTTCTATATTGTATGGAAATGGAAATTTTTCTATCGTACGTTTTCGGACAAGGGAGTAATTATAACACTCGAGAAGAAAATGCTTACTGCTCTCGAATCTACCACAGGTACAGTTTTTACTTTCTACAAAATTTCTCTTAAATAAATGTTCGTTCATATTGCTACAATCCATCCGAAGTCTAGCATGAAGTATCTGACCTTTCCTGTCTCCATAAAAATAATAATTTGGTATTTTATTTACATTTTGATTAAGGTAACGTTTAAGTGTAAACTTAGATGGACGTAATCTGATATCGTCCGGAATAGCATTCCAGGATCGAATAACTGAGGGAAGAAAAGATTTCTAGTAAAATGCAGTTCTACACTTTATATATTGCGTGTCATTCGTTCGTCTTGTGTCATAATTATGAATATTAAACAATTGTTGAGGAATAATATCGCTTAAATAATCAGGGGTCTTATTATGAAACATTTCATGAAATTTTACAATTTTGTGTTTTTCACGTCTTTCTGATAGTAACTCCCATCCAGTTTCGTCGTATAATTTATTTATGGACGATAACTTAGTACCACCAGTAACTATCCTAGCCGCTTCAAGTTGCATATTTTCTAGTTTATCACTTAAATAGTCTGGAATGTTGTCCCAAATAATATCTGTATATTCAAATAAAGGCCGGATAAAACTTAAATATATAGTTTGTAAATACTTTCTTTTCAATTTGAATTTCAAGGCACGATATAAAATAAATCTAGGTGTTATCTTTTCAATTATTGTATTGACATGAGAATGCCATGAACCATCTTCATGAAAAATTAAACCAAGGTGTTTAAGGCTTTCTACTTCTGAAATCATATCATCATTTATATAAAGAGGTGGTTGATGGGGTTTTACTGATTTCTTGGAAATTGTCATAGCTTCTGTCTTTTTTGCATTAAAGTTTACTAGCCATTGAACTGACCAATTGTTGTCTCTATGTCAGAATTAAGTTTGCTCGCTGCTGCATATTCATCTTCAACTACTATGAAAAGGGAAGTATCGTCAGCATATATTTTTATATTACAGTCTATGTCGTTTACAATGTCATTTATATATACTAAAAAAAGTAAGGAGCCTAATATTGATCCTTGAGGGACGCCAGCATATACACCAAAAGTGTCCGAGGATTGACCTGAAATAACAACTTTTTGTTTTCGATTTGATAAATAGCTCATAAACCACTTTAATAGGTTTCCTCTTATACCAATATTTTTAAGTTTATAAATTAGACCTTCATGCCAGACTCGATCGAAAGCACGACTTATATCAAAAAAGACAATACGAATCTCTTTTCCTGCGTCAAGAGCTTTGCCAAATAAATCTGTTATGTGTAGAATCTCCAGGCATGAAACCTGACTGGGCACTTGTTTTTATAACCTGACTGGGCACTTGTTATTATATTATGTTTTGTTAAAAAGTTAAAGAAATGCTTAAAAACACAACGTTCCATACTCTTACCAATGATCGACAAAAGTGTCCACTCTTGCTGGAAATTAATTTCAACCAAAATGCTGTAAAATAATGGAAAAAATATATAAATAACCTTCAGTTATTTTTGTTTCACGACCTTTCGTTTAATTTGATTTGTAGGTATTTCAGCGAAGGATGAATGGTAAAATCAATTTCTTTAGAAAATGGGAATCGTATAAAACTGGATTTGGAAATTTGAATGGAGAACATTGGTTAGGTAATAACAATATTGCAAAATAATTTTGCTTTTTTGAATGTTCAATATTTTTTTCTTCCTCTTTCATCACTCACCAAAGAATTTGATAAAATATCAAGTCTTACAATACATAAGAAATTAAGGTAATTTCACCGAAGTCTGTTTAATTTCTTTCATTTACGAAACGAAGGTTTGAAAAATATAGCTGTACCTTAAGAATTCGTATTACTAACAGGATAGCATATCTTTTTTGACGGTAATGTTGTTAATAGATGTAGAGCTCGGCAATTAAGAAACGATCCATGTACACTTATTTGTTCTTTACATAAATAGATTTTTAGGGAATAGGGATACTATTTGATTAAACATTATAGTAAGATATTTGAAATTTTTGAGTTTTGTCAGTGGGTGTAAGACGACATCTTTATCTAAAATTGGAGGTTAACTAGATTGATATTATTTTTCCATCTATTAAGCTCTTAAAAGCTTATACTAATGTGTGGTGTTTGTTTTGCTCGGCTCTGAAAGGCACATTTTTAGTATCTTTGGTGGAAAATTGTCTTATTTGTAATAATATTCCTTATTCTAATTCAATTTTATTTTTCAAGCTAATTTGATTAAAACACCTTATTTCCTTCCAATCTTTTAAAACCTTGAATTTACAGTGAAAAATGAATTATTTTACAGGAAATGAACACTTGCATAAGCTGACTTCACACGGAAAGTACTCGCTTCGGATAGACATGTCAGACTTCAAAAACAACCACAGACATGCTGTATATAACAAATTCTTTGTTGGAAGTGAAAGCGCAGGATATAAATTAGACGTCACTGGCTACTCGGGTGATGCAGGTGAGATAAACCTATCAAATTGAATATTAATACTACTAAAACACAAACTCTAGACTTTGACCGTTCTTCCGTTTCGTTCCGTCTAACAAGTATATTCCTTCAGGGAATTCTTCAGTCCAACAAGTATATTCCGTCACGGATTTCTTCAGTATTACAGGACAGAATGACTTCATATTTGACGAACAGCTTGGCAGTTGTGAAAGTTCTGGTAAAACACATGTGCAAGTGCCTGTGGTTATCTCTTTGTTCTTGAGAATTCGGTCTTGATGACATATTTTTTATAGTCGCAGTTAACCGCGTTTAAAACTTTTAAAGTGTTGGTGATTAAACACTTGGTCTAGTGTATAAACACTTGTATTTTGTTAAAATTTGTAGATACTATTTAAAAAAAACCTTTAAAATATTTGAATCATTTGGCTCTCTCTATGGCGTTCACGTCATATATCCTTTTATCCACGAAAAACCCGGTCGTATAACTGTGAGTTAGGGAGGTCGTGTGCCAAATACAAGTCCGAGTCTGTAGTATTGTTATTTTTTAACATAACAATATCTTTATTGCATATTTGCTGTTACGTCTTAATTATTGGTATTTGCTGCTACTCCGCTATGATAGTTATCAAAGGTACCAGGATTATAATTTAATACGCCAGACGCGCGTTTCGTCTACTTAAGACTCATCAATGACGCTCATGTCAAAATATTTATAAAGTCATTTAAGTACGAAGTTGAAGAGCATTGAGGATCCAAAATTTCAAAAAGTTGTGCCAAATACGGCTAAGGTAATCTATTCCTGGGATAAAAAAAAATCCTTAGTTTTTCGAAAAAGGAGTAGGTTCAGTAAGACCCCTTTTTGGCCCCAAAATATAGCAGTTTTACAAAATTGTTAAAATGTAAACCTTTAGTTATTTATTGGACAGTAGAATGCTTCTGCTACATAAATATGGGCTGTTTTTGACAATACAATGCACATATATCCGGTACTAGCACCATTAAGTCATGCCAAATTACTGAAATCCTCATAATTCTAGCATTTTTGTTAAATTTTAGACGGTTTTCGTGTAAAACGAAAGTGGCCGCATTCGTGTTCATCCTTAATATTGAAATGTAAGTTGTATTTTATGATAATACATAACATATATAAAGGTTGAGGATGAACACGGATGCGGCCACTTTCATTTTTACCAAAAACCATCTGAAAAGTGACATTTTCCGGCATATTAGGTAGATTTTTCATATTTGAGCTTGAATCGGATCGTTTTTAATGACCAAATCTGTTAAAATCTTTCACATAAACTAATTAATTCAAATAGAATAGACACTTAAGTGTTTAAAAAGTGGTCAAAATCATTCGTCAGATGAACCTGAAATTTGAGGCCAAAATCGGTCCTTACCGGACCTACTCCTTTAAAGTTTTGTAAACAGGAAATTTATAAAAAAAAAAATACCACATAATTGATATTCATGTAAACACCGAAGTGCTGACTACTGGGCTGGTGATACCCTCGGGGACGAAACGTCCACCAGCAGTGGCATCGACCCAGTGGTGTAAATAGTTATCAAAGGTACCAGGATTATAATTTAATACGCCAGACGCGCGTTTCGTCTACATAATGAACGTGATATTAAGAATGAAAATAAAAATAACCTCATTTCTGTGTCAGAATAATGTGTCCACCTTTACGATAACATGTCTTCCTGCAGACTGTTTCCTTTGTTTCAAACAAGTTGAAAATCAGGCTAACATGTTGATCAAGTTCAAAACAGGGTTCATGGCTAATATAACAGTATCGTCTTAATAATCATGTAATATTTGTCACTGGAAGTTAAACATCATGTGATCTTTATCGTAATCTATTTATCCCGTAGATATAACAATATTATTCAATTTTATATATCAATTTACTAAACCACAGTTGGTATATTAAACTTCTAGGTGATTCTATGGCGGTGCATCAAAATGGAAAGAAATTTACAACGATTGATAAAGATCAAGACGCACATGTCGAAAACTGCGCTAAATATTATAAGGGTGGCTGGTGGTATGGCGCCTGTCACCAATGCAACTTGAATGGCCTTTATCTGAAAGGAAGCAGCACGTATGGTGAAGGGATTAACTGGTATACATGGAAGGGTCTTAAATACTCACTAAAGACAACAACTATGATGATTCGAAGATCATAAACTGATATACCTAATTCAAGAAAAATAAAGAGAACATATGATGATCGAAGTTTTTGTTGTAATTAATTAGATAAATTTGAAGTCATTCAAGCATACATTTTAGCAGTTGAAAAGGTCTTCGTACTTAGTTAGATCAACATTGTTGTCCTCTTAAACCGTTATAACAGTTTATCGCCATTTATGTTTTGTGATTATGACTTTATTGTTATTGGCATAGATCTAATACAATATTCCATCATGTATCTATTGATATTACGGAATCTTCATTTGGACGGTTATCTCAAACCCTACACTTATTCATGTTGCGCGTACAAATACCACATATAATGGTTGCATACGTTAATTAGGTTAATTTGTAATCACCTAAGCAACACGACGGGTGCCACATGTGGAGCAGGATCTGCTTACCCTTCCCGAGCACCTGAGATCCCCCCTAGTTTTTGGTGGGGTTCGTGTTGTTTATTCTTTAGTTTTCTAGGTTGTGTCATGTGTATTAGTAATTGTTTGTCTATTTGTCTTTTTCATTTTTAGCCATGGCGTTGTCAGTTTATTTTCGATTTATGAGTTTGACTGTCCCTCTGGTATCTTTCGTCCCTCTTTTTTAAGCTTGTATGCTTTAGAATTTCTTTTGTCTTTTATTCTTTCCATATCTAAATCTTGTTAATCCTTTTTCATTATAAAAGAAACCCGATTAAGTTATTATGAAAATAAGAAGATGTGGTATGATAGCCAAAGACGTTAATTTCTGTGTCATTTGGTCTCTTGTGTCCTGTACTTTTTCCTTTATTGTGACATTATTGAATGCGACTTATCACAGAACTTGCACTTATCATGCATGAAATACACGAATAAATTGGAAGTACAGAAGAACAAACTGATGGTGATTATGGGAGAGAGAGAAAACAAAACAAAACATACACAAAGAACACATATAAACACAAAAAGTGTGTCGCGTTTATGGAAAAGGATAAAAAATGCTTATAAGGACAATTATATGAAGGCTTTTCGGAGATCGATACTTGCTTGCATGTGATATACGTCATTTTGCTTCTGGTGTATAGTTGTCTAATTTACAATCTTATCACCTTTTTTATTTTAATGCTGTAGAGTAGCTTAGATAACAAAATGCTTTAGTTTATAAATTTTGGCAGAAATATGAATGTGGAAAATCCAATAACTGTGGAACGACGAATTTCAATGTGGACAATTTAATATAAATACAAGTTTTGAAAGTGACAATGAATATTATCCTAGTAAAAGATTATTTTTAATGTCTAAAGAATCGTCGTTGAAAAATCAGAGAAATTAAGACTTTACTTTGGTGTAGGTAAAAGTTTATTTTCTTCTTCTGAAGAATCAGATGCAGATGTCCCTGATGTAAACAACAATGATGTAGAATTTGTGCCTGACATTTGTTGGTGACCTTAAAAATAATAATATTGAAAATATTATAGATGGTGGTGAAAATGTTAGTACTAGATCTAATAAAAACGAGGTAAATATAAAACTTTGAATTTATTTGGATTAGAAAAAATTCCAACAGATGATGAACTATAGAATTTTGTTAAAATTCAGGTTTATTGCCTAAAACTGTAAAATGCGATCAATGTGGAGATACCCTAAGTTAAGTATACAAAATTATTCGTAGTGGAAGAAAAAGACAACAGTTTAGATTCCAGTATAATAAAAGAAAGTGTAAACGGACAAAAAAAATTCATATTCCTTTGCGTAAAAATACATGGTTTGAAAATGCAAATGATTCTTTACGTAAAAGCTTATTACTTGTATACTGTTTTGTTCACAAATTTCCATATTATTTAGCTATCGGCGAAACTTCTATTTCTTCACAACTGACTCAGACAACGAAGTACAAAGTAATTTGAAAAGAAGAAAATTAGAAAGTTCAAAAGAAACTGTAAATGACTATTTAAATTATTTTCGAGAAATGTGTTGCTATGTAGTTGAAAATATCAAGCCACAGAAAATTGGAGGACCCAGTTTAATGGTTGAAATAGATGAGGCTAAATTTGGAAAAAGAAAGTACAATAGAGGGAGAGTTGTGGACAGAAATTGGGTTCTAGATGGAATTTGTAGAGAGACCAAAGAAATGTTTCTTATGAAAGTGGAAAAGAGAGATAAAGATACTCTAATTCCAATCATAGAACAACATGTTGAAAAGGGAAGTACAATAATAACTGAATGTTGGGCGTCTTATAAATGTTTAGGAAAACAAGGATATCAACACCAAACAGTTAACTACTCTGAAAACTTTGTTGATCCAACTAGTGGTGCATGCACTAACTTAAGTTGAGAATAGGTGGTGGTGCATCAAACGACAACTGCCAACCACACATACAAGATCTAAAACTTTTGATAAACATTTGATGGAATATATGTGGAGAACATTATATTCGGATAAAACATCACATTTTGACAGTTTCATTCAGAACATGTGTAAAGTTGTAAAGTTCGTTGATTTGAGATCAATTATTGCACAATATAAATGAATTAATAATAAATTATAGTTCTAATATTGTTTCATTTTTTCATATTAAATGTTATGACACATATACCTGTTCCAAGAAGTGACGCCCCCTATATCTGTTTGACACCCCCATTTTCCTTAAATCTTACTTAATACCTTGAAAAATAAATATACTAGTATTATTGTTGCACATTAAATATATATCAATTTAATTATATTTTTACAAAGTTTTGGGTGGGGTAGCCATATGGAACTCTTACCGTTTTTTTTTATCTTACCATACAGGTAGAATTCACTTCGTTTTTGTTGGTATCTGGATTAACCATTCCAGAATTTTTCAAATCAGAAGTTTTCTTTAAATTTATACAATAATTTGAAATGGTTTGACTTCTTCATCAGTCGATATAAACATTGTCAGGGTATTTTTGTTTACTTTTATCGGACCGATAACACCCCGTAGACTATGAAACAAAAATTCAGAAAACAAACAAAATTTCAAAGCTGTTGCATTAGTCTCAGCAAAGGTGAATGGTTTCGGAAGTAAAAGTCTCAGAGTATATTGAAAAATAATCATTGATCTGTTGATTAAAGTTCCATAACTCTTGTTCAACAATTTTTTTTTCATCGAAAGTGAACTTTCTTTCACACTTTCTCAATACAAGTTTCATGATAATTAATCAAAGCATTTTGTAATTTCTAACGTCAGTTGAACAGACGTACATTGGGACAACGGCAATACTCTACCGTACTTCGTCATGAAAGAGGGGTAAACAATACCAGAGGGACATTCAAAATCATAGATCGAAAATTAACTGACAACGCCATAGCTAAAAAGACAAAGACAAAAACAAACAGACAAATAATAATAGAACATAAGACATAACTTATAGAAAAAAAAAAGACTAAGCAAGACTAAAGACACGAACCCAACAAAAATCAAAGGTTCATCTCAGGTATTCAGGAAAGGTAAGCAGATCCTGCTCTACATATGGCATCCGTCATGTTGCTCATGCTATATAAACCCGGTAAATATTCTAATACGATAGGTCACATTCGTGAAAAGGGAACGGATTATAGTTACGACATTAGGAACATGTCCGATATTTGTGAAACAGATACTCCATAACGATCAATGTATTTTAAAAAATATCGAATTAGTTATGGTATTCATCAAGGGTCATATAAAAATACAATACAGCCTCCACACCTTCCTTTACCTTAATAGTTACAGAAGAGTACAAATAGTTACCATAATACAGTTATTTAAATCGATAATTTTAAGATATACTAGTATATCAGATACCTTGTAAAGTCTTTGTTATAATTTTTCATCGGTTCACCTTGTAAAGTCTTTATTATTATTTTTCATCGGTTCAAACAAGGTTTAATTGTAGAATGGATATTTACCGTCTAACCTGGCTGACTCTTTGTTGTATATAAATTATCTCCCTTTGTCCTATGTTGTGCATAGTAGTATACAACAACAAAAAAGCAAGAAGGTGTGGAATATATCTCAACGCGACAAACAATTTAATGACAAAATCACTTTTAAATAAGGCATGAGCTACGTATCAATATTCACTAATGCTATTGTTGTAGCACTGATGGCCATGTATATATACGAAAATGAAAGAAGAATGGGGGAAATGTCAGTCAAGCTAAATCGAACAGGTAATGAGAAGTAAATTAAATCAAGGACAAACAATAATTTGTGAATGTATTCGACCTTCTTTTTTAAATCATGTTTGAATTTATATAAATAAAGTAAAATAACAAAAATACTGAACTCCATCGAGGAAAATTAAAAACGGAAAGTCTTTAATTTTATCAAAAGACAAAATCAACAAGCGAATGGAAAACAACAATCATATTTCCTTATGTAGAAAATATTAGATTAACTATTGCTTTATATTCTTAGTCATGGTCCATATTCAGTTCAATCTAATAATCGATATGTATACTTCCTCGTTATAAAAAAAGTAATCAGTATTTACCTCGATGAAACGATCCATTCACACTATGCCTTTCATGTCGAGTTTATACAAATTAAAAAATCCTGGTTATATTTAGCTGGGACACCCACTAAATATTGGGACTATTATACTAGTATACTAGTCCCAGTATTTAGTGAGTGTTTGGCCCCAGTCACACTGTCACGTTTCAAAAGCTACGTTTTACTACGTTTTGAAAGCGTAGCGAAACGGCAATATACGTAACGAAGCGAATCGAAACGTAGTGATCCTTTCTTCAAAACGAGACCTGCCCCGTATGTTTTGAAAATTCCACAACAAACGTAGCGAAAATTGAAACGAAGTAGAAACCTATTAAATGCATATCAAAGCCTAGCGGAACGTAACAAAACGTGCTTACTACGGATCGAAACGTATCAATGCGTGGTTGAAACGTGGGTCTACACGTACTAATACGTAGCAAAGTGGGATAAGAACGTAGCACAAACCTAGTAAAATCTAGCTTTCAAAATAACGGCACACTTTTATTCAAAACGTAGTTGAAACGTAGCATTTAATAGTTATCAAAGGTACCAGGTTATAATTTAGTACGCCAGACGCGTGTTTCGTCTACATAAGACTCATCAGTGACGCTCAAATCAAAAATATTTATAAACCCAAACAAGTACAAAGTTGAAGAGCATTGAGTATCCAAAATTCTTAAAAACGGAATAAACGTGACAGTGTGATTGGGGCTTAAAACCTTAAACCAGAGCAAAACTCGCCTTCTAAAGTGGAGTTATTGTGAGGTTCTTTACGGCTGGTAATCTACAGAAGTAGAACAATCGGTTCTGCAATAAAAATCGTGCTTTCCAGTTACGCTTGAGTGAATTCATTGACGCCGCTTCGCAAGGTATGCAGATTTCTGAAATCGCAATATTTAATCAGAATTGATCACAGTTGTTGTGTCGAAAAAAGTCACAAAGTAAAAGACTTGAAAAGAATATAACACTTCCCCTCACGCATTCATGATGTCTTCAATCGGAACCGATCCCATTTTGCATCAAATGATTAAAATTTACAGTTTTTAGATTTCTTAAGACGTTTATCAACTTCTGACAGCGTGTAAAATGGTCAGTCAGTCCCATGGACAGAAAAATAAGCGCAACTAGAACTAGCAGGTCCATCTAAAGAAATATTTCAAAAGTTTAATGTCACAATTTTTTTTAATTTCTCGTTGGATGATTTATCTTGCAGGAGTTTAACTCCATGCACACTAGTAAACAATACATGTCTTTTAATGAAATCATTAACCACAGATAAGCATTCTTCTATTTGTAATATGTGATCTGTTGGATTATAAAAATTGTAATTTTAGAAATTTACATACCTTGCGAAGTGGCGACAATGACTCAAATCAAGCATAACTGGAAAACCCTCTCGCGATTTTCATTGCAGAACCGATTGTTCTGTTTTTGTAGATTATCAGGCGTGAATTAATTTAATGACACCTATTTGCTTACGTTAGAAATAACAAGGCTCAAGCTAGCAGCCACTCTTTCCTTTACTGATGATAAATATGTCATTATTGTCGAAGAACACATTTCGAGGTTTCTTTATAGGTGTAACCGTTCATGGTGAAACAGTAGACAAATTTGTAGAATTACTTTCAAATAGTTGTGGATGCAAACAAAACAAGGAGTTAGTTAACGATATTGAAGACTTGTATGAAGAGAAAGGACCGTGTAAAGGTAAAATGTATACTTCGTTATATACATTTATTAAATAGAAATGAATTTTTAAATAAAACATTATAACATATTTTGTGACATTTTATTAGTAACACTAGAGTGCAAGTGATATAATACGACAAATACTGGTCAGGAAATTCATATAGGGTTCGAACTTTTCTCTCACCCATAAGAAATCTACTGACTTCGTATACATTGTTTTAGGTCACTTGCACTCTGTGTAACTAATATGTCACAAAATAAGATTGTACTGAGGGTATATATATATTATTAATAAGATAGAACAAGTTAACAATGGGAAAACCAATATCACGGCCGACACTCGGCTAACCGAGAGTTTGGTCGGTTAATCTATATTGAGTATGCGGCTATATCGGCGGTTGGTCTGTTAATCGGGTTGGCTAAAGTCTGTTAATCAGGTGTTATCGAGAAAATCATTGCAAGGTCAGTATGTTTCATTGTATAACTTTTTAATTATATTTATATCATAAAAACTATTCATGTCTGACAAAACGATTTGGAGTACTGAATCCAGTGGTGTAATTATTTTTTTTCTAGCTTCAATAAACGATCTATAAAATGAAAAGGCGAGTTACTCATCAGTAAATTTATACACATTTTACACACACAAAATGTACACAAAAATGACAAGTTGGTTGAGTTTACTTGCATGCAATATTTTGAACATCGAAAAAAGACAGGCATTATGTTTGTTTACCATATTAACATCAATATGTAAAAAATCTACACGAAAAACTGTATTTTGGTGACATAAATCAATTTTTAATAAAAATGTGGTCTGTTAATGGGTCGGATGTATACAACTCGGTCTGTTAATTGGTCTGTTAAGAGTTATGAATGACATTACAAGCATAATTTAATTGCTATATGGGGTGTTATCTGAATAAAGGGATAGACTCAAGATTAGTGGCTAGAATATATGGAAACAACACATGAAAAATGAAACATAAGTTTAGACAATGGAATCTGAAAATTGATAGAAATGGTTTCAAAAAGTGTAATATCAAAGTAATATTAATTTCAAAAGACAATACATACCGGAAATAAACTCCTCATAGATACCAGGATTGAAATTTTATATTTACGCCTTATATTTACGCCAGACACGCGTTTCGTCTACGAAAAACTCATCAGTGACGGAAAATATGTTTAAAATGCCAAATAAAATACGAAGTTGAAAAGCATTGAGGAAACACAACTAATACCGGCGTCACACATCAGCGTATAGCACTGGCGTGTTCAAAATCATTTACGCTGCCAATACGCTAGTAATTTTGGATGCATTTAACCTGTCAATCATATTTGTAACGTGTGCAAAACGAGCTTTAAGCGTGTATTGGGCGTACTAGAAACGTATGTTGGCGTATGTTGTATGTTTTTTTATGCTGCATACAAATTTCCTGTGATTGTAGCGTTCATCAAGCGTATTTACTTTCCTTCATTGGCTAGAGGAATAGGGGGAGGGTTGATATCTCATAAACATGTTTATCCCCGCCGCAATTTTGCGCCTGTCCCAAGTCAGGAGCCTCTGGCCTTTGTTAGTCTTGTGTGATCTAGTATACATATCTTTTAAGGGGTCAGCTGAAGGACGCCTACGGGTGCGGGCGTTTCTCTCTACATTGAAGACCCATTGGTGGCCTTGGCCTGCTCTATGGTCGGGTTGTTGTCGCTTTGAAACATTCCCCATTTCCTTTCTCAATTTTACCTTTGTATTTCGACGTACTAAAAACTTATGCAACGCGCTTTGAACTATTGCTAAGCATTCCTATGGCATGCAACTAACGTATACCGACTTTGTCAATTTTCTCTGTACGTTTGGTGCACGCCGGTCTATACGCCAATGTGTGACGACGGCATAAGGTAATCTATTCCTGAGGTAGAAAAGCCTTAATATTTCAAAGAAAACGCATGGAATTTAACCAGCTGCATTGCAACACATGACAGATTCATAGATGTTACAGACTTTGAACAGACAAAAAAAATAAGGCTGATTGATAACTTGGCGTAAATAATAAATTCGTGCGAATTCGAGCGGCCAATCAGTCCATATAACGCTATATTGAAGTGACACACCCTTCAATGAAATGCAAAGAAATAAAATTAAAATAAAAGTTCTCTTTCTATAAGGATACTGTTGCACCGTATTGTAATTTTTTCGTCACAAGTACATCTCATTTTTTTCAATGTGAAAATATAAACTAAAGGTAGTAAGACTATTGTCGTGGCTAAATAACTCTTAACTGACACGATTTAAATTGTCCAACCCATTAACAGACTGTATTCCCCTAATATTCATTAAAATGTGGTATTACTCAACTTATATAACAAGTATGAAATATTTATCAATGACAATTATTTTTTTAGAACCAAAGTACTATTTTGTGTCCTTTAAATCATATATAAAAATGTTTTTTAGCCTTTTATCCAAAATATTGCTATGCGTACAAGCATAAAAACCACATACTTGCGAGACGCCTTTTCGTTTTACTTAAAACTGCGCAGGCTATGCATTGTTTTTACTGGTGGAAAATGTTCTATGATAGATATCATTTTGTCAGACACTTTTCTTTTTTTGATGTGGTTCTCATAATATGGCAAAAATCTGTATATTTAACAGAGTTTAACATTAAATTGTGAGTTTTACTCTTAACAGACGTATAACCAACCCGATTAACAGACCAACCGCCGATATAGCCGCATACTCAATATAGATTAACCGACCAAACTCTCGGTTAGCCGAGTGTCGGCCGTGAATATCGTCATATTTTCAGTACGATTCAAGTTCACATATGTCAATTTCAAGAAAATGATCCAGGTATTATTTTAAGAGACTTTCCAGTTTATTTCAAGTTCACGTTGATATTTTCAATCCAAGCACTCGTTAAGACATATGTGAGTTAATGGCAAGGCATCAACAATATATATCAACAAGAAAAAGTAGGACCAATGTCACCTATATTTGTTCAAGTCACATAGTCAAGATAAAAGAGTGGTCAAATCTTTCCGAATTCGAATATTAAAAAGTCTATTTGAAGTACTTATAACATTTTTCACAATTTAAAATTTCCATGAAGTCAATATTTAATCCAACACTACACTATATGAAGACCCATTGGTCATCTCTTTATAAATAAACAACAGCACTGTTAGAATCAGAGAATACAAACATGGAGCTGAAAAACTAGAACATTCAAGTAGAGAATTTCGGAAACAGCTCAGGTGTAAAATGAATTCATGAGAAATTGCCCTACCTTATTTTCCCTTCCTTTTTTTGGAATTGTTTTTTAAGAGTTGTGCTTCAAATGAAGCATAACGAAGTCGACCAGTAAGGATGTATAATAAGTGCCCCTTGGAATTTCCACTGTAAGTTGACAGATTAGTTCTCCAAATATATTTCACGAGTTTGGGATTTCGAAATATATTTTCGGATGTTTTTTTGTTTTTTTTTTTTAATTTGGTATCATGTTTACGAAATGAATGAATTAGGAATTGTTCATAATCGATATCTGATTAACACAAATGGTTTTGAAGGCTCATCTTTTACTCTAGAGAGGATAGAAATTCTAAATTATATGAGTCCTAGCTGTAGAAAGACATCTATTTGTGAATTATTTTTTCTTTTATTGCTGTTAAAATTTATGAATCAACTGATCATTTGCGCTATATTCTACAAATATTAAATACATTTATTATAGTCAAAAGACCATCTGACTGTATGGACTTAGATAAATCTACCTGTAAAAGTGGAATCTACAAGATTTACCCTGAAAAGACGTCCGGTTTCAACGTTTTCTGCGAAATGGGGGAGCATGGTGGGGGCTGGACAGTGAGTATAGATAAAATCAAATATTGAAAATTTTCTTTATTAATGTATTTTCCGTTTTAAACCAAACCGATATGTTTCCGAGATATCATGCATTTGCTGTATACCTTTGTGACAAATAAAAAAGATAACAAAAATGATAACAAAATGCCAACAATAACCAAATAATTCAAATAAAAACTAGCACGATATGGAGCTTAATTTCAAATCATAAAATTAGAAGTTAGATGATTTTTGTAAACAACGAACATAACAATTGCCAGGTAAATGGTGGTTTTTATCTAATAATTCGTTTCTGTGTGTGTTGCATTGTCTTTTTTTTTCTTTTTTTTCTTCAGTGTTTCTGTTCTTTTCCTCTTACATGTATAGTTGATGTGTTTCCCTTTGGATTTAGTTTGTAACACGAATTTGTTTTCTCTCAATCAGTTAATGACTTTTAACAGCGGTATACTCCTGTTGCATTTATTAGACACAATAAAATCGCAACACCGAAGTTTAAAAATAATCGAACATAAAAATTGCAAAAACTATTGATCGGATGGTGTGTCAGGTACAAAATGCAAGGGATATGTAACTTAACAAATGAAATGATAAAATGAAATGGTAAAATGAAATGAGGAGTTTGTGAGTTTGTACTGAGGAAGTTTGTAAAATAAGGTATATAATTATATAATTTATAGAAATGCAAACAAATTTATCTGTTTAATCAGTTTTCAGGGAAACACGGACATTAATTTCAACCAATATTCTTGTTCAATTTAATTTGTAGGTATTTCAGCGGAGGATGAATGGTAAAATCAATTTCTATAGAGACTGGAAATCGTATACAACTGGATTTGGTAATCTGAACGGAGAACATTGGTTAGTTAATGATATGGATTGCAAATGGTATGATGGTGACACACAACATTTTCAATTTTTTTTTTCTAATCCCTTTTGATGTCTTTTCATTTATAGAAAGTAGAGGTAAAATGTTGCTGTTTCTGTATAATTCTTATTACAATCGGAATAGCATATTCTGATGTTTACGGTGTTGTCAATAAGGATACTATCCATAATAAACTTATTCTGTCTTTTAACAAACTAGTTCTTTGAGGATATCGATTTGCAATTGTCGTAAAATCTATGAATAGCATTGACTATATTTTAATAGAATAATACAGAACCAAACACCCATAATACAAGAGTTTGGAGTATTTACACATAAGCTAGCTCTTATATGATCTGTCGATACTTGTATTTTGAAATCTTTTCCAGCCCGTTATCTTTGATTTACAGAAATGCGTCTTTTCTTTCGCAGGTAACGAACACTTGCATCAGCTGACTTCACAAGGAAATTACATTCTTCGGATAGACATGTCCGACTTTGAAAACGGTCTGAGACATGCTGTATATAGCCAATTCTCTGTTGGTAGTGAATCTTCAGAATATAAATTAGTCGTTACTGGTTACTCTGGGAATGCAGGTGAGAAAAGCCTCTTACAGAATAACTATTATATCTATGAATTGAATGTGAATGTAGTTCCAATTCGCTTCATAATAGTTTGTGCGCAATTCAACGCTTTTACAGACCTATAAAAGGCCTAAACATTTGTATTCTTATAATTATTTTTACAGACTTAAACAAGTAATCGAGAATTAAAGCACGTGTTTGATGATGTTTTTAACAACTATTCCTACACATCGTTATAAGAATTAGAGGAAAGAATGTTCTGTTATATAATAGATATTGCCTGGACTTTTATTGAAACATTAAACATAACTTTAAACAACACGTGATGAAATATCCTAGTATGTTCATAAATCATCATGTTATGAAACAATTCGTTTATTATCAATAACATAAAAGGTACCAATTTTCTTGCACTAGATAAACATTTTGACAACACAACAGGGATGCTCAAGGCCCAAAAATATAGAAATCCTAAACTTTTCACAAATCCTGGACCTTATGAAGCAACACAAAATAAAAACCAAAACGTGTAGCTAAAGTTGGCATAAAAATTACAGTTAGGATTCTACTTTGTCAAAATTATCTCCCCATTACGCCAGTTCATTTTCACAATCGTAGAAATGGAAGCCATTGTAGGGATGACGCGCTGCCTATTTTGCTCTTGAAAACCGATAAATTTATCCACATAGCACCATTACGATCCTTATATGTCAGTTGTGTTTTAAAAGACAAATGTATCTACTAGCTAATGCGCATCAGTTAATGATATTGTCTGCATTGATTCAACTTAAAACTATTGTCTGATCGGTTGTCAGGTGGAATTTTTGAAAATTCATAAACATTAAAAAAAAATGTCATTCATTAGATAGGTATTTCACTTGACCCATATATTTCATCTTTTCATACTGTGATTTCTTTAAGTTATAAAGTCAACCTGTAGCTTTGATAGAATATGAAGCGAGATGATATATTAAATACTCTTGCTTTGTACCTTTTAAAGACAAAATATACACCTCAAACACGCCCTTACATAAAAAGGTGAACTCGATTTTCTCTTTTCGATACAATTGTTACCCATTTTTTGGAATTTTTTCTTGAGTCACATAACGGAAGGGCAGACACGAAAATTACTGAACTAATAGATTGATATGTTCTCCGTCCGTGGTAAAAAAAAAATTAAATCGGAGGTTATGCATTTTCTACATCCAACTTGATAGATGCCCATTTCGTCGACTTGATATCTAATTGTTCTGCATTACTATGTCATAGATAAATTGAAAACTTATGCAAATGGTGTTTTTAAAATAAAGCACTTCGTAATTGAGAAGAAAATGGTCGTTTTATTTGTTTCTATTAACTTTAAAAAAAAATTTACTATAGAAAATATGACCGTAAGCATGTATCGCCTTCTCTAACAAAGAACTTCGATTATTTTGTTCATTTCAACTGGGTTTCCGCCTGATTAGAACTTTGATGAGGAAAATATATAATTCCATAATTTATGGCAATTATGAAATTGTGTTATTCTATTCCGTATTTGAACAAATATTTACCACGTTAAAGATCATTTCCACAGTGTAGATACTATTCTGTACGCTATCCGGAAGTCGCGATTTTCGAAGCGAGAACTTTTTGGATCACATTTTAAATTTGATGGGTATACTGAATTAAACGGTAAGTTGATCATCTGTACATTGCTTAATGATTAATTCAGCCGACATCGATATTCTCAAATGGTTTAGAATTAAATTCCGCACATTCCTTATTCGTATCTTTGCTTTAATCAAGAGATTTTCAAGTGCATCACTAAGAAAAATCAGTCGGCGAACCTAAAAACAATCTTTTTACCCTCTTAGTGTACAAATTAACGTAAAAACCAGACTTAATTAACTAAATAAAGTATATTTCAAGTGGTGGTAACAGTTTCAACCAGATCTTTGAAGCCAGAAATAAGAAAATTACACTTGTTTGAATTTTTCACTGTACGATCAGTCTCGCTTGTATATTTTAAAACTGTATGATCAGTCTTTATGTCACTGTATTCTAGTGGTGATTTCGTGGCATTTTTCTATATAACACAAATATATTTCAATACATTCACACCCTGAAAACTTATGAAACATAGTTTAGCTTAATAGGATGTACTCGACTTAGCTTACTACATTAAGTATAAGGATGTTTAAATGTTGCTAAAATAAGAGGAAGGTTTGATGTATACTAGTATTTACTTTTCAGAAATGTCCTCCGTTATACTTAAAATTGTACAAACACACAGATTTAGTTGTTATATAAAAATGCATGTATTTACACACATTCGATGCCGTACTGTAGCCTATAATTGATCACAGTTCCTTCACTTTGTTTAAGATGTAGAGCGGTCTCTTTGACACTGAATTGTACACCACTTTGTCAAGCGGGGGGGGGGGGGGGGTTATAGTGATGAAGAAGTCCGTCTTTCCGTTCGTCCGTTGGACCGGTACAATATGTTTCGCCGGTTTTGTAAGCGCATCTCCTCATAAACCACTTAATATACATTGGGGGTTCCGGCCATTTTTAAATGGAGAGGGGTCCAATCGAGGAGAAAAGGGGATTTCAAATATATGTTCCCATACAAATGCATTGATAGTTAAAAAAAAGGTTTCAAACTGCCGGATCCCCTTTTTTGAAACCGTCACTGATATAACTATAAATTAATCTGATTCGGATTCCTTATAATAAATGATAATGACTGTATTGGGCACCGTCTATTTCGAATTTTAGTAAAACAATCTTTTATGGGGTTACTTTATATAAGATACGGACTTGAACATTGCATTATATAGGACACCCATCAGGTATTTCCAACACCTCCTGAAATTGCTCCATTTTTACTCGATTAATGCATTATGGACCTTCTATTTCTGTAAACTTACCAAAATTATATCACATGAATTAACCCCCTACGCAAAGCTGTCTTTATCCATGTTTTGTTATTTTAAAAGCGACATGCTTGATTTATGTTATCATCAATTGGTCAACGGAGGACGGTGTAAATAATCTTTAAAAATGTAATAGCTATAAACAGATAACTGTAACGATACACTATTACAAAGTCCACAAGCGAATCATGTATTACTTTTGCATTTGATTTTAAATAAGACCGATGGAACAAAAATACAATTATTTTGCCTTCTAAAAAAATCATCAGAAATATATTTGTATTGTCTGATGAAAGTAATTACACGTTATAGTTCCCTGGATAGTTCATAATATCACATATACACGTATATACCTTCAAGTTGCTGTTGTTTTTTCTTCAAAATCACGACTGGTCATACAGTCAAAAAATCTGAAATCGCTTCTAGAATACAGTCAGTTCTAGACTGATCGTACAGTAATTTATTTTAGGATCCTCAAGGAAAACATATTTTTTATGGGAAATACGAATATTCTACTTAAATACGAAAAGAATATTGAAACAGTATATATTTAACTGTAAACTGATGCAAATATTTGCAATAAAAGATTATTTGCTTTGTACTACGAGAGAAAAATTGTCCATCGATTTCACTTTTTTCTACCAAGTTGATGTGATGCACACGTATATTTTATATTCTAATGCATGTTTTTGTTACAGTAACTCATATTTATGATGCTATATATACATTTAAGATGTTCAAAGCACTTAGTAGATATAGGAGTAAACAAATGATGAGAAAAGTTACCGTAGGCAAAACCGTCCTGTTAGCCAGTTGGAAATCATAGCTTCGAAAATCGCGACTTCCGGATAGCGTACAGAATAGTATCTACACTGTGATTTCACTTTATACGTGTAAAACAAAATCTTTTTCAGATTTTTGAAATATAATCAAATTATAAAAATAAACAAATAATAGTACTATCAGTAAATGCATCATCACATGGCTCAATAGCATATATATTGTACGACTTGCGATAGATATGGAGAATATAACGGCGTGTTATTTTCTAGATCATGCTTGTTTAAACCCTATCCTATATACTACTTCAACATATGACAATTTCCCGTATTCTTAACAGCGTCAGTGTTTGTCTGTTGTCTTTCGTCAGATGTTAGTCATAAAGATCGTTCTACGGTGAAATAAAACTTGATAGTCTCGGTTAAATCCATCAACTAACGTTAAAACTGGGCGGAGTAGTTGATTTTATAGCCGCCTATATGTTGCCTGTTTAATTAAGAATATTGGTGGATTTGTTGTTTGGGTCGTTGTGATGCTCTTTTAATGACGTATACCTCACATTTCTCGTTTTTTGCAATAAAAAGTACAATGTTATTTAGCTTTATACTTTATGATCCGTTATCGATATTGCATTGCTAAAAAATATGTATTCAATCTGTAGGAGATGCTATGAATCATCATAATGGACACAAATTTTCAACGATGGATACCGATAAAAGTGCCTGCGCTGTATCATATAAGGGCGGATGGTGGTATAATGCATGCCATCATAGCAACTTAAATGGTCTCTATCTTAACGGAAGCCACACATCGTATGCTGATGGTGTTAACTGGTATCAATGGAAGGGTCACCACTACTCACTAAAGACAACAACTATGATGATCCGAAGAACATAAACTGATATACTTAATTTATGAAAAAATATTCAGTCAGTCAAACATACATTTTAGCAGTAAAGAAAGAACAGAAAATGTCTTCATATTAAATTCAACATGTGTATCCTCTTATATAACTGTTTATCGGCATTATGACATTATTGCTATTGGCAAAGTTCCAATAAAGCATGACATTATATATCTATTGATATTACATAATCTACATTTAGGCGTTTTTTTCAAACCCTACACTTATTTATGTTGTTCGTTCCACATATTGCATTTAATGTTTGTATACGTTAAGCTTCTATGCTTAAGTTTTCAATATTTTTCCTTTTGTCTTTTAATTTTGTTCATATCTGTGTGGTGTCTTGTCCTTCATTTGTCACTAAAAAAGAAACCCGACCAAGTTGTAGGGAGGGATATAATTAAAACAAAAAGTTGTGACAATGTGACAACTTTCTACCAGAAATCAAATGAAATAGAAGTTTACAACTATAGGTTACCGTACGGCCTTCAACAGTCATCAAGACCCATACCGCACTGTCAGGTATAAAAAGCCCTAAAAGGACAAATGTAAAACAATTCAAACAAGATACAAAATGTATATAACGGCCTATTTTAAATACAAAACAAAGAACGCAAACCAAAAATGACATACAGCAACAAACGACTGCCTCTGAATTAGAGGCTTTTTAAATTGGGACAAGCACATACTGAATGCGACTGGGTTAAACTACTTTTGAACTGCTTACCCTTTTGGGAGTCCTTTCATCATTCTCGTTTTTAATGTGTTCCTCTAAGACGTTAGTTTTTGTAGTACTGTTCTGTTGCTTTGCATCACGGTGCGAGGCTATTAGTTTCATGCTACTTTCACGCCGTTTTTGAATTATTACGTACCAAATATCAGTCCCCATTGGTAGCTTGATGGTGTTGGAAAGATCCTATTTTCTAGAATAAGATTACTCACTGCCATTACCCAATCACATTGTGGTAGCATTTTAATAAATGTCGAGTCGAATTTATACTGAATTCATGTGCAGAATATTTGCCGGGTATTTATAATCTTTGGTATTGCCTTAGAAAGAGAAAATATAAGAAATGCAAGGACATTGTAAATCTGTTCTTTTATCATGTTTTTTTTCAACTCAAAATCAATGTGAACAAGAGTATGCATCAATACGGAGCCCCTTAAGTGCTGTGTAAATAAAAAAAAATTGAAGAGATAAAATATGGTGCGTACTGTTTTGAAAAATCGTGCGAACGACTTTGAAATTCATGTGCATTACTTATAAATAGGTGTAACACAGTGTATTTCTTTAATACTTAGGCGCACATCTTTTAAAATCGTGTGCACGACTTTTAAACTCTTGAGCACCACATTTAAAATCTGGCGCGCACAACTTTAAAAAATCTCATGTACATTACATTTTAAACACACAAAAGAAACCGATCAAATTATATTTAATAATCGTTGCCCTATTCACCAAGAAAAATGACGAGGAAAAACACAAGTCTTGTCTTCTGTATTACTAATTGAAATGATGAATTGTCATAAAATAACTGTCATCTGCCTTCCCTGATGCAACTCACCATGTTGTAGCTGTTGTGCTCATCCTCGTGGTCAACTGCCTGGTGTACGATTAAAGAATAATTTTGTGAAGATTATACAGTGTAATACACGCAAAAAGATCAAATATATGGTCTCATTGGCAATCATTACCCGTGACATTTTCTTTTTTAATGTTTACACAAAGATGTTGTTGGATCAATACTTCCTAACAGTTTATATGTTTCACAAATGATAAAGGAAACATTGAGTTCCAATTGTAGCAACAATCCTATTCTTTTTTCCTTTATTGCGACACTATTGAAAGCGACTTATTACAGAACGTGTACTTATATAATAATCATGCATGAACTGCATGATTGGTGCTACAGGTGGGAAGGATCTGCTTACCTTACGGAGCACATAGAATCACCCCGGATTTGATGTGGCTTGTTTGGTGTTAGCTTTTTCTATGTAGTGTTTTGTCGACTCTTGGTTTTCATTGAGGTGTTATTCTGATTCTGTAATCATACATTCCAATACCAACAACGTAAAATGTGAAGTATTTTGATCTAAGCATACGAAAGTTTGTGTGACTTGTAAAAAGTACACCTGATCTTACAGGTAAAGTCCTCTTCGTAAATGTAATATCATAGACTTACCAATTTGGAGTTTTTTAAAATCAGTTATTTTTAAATTTATTTAATAGCAAATAATAAACATAAAAAAATCACCTTCAATAGCATACTCAAGGTTGTAAAATGTGGTAAATATGGGGGGAAAATCTAAACGGAAAAAGTATCTTTCTTTTATTAGCCTCAACAATGATCAAATGCTGTAGGAAGTCAGTAAATTGAAAGTATATTGAAAATGGTATTAAATCTGACACTTTTAAGTCCCATAACTCTTGTACACCGTAAAACCAATTTCCTCGAAAGTGAGCTTACTTTCATACACTTTCAATACAAGTTGCATGATGATTGATCAAAGCATTCTATAAAAAACGACAAGTGATATTATATGACGCACAGACGGACAACGGCTGTACTATACCACGATACATCGCGTACATAAATCACGGTGGGTATGGTTGTCCTGCGAGAGAACGTTCTGTGCTGGTGATTAGGTCCTGACGGGTGCTGGTAATCAATGAAAAAATGTAAACAAAGACGAAAGTGATGATTTTTTACGTTTTCACTCATAAAAAATGGAAGAAAACAGTTGAGATTTTTCAATTTTGTTTCATATGGGTTCATATATAAACCATTAAAAAGTTGACCCTCTAAACTGTTCCAGTAAGCGTAACACAAAAATGCTCATTTTCAGAAAATCTAGAACTGAAAAAATAAAACAAAAATGCTCATAGAGTCCGCTTTCTATATCGCAATCCACACGACAAAACTATTTTGTGAAAAAACATTGCAATTAAAAATTTGGCATTTTCTCAATTTATTCATGTCCTGATACTGTGCTGGTGGGTCCTGTCATTGTGCTGGTGGGTCCTGATACGGTGCTGGTGATTTTGGATAAGAAGTTGGTCATATTTGAAACAAATGTTACAAAATCAATAAAATTGGGCAGATAATTGTTGTCAATAGGATCTATGACTCCTATTTTAGCTCTTGTGCATCCATTTGGCTGTTTAATATGGGTTTTTAAATGATCGTAACTTTTATTACATAATTACATAAAAGGGCAACATCTTTCGTCCAATATCAGATAAAAATATATAGTATCTAAAATAAGAATAGTTTTATTAAGATATTAAATGCCTCTTACATTGATGCTTCAACAATGATCAAAGCCCATGCCGCATAGACATGTTTGTTAGCGCTCTGCATTACCCCCCCCCCTTTTTTTCCACCCAACCAACCCTCCTTATTTCCTGCTTCATTGTTACAGTGGTGTACCAACACAACAATTTATCACATAAAATAATAACACAAAGACACACATTATTGAACAGCGAATGCTCGCAGGTACTGAAAGTTAGTTCAAATCCGCATTTTCAACTAATAGATAAACCATGTTCTCATTTACAAAAATTCCAATCGTGTCGATTAAAAAAGTCTCAAAACTTAAGTTCACATTTTAATGTTTGATGAAGCAGAACTTTAAAAGTGTGCAGTGAATCTTGTGCTAACAACAGTTATTGTCATAATTATGTTTACATAAGACTTATAAAGGAATTAAGAAGGTACCAAGAAATATTTTACAGTTCAATTTAATGATCATGAATGGAAGGAAATGGTACGGAAGTTTACTTAAAGATGCTTAAAGATGTTTTCCGGTACAGGATCCTCACGGCTCCTCTTCACCAGACTCATATATTATGTCGTAATTATTACTGTTACTGCTGCTTCCGGTTATAACTGCGCGGTAATCAGAATAATATAATTCCTCGTTTTTCCAGTGATTGTCAAGTCTGTTTTTAAAGGCATTAACAGACGGTGCCTTAACCACTTTTTCTGGTAGTTTGTTCCAGGTTTTTGATATTCTCACCGTAAAACTATTTTTCCTAAGATTAGTATTAAACCTTTGATGAACGATTTTACTGCTATTAGTTCTAGTACTGTGCCTATTCTCTGTGCTCGACATCAGTTTTAGGAAAGTACTAGTTTCCGGGTCATATTTATTGTGTATGATCTTATAGGTTTCAATCATGTCCCCTCTTATTCTTCTGTACGCTAGTGTCGGTAATTTTAATTTCTTTAGCCTTTCTTCGTAGCTTAGGTTTTTAAGTCCCGGTATTTGTTTTGTAGCTCTCTTTTGTACACTTTCAATTTTATCGATATATTTTTTCTTAAAAGGTGCCCATACTGAACTTGCATAATCTAGATGTGTTCTTACTAGTGTTTTATATAATGGAATAAAGATTTCTGCATTTAGATTTTTGAATGATCTTCTTAATGCCGCAAAAATTGAATTTGCTTTATTTACTTTCTCACATATATGCTTTTCAAAGGATAATTCTTCATCAATGACTACCCCTATATCCTTCTCTTCTTTGCATCTGCTTATTTCTTTTCCTAGTAGATTATATTTTTCAATATCTTGCTTTGATTTTTTGCTAATGTTTATATGTTTACATTTTTCTGGATGAAACTTCAGTAACCATGTATCACTCCATTTTTCTAATTTGTCTAAATCCTTTTGTAATGTTTCATGGTCTCCGTCTTCCTTTATTATTTTAAAGATTTTTGTATCATCAGCAAATAAGTAAGCATCTGAGTTAACTCCTTCCGGTAAGTCATTGATGTAGAGTACAAATAAGAGTGGTCCTAGTACCGAGCCTTGCGGTATTCCTGAGGTAACATCCTTCCATTCTGATGCTTCACCATTTATTGAGACTCTTTGTTGCCTATTTGATAGAAAATCTTGTATCCAATCTAGTATAGGGTTTTTTATTCCATAATTTTCAATTTTCTTTAGTAGCCTTTTGTGTGGTACTGTATCAAATGCTTTCATAAAGTCTGTATATACACAATCTACCTCATACCCATCGTCTATAGCCTCTGTCCATTTGTCAATTACCTCTAGTAATTGCAATGATGTTGATCTCCCCGAGATAAAACCGTACTGCTTATTTGAGAATAACCTGTTTAGCTTCATATGCTGTATTATGTGTTCTCTTATGATTTTCTCCAATATCTTACAAACAACTGATGTTAGACTCACTGGGCGGTAATTTTTTGCTTGCGATTTGTTTCCTTTTTTAAATATAGCGCTAACAAGTGCATTCTTCCATTCTTTTGGTACTGTCTTTTCATTCAATGATTGGTTAAAGATCAAGCTCAAGGGTTCAGCTATACTTTCCATTGTTTCCCGAAGCAGTCTGGGGTGTAATTTATCAGGACCTGGTGATTTATCAATCTTTAGCTTTTTTAAGTGTTTCATTATCATATCTTTGTTGATTTTTAATTCAGTTAATTCATTTGCAATATTTATTGAATTTGGTACAGGGATTTCGCCATCTGGTTCTTGTGTAAATACACTTGCAAAGTATTCTGATAATATTTCCGCTTTTTCTTTATCGTCATCTGTTTTTGGAGATTTAGTATCGTCGGGATCAGTGTGTAGATCACCAATACCTTCCCTTGTCTTGGACTTTGATTTTACGTAACTCCAAATAGCTTTTGGGTTTGCTTTTGCATTTTCTGATAATCCCTTCTCAAATTTCTTCTTAAGTTTATTAACTGATGATTTTGTTTTATTCCTTACTCTGTTATACTCAGCTCTAATTTCCGGGTCTTGGTTGGTTACAATTTTCTTTGACAGTATATTTTTCCTCTTAATTAATTCTCTGGTTTTTTTGTCTACTGGGAAAGCGTTTTTCTTCTTTCCAATTTGTGTCATTTTTTTTGTTGGTACGAATCTTTGTTCTAATTCATTTAGAGTGGTTAAAAAGTATTTCCAGTTTGTGTCGACAGAAAAGTCATCTTTAATTTCTTCCTGCCAATTTATCTTATCCAATTCTAGTTTAAAATCATGGTAGTTCCCATGGTCATACAGCTTAGCTATTCTTGGTTTGTTCTTAATGTTTATATAACAGTTGTAGTCAAAGGACAATACACAGTGGTCACTTTTCCCTAGAGGGCTCATGTATTCTAGATTACTAATCATTTCTTCTTCGTTCGTCAATATCAAATCTAAGGTATGCGGAGTATCTGTACCTCTCCATCTTGTTGGTTTGATTGTATGTTGGAATAGGAAATTTTCTTGTATCGAATCTAAAAATCTGTTTTCGATGCTATTTTCATTTTCTCCTTTTGTGTTCCATATCTCCCAATCTATTGCTGGGTAATTAAAGTCTCCCATAATAAGTATATGCGAAAAACCTTTCTGAGTTGCTTCCGATATTAATTCCGTTAGTTTATCATTATATTCCTTTGTGTTGTTAGATGGTGATCTGTATATTAGGCCTATCAATAATTTGTCATTCTGGTTAAGTTTGATCTTAATAAATATGTTTTCTTGGAATTGGGCTTCCATATTTACTTCTGTCGATTCAAGATTTGAGTCTATATATAATAGTAGTCCTCTTCCTTCATCCGTTTCTAGATTTTTCTCATACATTTTATAGTTTCCCACCTCTGGTAATGAGTATTCTGCCTTGGATGGTTTGTACCTATTAACCTTTGGTTTAACTTCTGTTATTCCAATTATATTTGGTTTATTATCCCTTGCTCTTACTATTAATTCGGATAATTTGTTGAATAGCTGGTCTGCATTTGTATAAAAACAGTTCAATTTGGGTAGAACTGCAAAACTATTTACATTTTCGCCGTTAAAAACCTTTTCCCTATTTTTTACAGTTTTATTTACATCCTTTGAACTTTTTTTCACTACTTCTTTATTCTTATCACTTTTCTGGCCCAGGGTGGTCCTCTTACTTTGTATTGGTATTCCCCCGATATGCATTGTTCTTGTAGCTTTTTTGCCTCTGCCCATAGTACTTTCTCCTGTTCTCTTTCACTTTGTGTCAGGTCATTACTAACGTTGACTTTCTCATATTTTGGTATACCTCTGATATAATGCATATTTTTGAATAGAGTGAGTTTCGAGTCTATGCTTTTAAGATTAACCAATAAGGGTCTACTATCTTTCTTACTATCGTACTTCCCTAGCCTTTTGGTTTTCATTATATTTCCTTCCTCCAGGTTTATTTTTGCATCATAAAAAAGTTCATTTATTTTCTCTGTATCATGGTCTATTCTTTCTTGTTTAACCTCGGATTGATTTTCTGTAATGCCAAATATAATCAGGTTTTTCTCTCTTGCTTTTCTTTCATTCATCTCTTCTATCACTGTTGTAACTGTTGCTTTCTTTTGCGGCCCTGTTCCCTTATTTTCAGCTTCCTCCATTTTTTTATGTACAGCGTCCCCTGTTTTAGTAGCTTCATCTTTAGCTATTTCTCTGATCATTTCTTTATCACAGCTATTTTTAATTATTGATTCTTCTACTATTTCCCTAACTCTTGTCTCGTCACATTTAGTGTCAACAGCTAATTCTAAAAATTGTATTCTCTGCTCATAATTTGCCATTATCTCCTTACATCTCGCCTCTATCTTTAGATCAGTAACTATGTGTTCTTCTACTGTTTTCCTACATGGGACGCAGAACCACATTGAGTCTGTTTTGCTTAGAAGGTCATATTCTGGTTTTGATTTATTAAGGCACTTGATACAGAAGTGGTCCTTGCATCTCTGGCATTCTAGAAGTTTAGCATTTGGGTCTTTATATATTGTTGAGCAGATTTTACATTCCCATGGTTCTTCGTTCATTACATCTACTGATGTACCTCTGTTACGTCTCGTCATTACGCCTTCTCTTGATAGTTGATAGAGCTTCTCTATCTATTATCTAGTTGAGACAGTGATAATATGATTCTAGGGCTTCCCTAAAAATCTAATTATACACCTATTTGCTTTCGTTGTATGATAGAGCTTCTCTATCTTACTCTTAAGATTAAAATAACTGTCCTTGTATGTGTAGTAGGGCTTCCCTAACTATTACTGTTATCTTATGTTATCCTTTATTGATTTACCCTTGAGCTTGTAGTATAGGGCTTCCCTATCCTAAATTAAATATTTTCAACTCTTACTTGTACTTTTTCCAGACTGGGACACCTTTATTTATAGTATAGGGCTTCCCTATCCTAAATAAAAAATATTTTCCACTCTCATTTGTACTCTTTCCAGTATGGGTCACCTTTGTTTATTTTATAGGGCTTCCCTATAATTTATTTCCTTGAATTCTAAATATAGACAAACAGGGCTTCCCTATTTATTCTAAATTGTTACATTTGCTATATATATCCAACTCATTTAGGGCTTCCCTATAAGAGTCATTCAGCTTATAATAAGGCTTCCTTATAATAAGTTTGTCTAACACCTATCTTCTGATAGTTCTAGCGCTAGATCAATGAGTTTATAAATCCATAGCTTTGCTATAGTTCGTGTTGGATGTACACCGTCTTGTAGCAGATTATAGTTTTTCCTATATCTTACCCTTCTGTCCTTTTTTGATTTATTTGATATTATTAAATCTTGTGATAGCCTAGGAGTTGCTGTATTTCTGTTGATTAGTTTTATCTGACGATTGTAGTAATCAACTTGATTGCATACTTGATTGTCAATTTCTGTTGATAACTGTACTAATCTGTTCTTTTTAAATTTATTTATCACTAGAGATGGTTTTTTATTTGGTTTCGGTCTTTCATTGCCTTCTCTTCTAATTGCATATTTATTGTTTGCTCTAGTTATAGAATAATATGGACAGTCTATAAACAATACTGTGCTGCCTGGTTTTAAATCTTGAATTTGTTTTTTTACTTCTCTGTATTTGGTCAGAAAGAATTCTATGCTTTGGTATGGGTATTTTCTTGTTTCTATTATTCTATTTACTTTCCTTGTAATTTCACAAGTGCCTAACCATATGTAAACTATTGGGTTATCTGATGGTGACGATTTTAGTTTTTGAAGTAGGTCTCCAATATGATGTTTATTTTCTATGGTTGCCCCTCTTTTGTATATTACTTTGAAATTTCCTTTAACGGAATTCGGTGTAAATTCTTGTAATCCAACTCCTTTACTATCAGTAAAAAGGTATGTTTCTCGGTCTAACGCCGTACCTCTAATTTTTGAGTAAAACTTCTTCCTTTCTTTCAATATTTTTGTCACCGACATATATGTTTTATACAAACTGTATTAAGTCAAATTGTTGCAATATGGAAAAGATTAAACAGTAATTGTTTTATTTTCACAGTAGATTTGTTCCGTATAGGGCTTCCCTATGTCGGACAAGGAGAAAAAAAACGTGGTGGATGACTTTTGTTTTTCGCTACATATTTCTGATGTTGTACGTTCAAAGGTTTAAATAATGTGGTATATATGGATAATATGATGGAATGATGTAATTTGATGTATAAATTGGCTTGGATGGACACAAATTTGTATGATTGACACAGATTTACCAAAAATTTTTTCACTAGAAAAAATTTCAACTTGCTGTAGACCGGAACCGGAAGAAGGACAAAAATAAATTGATAGTATTTTTTTGGCTAAAGACTTAAACGCTTCTTTGCATTATATAGTACAGCTCTTCTATAAAAGCATGCAAAAAAAAAAACTTTGATTGACTTGCTTGCTATGTTTGCTTGGATGTTTTCAAACAATAGTTAGGCGGAGTTTCAATACATACTGAGATTTGATTGGACAAATACAAACTGACAGGAATTGAAGTTAATGTTTATTGTCCAAACAAATTCTAGTATATAGTAAACAGATTACTTACCTGTCGTTTACAAACATCCAAACAATCATAGAAAGCAATTTGATCAATGGTTTGCTTTGCATATATTTATAGAAGAGCTGTAAAATCTAAAAAAAAAAAAAAATCTTGTAGTCATAGATGATTAAATCCTCAACAAAATCTCAATAACTTTGTTGGGACGAATAAATCAAATTTTCGTGGACTTTTTAGCTTTCACCCTGACGAGGAATGTTAGCTGTTCGTATGCTGTTGCACCTGACGCACGGAAACTTTTACATTTCCATCTTCTTTTCTGACCTAGTTTCGTTATTTGATCTGAATTTTCTTAAATATGCAAGGTAGATAGACATTGGCCTTTTGATTTTTTTTACTCGGTAAGTTTTGCCATAATTGCTTGAACTTATGCAATATTAAAGCCGATTTCAATGAGTGTGTAGACAAAGGGAATCTGTGTTGACAAAGGGAATATCTTTGGTTATCTTGCTTGCTGAACAGAAAAGTCATTGTTAGGTTATGTAAACTTTAAGAGTAGACTAGTCCGACAATTGACACATCTTTCCGTATGTAGAACCAGGCTACTTCGAAAGGAGGGTAGTATACCTTACCTAACAATGACTTCACGGTTTAACTAACAAGCAAGCTAACCAAAAATATTACCTTTGCCTACATACTCAATGGAATTGGCTGTAACTAAAAACTCGAAGACATTTTAACAGACAGTGGTCATGTTTGTTGATGAATATTGTTTTTCCTAGATTCACTCTTGAAAAATCATTTGGTAACATTTGGTCAAGTAATTTCAGAAAAGATCTTTTTGTAAATGCGGACGCCAAGACAATACATGAACCTCACATGACCCCTCGACACAGGTGAGCTTCTATATGATCTTATAGAGATTCGGGTTCATAACCAGTTGAAAGTTTTTTGTGTGTGTGTAGATTTGTATTGTTTTAAACTGTTATGACCTTTTAAAGTTAAATGTAGGTGTTTAATCTAAGAATTTCTTTTTTAAACATATATACTTGTTTTATACTTAATTGGTAGTATGAATCTACGAGATATTTTAAATATTTGAAATTACAGGCAAACGGTAGTTTCAAATACTTTTAAATAGATCTTTAAGGATAATGTACCCTTGTGTTGGTCCCATGCTAAACATAACAAAAATCTCTGTACACAGGTTATCTCGTCTTCATTCTCTGACATATTCTAGTCTGCCCTTTCATAAAATAGTGATTTTTTTAGTGTTCTATCGAACTTTCGAGAAAAAAAATACCTGATAACCGTTCAGACAAAAAAATTATGTTGAAATTTTTTTACAGATACAGCAAGTGATTCTTAATAGCTATATGGGACATTTTTCTTTTAAAATACAACTTTTAAATCTTACGAGAAACTATTCCAAGCTTAAAACTTTCACTGTAACCTCGCTATAACTTATCCCCACCCCCACCCCCCCCTAAAAAAAAACCAAACCAACCAAACAAACAAACAAACCCGCAATACTATTGTCATTCTTATAGTCAGCACTAAATTGTTCACAAACAAATGTGTTTCAAGCTGCTAAAGACATATGATTCACACGCTCAGAAAGTCCTTTGTTCTATATGTTTGCTCTCCATTTTTATGCAAAGCCTTTTACATTTTTATTTTATGGGTTATTGTTGAAGGCCGTACGATGACGTATGGTTGTTAACACATACTTCCTTTGGTTTCTTATGGAAATTTGTCCATTGACAACAAACATACCAAATCATCTACTTTATATAAGTATTGTATGAATTACAACGTATTCTGGTGATCTTGCAAAATGATCGTAATCCCGAAAATCGTAAACATATTTTCTTATCTTAAAAGGGGGCAAGAAGGGCTCCATTAACAGGCCAATAAAAAAGATTACAGTTAATTTAAAAAATAAATAAAAAATAGGGGTATTTTTTCTCTCATAATAACAGTAAACAGATTCACAACAATGTCAATTTCAAGAAAGCAGACAGTTCAGTTAATTAGTCAATAACAGTATCAATGATCTTGAATATATGCCACTTTAAACTAAAATATAAAGGCACAGAACCAGGACATAGGAGCACAGAACCAGGACCGTTTTTCTTATCACCAGCACAGCGTCAGGACAATTCCGATTATGGAACTTGCACGACTTTTGCAATATAATATTGTTGTAATATATTTTGCATGGTACTTATGACGCATTAGAGAAAAATTAAGCAACAAAACAGTCGTTTTATTGCCGTCCTGATACAATGTAAACAAACCCACCAGCACAGAATCAGGACCCACCAGCACCTGACAGGACCAAATCACCAGCACAGAACGTTCTCTCGCAGGACAACCATACCCACCGTGATAAAGGGTCTTGAAAATATTCTACAAAATCTCCACAACTTCCATCTACACTTAACCTGTTTGGTCACAACGTAAACTAATACATACCATAACACGGCTATTTTATTTTTCTAAACTTAAATCACCATGGTGATACGGTCTGATTAGTCAGAGGCTAAACGTCAGGTTCGGGTACATCTATTAATTAACGGTATTTCTGTTATTTCATTGGTTATAAATACTATCTAATGGCTGCTTCGTGGCTGTTTCCTGAATGATTATGGGGGAAATGAAGGTCATTTTAACGTCTGATTGGCTATTAATGAGTGGCATGCATTATATGTTCAACGCGTCCGTAAGTAGGGTCGGATTGAAATCATGATACTAGGTTATAGGTACATATTATGATAAAGTGTTCATTTGCTATAGTGATTAGTTATGATGATAACTCACCACAAACTGTCAATTTGGTACAGATTATATAATCATGTGACAATGTGATGATTTATCCTGAAATTATGTTGCTATTTTGGTAAGAAACTGTACATTTATGTATTATTGCTAGTCTCTAAAAATAGAACAGTAATGTGTATAATTTACACTTTAAACTGCGTATTAAAACGGTTAAATGATTGAGATACTTTTGTGTTAGATTTCTTCGTATAAAGCTTAGATTTTAAATAGTTAATACACAAAACGTATGCTCTATGTATAAAAGTAATAACCATTTATTTTTCATTGCTTGGACATATTGATTAGAAAATATTAAAATCACGGAATTTACCGAAGATGTAATTTCGTTTCCAGCACTTTCATCGCTTCATTGATTTCTGGTGTAAATAAACAAACCCGACGATACTGATTAGAAGAATACAAACATTACAAGGTGAGCAATATGGTTTCTTATGTGCAAAGAAGCCTACACCAAGCATCACGGTATTGTAATGGGCAAGGGTTTCAGTGCACTATAGGATACTATAGTGTCAGCTGTTGCAAATTATATAATTTAGCTTTTTACAATGCACAGCTCTATATTTGACAATGACCCCCAAGGCAATCATTTTATACGATCCTTCAAACCCAAAAAACTTGCAACACAGTGAACTCCCAAAAAGATGTTTGCATGTGGAGGAGACAGTTTGATGATCTTTTATGTACTCGTACATGATGATTTATTCTTTGGAGTTGTCAGGAGGCTGATTTAGAAGGGGGCCAGGGGGCTTGCCATCCTTTTCTGGGAAATTTTGTGAGCCTGCACTTATGAAAATTTCAGGATCCGGCACTGGTTGTTGGACCATAATAGTCCCAGTGGCGGGGTAAAACATGTTAGCAGGATTCCGATCCTCCCCCTAACCTTGGACAGTGGTACATGTATAACAGTACAACATAGGAACAAACTATACAAATCAGTCAAAAAAGGCTTAACTCATCAGATTGCCCATTGATATATCAAAAGCACTGAAAACTTCATTTGATATGTCTGATTTCAATTTATTCACATCATCAGGTCTTACACTTAGTATATTTTTTCGTGATGAACATTACTATTTGGTTGATTATGTAGGAAATCACTGAAGCATGACTGGAGAAGTCGCACCCTCCCCAAGCCACCCCCCCCCCCCTTATTGTCCCAGCTGACCTGAGAATCTGTCCCATTTTAACCATTAACGTCATACAACAATTACTTTTCCATTGTGGCATCATATATTTTGTATAAAAACATCAAAATTTTACATGGAATATATGTGATGTACATGCATGCATGTACAGTTTGTAATAGCAGACATATACATATTGTAGCAATCAGGTGTATCCAAAGCAAAATAATTAATAATAAATCAACTCAATGGATAGAAGCATACTGGTAAGTCAAATTTTTTTTCACACAGCATCTGCATAGAGTGATGAGATATAAATCAGGAGATCAACATGATCAATCACTGGTTTTAGAAGTCAAGAATTTTTATATTTTACTTATTTGGGTAGATACATGTACATGTAACACAACATTTATCTTGTCATAATACCTGTACGCTCAGTGTTCTTCATGAAAACTATCACACTGATTTTAAATCATTATAGGAAAGCACAGTGTATAAGCAAACATTTCAGGAGGCAAAGAGTCTATAATAGGCTGACTGCAATAGTCTGTATATTATCTGAAAAAGCTTAGTTCTTGTCAACTTTCTTATTATTTCAAACATTTAAATAGATGTCTCCCAAATTTGGTGTATTTCTATTAGCTTTTTTTAAAGTCATTTTCATTTATTTTTCAACCCGGCCCAGAAATATGTTTAATATAGCTGATTTAGAGAAAGGCGACCTGGGTCACCTCTAACAAAGGCTATATTTATTGTCACTGCAAACATTTTACCTGTTCAACACCAAATGCTGTCAAGTTTGGGGCCCCTGGCCATGGCTCTTTTTTTTCATAATTCATCTTACATGTACATCTCCTTTGAATTTGTTTGCTTATTTGTTCTATGGTCTATCTATGCATATCTATCTATATACATGTACCACATTTTCATGGTCCCACAAAAATGTTTAAAATGTAAACATTTGACTTTTTTCTAGCTTCTCTCATGTGATAGCCATACCTTTTTGGTCACTATTTATGTGTTGCGTTTAAATATGAATTGTAACACTTTACAGTGACTGAACAGGTAAAACAAATACTTCTCAAGAAACAGAAAAAAGAAGACTACTTGGAACAGCACCAGACTACATGTATGAATAAAAACTCAGATCGGAATAGCATGGAGGATATGATATGTCCTTGTGAATAAGCAAGGAAAGCTTTTAATAATAGTGCCTATTTTTTAATTTACTAGATCTTTCATTCATTATCTGTGCAAATTTCAACATAATTTGTCATAAATCCTTATCTAACTTTACTCAAACTTTCAGTGGTGGATCCAGAAATTTTCATTAGCGGGAGCCCACTGACTGCCTAAGAAGGGGCCAACTCCAGTCATGCTTCAGTGATTCCCTATACAAACAACAAAATGTTTCCTAAAAAAGGGGTGGCCCAGGCCCCCCGAAAAACCCTCTAACTCCACCTCTGACTTTAATTTAATATGACAAGTGTTTCATTCACCAAAATACTGGTGCGTTTCTGTGATAAATATCATGCACAATTTTAAAAATGAGAGGGGAAAGAAGATCCACATGTGGTGTACCTGCACATGACAATTGCAAACTGCCCCATTTTTCTTATCACAACCAATCAACTGATCATGCTGATACTGACATTACCAGAGAGTACACATCAAATGAAAAATTACAAATAACTGATACATATTATCAGATATTACAGAATTAAATATGTTTTAAATTTATTACAAAAAAATGTGTTCTCAATCTTGTAGATAGATATTATTGGATCTCATATACATGTAAGTACCAAAGACAACTGTCTATCCAAGTCACAATTTATAAAAGTAAACTATTAAAGGTTGTAGTTTGGTCTTCAACGCAAAGCTTGGTTCACACCAAACAGCAATTTTATATAGTCCATATCAATCATGACAATGGCGTTTGGGGTTAAACCTGTTTTCGTAAGAGTGTTATAGTCTATAGAGTATTACTTCCTGTTTGGTGGAATAGTGAAATAGAAGTCAATACGTTCTTGCTCAATCCTATGTCGCTTTGAAGGTGTCATGATTGTAATCCTCAGCTTAAGCAATGTGTTACTGTAATTTGAATTTCAAAATGACTGAGCAACGTTTTTCGAAGCACTGGTCAACTCCACCATATAGGGAATCACATGACTTTGACAATCAGTAAATTCCAGCGAAAAATATATCTATAAGTATAGAATTGTCGGATAAAAATTAAATAATAGAGTACACAGGAAATGGCAAAGTTCACATAGTCGCGTATGATTAATCTTTTTTTTTTTAAACGAGCAAAAAGGGGGGGGGTGGGGCGTACACACTTTATGTCCCCCTCTGGATCCGCCACTGCCTTCTGTTGTTGTCCATTTTGTCAAGTAGTAATCCTCAAAAGTATGTGTAGGTTATATGCTATTTTTATCAAGTTGATTATAGACACAGAATACATTTTATTATAATATCATTCCCCATTTCCATTCTCAATTTTATTAAGTCTCCTTCCATTATAACACGGGTCCACCAATAATACAACAAAAATGACAAATTAGTAGAAAAAAAGCGCTATGTTTTCATATTGCTTGAAGTGCAGTATTCCAATAAAAATAAACTACTCACAAACCACTGATCTCAATATAATCAGCTAAAATACGGCAAGCTTTTAAGAAAAGCTATTACTTGTATCATTAAATGTCTACGGTCTTTGTCTTTTTTGTTCCATCGGCACACGAAAGGTTTAAATGTAGAATGACCGTTTACCGTCTAACCTGACTGCGTATTGTTTAAACATATGGATTATCTCCCTTTGTTGGTCTTTGTTGTGCAAGTAAACGACAACCCCATAAAGAGTGGATTATTAACACTGTTAGCATTTTTTTTCAAATCGCTTAAAAGATATGAGCTACGTATACGTATTATTATTCACCAATGCCATTGTCGTAGCACTGATGGCCATGTACGTTTACGAAAATGAGAGAAGAATGGGGGAAATTTTAGACAAGCTTGATCGAACAGGTAATGAGAAGTAAATTAAAACAAAGACAAACAATAATTTGTAGATGTATTTAACCTATTTCTAGAAATCCCTTTTGTATGCAAAAACACTTTAACATGAAACAATCGTGAGGCACCTACGAATTCCAATAACGTTCAAACGTATTTGAAAATCGGTGATAATAAACACAAAATATATCTTAAGATCTTTAAGTATCAAAACTAATTAGCTCCATGAAATACGTCATACAATTCTTTGTTTTGCTTAATGCAATGATCAGACTTAGGCACACATGTATCCATCGAAGGACACACATTTTTATTTGGTTTTGTGGAGTTGGGTTGCAGTCTCAATGTAATATATACCCTACAGTACTTTTTATTTATAGTCTTTCACCTTGTATTTAGCAGCTGCGAATTCAGTTAATAAACATTAACTTCTTCGTTTATCAAATAAGTAAACATTGATTATCTTAAAAAAAAAACATAGGTAATAGGGGACAGGATTTTTTTTTAAACCTTCCGCTTTATTTCCAAAATCTATAAAAAAAATCTTTTTTATTAATTCCAATTCTTTCACGTTTTTCTGTATATGAGCGTAAACATTCATATTCTACTATACATAACTTCTATTAGCTATTTACTATCAATTCCATGTTAACCATCCACGGCGGTAACTAATATATTAAAAAACAAATGATTTAACTATTTTGACTAAATATTTTTTTAATAATAATTAACATTTTTTTATTAATTTACCTTGGTCGTTATTCACGATCCAGAGGGTAATTGTGCCTAGGGATGTATCATCGTCATTGGCAACCTTTGATTACAGAACATTTTGGATCCTAGATTTGTGGCCAAGGAATTCCTCAAGCATCTCAAGCTTTTATGTTCGAAAAATGTACAAAATCATTATTTTATTCAGAGAATATATCCAAACTATGATGATTTTGAAAAGAAGAATAAACTCTTATGATGAAGAGATTTATTTGTAAAAGAAGTAAGGTTTTTGAAATAGATATATTTAAACACCAAATTATGGCAATTTTGAAATGTATGATAGCGTTAAAATTCAATTCCTGAAGCAATGTGTATTACGACGATCGGATATCACACTAGGTATGTCTTAGTTGGTATAACCTATACATGTATATATTATAGTACAGTCCCAAAATTTTGAGGCATATTTATATTTTATCATCAATATATTTTATGAGACTAACAATTATTTTATTGATACCCTTTATCAATCTTGAGTTATATTTGGGTATTCAAATTATAAATGCCCCCTCTACTACAATGTATAATCAAATAACTTGACTTGTTGGCTGTGTTTCATCATGTGTTCGAGAAGAACATATTCAGACTTGTTTTGTATATTAAGGAATACGCAGATTGATTTCACTATTATAAGAGCAGATTTTGAAGATTGGTAAACACTTCACTTTCAATTTATGTTTTCAGGAAATACACCTACAGACAAATCTACGCCTGGGGAAGGTATATTAACTTTGCAAAACATTTCAACTCTATTCCGCAGGTATGTCGTTCCAATAATAGGGGTCTATTTCAGGATTTAATGTAATGTTTTTTTCTGTCTATGAGGAAATAACATAAAAAAAAGTGGTGCACCTTGAATAACCCGCATAGCGCCTCATTTATTATGTTATTTCGAATAGACAGAAAAAATATAACAATCTTTCTTTATAATTTAATTCCATTTCAAACCCGAGTTAATCATGAGAAAAACGTTGATGACGTCACGGGCACATGACAAAATTATGTCTATGAGTTGAAACACTGTCAGCCAATCAGAAGACTCGTTACATCCGAAATTAAATTATTACAAAATACTCCAGTCCGATATATTTTTGTGTATAAAGTAATTGTAGACATCACATCATTATCTACGCAAGGAAAAGCCTGTACCAAGTCAGGAATATGACAGTTGTTTTCCAAAAGATGAGAGACTTTTCCAGAATTTCGTTTCAAACGACATGTACATTAGTTTTATGCTTACCTATTTGAAAGTTAGTTTCTGTAATTCTGTTTTAGACGTCAATCTTATGCATCATGTAAGAAAACAAATGTTTCTTGTGATTTTTTTCAGTTTTAAATCTTCACCCGCCTGATTTGACGGAGTTTCTAGAACTGTTGATTCCTGTCATTCTTTCAATTTTTCGACCAAATTTATACAAATTGGCATCTCGTAGTTACGCCATTTACGTGACAGCAAATCATTAGAAAACCTGATCACTAGAAACGCAAGAATCAAAAATTTAATACAAGCATTGCAGAATATAGAGTTTTAGTTGAACATCCAACGGGTGACCGATAAAATTATAAAGTAATCGGTACTCTGTGGAGACCATTTAACTTCAGCGAGGAGGGTTATGTTTTTTTCCGAAACAAATATTCTGATCCTAAATTTGATTGAGATAAAATAATGGGGTCAAGCAGATGACAAAAAAATAATCTTAATCCAGACTTCTCCAATGTCGTATAGTGTTAATTTAAACAAAAAATAATTTGATTGAAAGCGTCGAAAAACTAAAAAAAAAAATGTTCGCAGGGAAATCAACATCTGACAAAAAAACATACCCCACCCCCTTGTGTTACCCCTTGAATTGGAATGGTTTTTCCCTTGTTTAATTAAATAATTCGTTGTGTAAAATCTTGTTTAATTAAATAAATCGTTGTATAAAAACTTGTTTAACTGTTTGCAACTTTTACCTTGAAAAGATAATCATTTAATACTTTTTATTATTTTGAGACGACCCCTTCATTTTATCTGTCAGAGTCGGTGTCATCAGTCGGTACCGAGACTTTCCGTAAATGTCTATTTGGTCTGTTTATCAACGGACTCAAAACAGATAACAATTTTGTCATCCGTTAAACATCCGTTCGGGCAATGTGACCACTTCTATACACTAACCGAATAACGCGAGAAAATATTCAGTTTCGTAAAAATTAAGCGCTTATTACCATAAATTCGAACTAATTCAAAAAATCATATGTAGCATTTAAACTTCTACATTCGAATTGTAATTTGTATAAGGATATAAAACGTTTGTTTCTCATTGGGAAATCGATTGGTTAAATCTTTTCTAAAATTCAAACAAACGGTCGGCTAGTTTCAAGGGTGTCGTGTTCTCTTTACGATACATAGGCATATTTTAAGGAATTGGATGTATGTATATATATACAACTCGTCTAAACATCAACCCAACAATGTTAGATCTGTAAATTTGCTTTTTTGGTTCTTCCCTCGCCGGGATTGATTCGAACCCATGCTACTGTGATATCGTGACACCAAATCGCATGCACTGCAGCCGTCCCGCTAGACCACACGACCACCTGGGCTCTCAAAAAAAGAGCTTTCGCTGGCCGTGTGTTACCTTTCCTCGTCAGTTTTAATCTAGCGGCGTACTACAGTACATGATATATAAGGCATGAAAAGCAAATTTACAGATCTAACATTGTTGGGTTGATGTTTAGACGAGTTGTATATACATTATGTACACAGCCATGTATCGCCATCATTGATGGCGATCCGATGGATACATCTGTTGTAGAGTTGTCACTGACTCAGACGTACTTATGTATATATATATATATATATATGTACTCACCATATTTTCAATCTTTATAGACGCCTAATTCTCATATCGTTGAATCATAATTGAAGGTAGCTAAAAATTGGGGTACCTATGAGCAGTATTGCAAACACGCTGCATGAAAATAATACTTGACCACCTGCATACATGTAATGATGAAATATTTCATTGTATATAATAAAAGATCATTTCGATGATGATACCAAATAATTTACATTTTTATTTATCCTATACTTGGCAGTTTTATTCCTTATAATGTTTTATACTTTCTTAGCCTGTATAGTTTATAAACTTTACGAACTAACTATTTTTACGAAAAGACCTGATGAACGTTACCTCAAAACATGCGTTTTATACAAAGAATGTTCTTTATTATATCGACCATCTCTAAACTTCTTGTTCTATTATTGAAAAGAAATAATCATATTTCTGGGGGAAACATTTAGAAACAACCAGTATAAAAAAAATATCACTGTAAATTTGTTGCGTCCGAAACGCTGTTTTGTATACAACCAGGAGCATTAAAATATAATGTGTAAATGATTCATGACTTAAATCTCATAGGAACGACAATTTTATTTAGAATCTTCTTTCAGACAAGTACTGTGTTTTTTTTTTATCTTTCAACGATGAACTCTATAGTGTTAGACTAGCAACATACGCTTGTATAGAATTAAGCAGTGCTTTTAAATATTCAATTCATCGATTACCACTGAATATAGCAATGCAATGTCAAACACATTAAGTATTCATTCATGTTTTAGCCATATAATTTCTTTTTACAAATTTAAGTATGTTGGATAATATAGTTATCAAAGGTACCAGAATTATAATTTAGTACGCCATAAACTTATTATCAAATTTTCTTTACATTTAGTAAAACTACTTTTTTTTACCTTTTTTCAGAATCTTCCAATGATATTGATTAGTTTAATCGCATCATCATTATGCATTTGTGTAGGTAAACTCATCATGGATACCAGGATTGAATTTTTTATTTGCGCAAGACACAAATAAAAGGGGTTTTGATTACTGTAATATATTATAAAACACTGTAGTATGCTTTCTCTACTTATAATAAATATGCAATTATTGTCGAAGAACACAATCCAACCTTTATTTGAAGGTGTGACCTTTCACGGCGAGACAGCTACTAAAATTTTAGAACTACTTTCTAATAGATGTGAATGGAATCAGAACAAGGAGCGCAATAATAAAAATGAAGAATTGGAAGAAGAACAAGGACCGTGTAAAGGTAATACTTAGAATTCATCATGTTTAAACATAAAAATAGTTGAACTATTATAATTACATTTGCATCTGTATTATACATTTAGATGTTTCACTCGAACATCCAGGTGATATACTAGTACTCAGAATTTTTCTGACTGGTTTTCTTCTGAGTTTTGTTTCAACTTAATTCCCGTTAACATTTGCAACTGATAGAAGCTCTTATTTTGTATGGTACTAGCTTTAACGGCATTGAATGAATATAGTTAATTGTTGTTTTATTTATTCTTCATTTGTTGAGAATTTTGTACATTGACTTGCATTTTTTATATTTGTATGCCCTATCAACTTGAACACATTTTTCCTATGATATGATCTTTCTAATTTGAATGCTTTTGAACCCAATTCCAGGTCGTCCGAACATAGAAGATTATATTACGAGAGGGCATCCGTGTACTATGGACACATTCTTGTCTTTTTTTGTAAAAGTTTGCACTGAAAGACGTCACTAACCAAACTGAAATATGGTGTATATCCGCCAATATAAAGCTTGTTTTCTAACAGAACATTTGTTCAAGAAAAGACTTTCCTTCTAGATGCATGACAAAAAATTTAACAAAATATCAAAAGACGTGTACAATGTTTTTAAAAGATGACATAACAAATATCAAATCACTGGAAAAGCGGTCTTCAATCTAAAAAAACATACTATTCCATATTAAATTAGTAGGGAGGCGGGGCTTTTCAATACACGGTTAGAAGTGGTGTTACGTCCCTTTATAAAACCAAAATAGTATTGAGATTTTTTTTAAAGGTTTCAGCAGACGAAGAAATTAATGATGAAGATTGAAATAAATTCATAAAACACATTTAAAGCTAACAAGTTGTTATTGTTGGTATCTGTTTTTGTACGATCAATGGAAGTAGTTTGGTTTTGAAGACTTGCTGATTTTGATAGGTCACTAGTCTAAATATCACACTTTAAGATAGTCGGTAAGATAATTCGTTACATAGTGTGCTAGTGACGTAACACGGTATATATGGGGTAAGAGCAAAGCTCGAATCCCCATATGGAATTTACTGACCCCAAATATATATATCGTATTACGTCACTAGTACACTATGTAACTAATAATGTTTTCCTATATCTTATCAATAACTTAGCAAGAAGCTTTCTGTCTTTGGAAAAAAAATATTCAGAAATACCGTATAGCGGGTTATTTTCGCGGGTGTAAAATTTCGCAATTTTCATTGAACAAGGTATATGAAATATTTTAGCGGTTATTATTTTAGCGGATTCAAAACTTTTATCAATACTTTTGCTTGTGGACTTTAAATTAGCGGAATTTATTTTGGCGATTTTGTTTTATTCGCGAAACAATATTGTGGTATACCAAATTGACTTGAAAGGATGCATAACACATTATACAGTCCATTGCAATATACACTGTTTAGTAAAAGATCAGTCCTCTAAATATGTTACACGATCAAAAAGGCCAGCCCCGATAAAAAAAAACTCAGGTATTTTGTGATATTGGTATAATCGCTATTTTACGTAATTTTCCTTTGGCCTGATAATTTACTTTCTCATCACAAAAGAGTGATATGAAAAAAAATATAGATAGAAACTAAGGGCGACAGTGCCGTTGTTAATGTAAATTTCAACGTCGACATAGGTAAAAAAGCGATAAATAGATTATCATTGGTCATCTCAATTCGATTGTTCTTCTCACTTATACAGAGATGATCAACGATGATTTATAAAGATGTTTTTTATTTGTTGGAATATGTGTGGTTCTTCACGAAGTAAGATTTGTCGTGCCCTTAATGAGACTTATAGTTGTTAACATACTCGTCATAGGCACCTGGTAGATATGTAACTATTAGTCTCAATGACAATCATACAAATTTCCATGTTTCTACCATTCTCAAAGGAGTAGGTCCGGTAAGGGCCGATTTTGGCCTCAATTTTCAGGTTCATCTAACGTAAGATTTTATACACTTTTTAAACACTTAAGTGACTATTTCAATTGATTCGATTAGTTTATGTGAACAATTTTAACTGATTTAGTCATTAAAAACGCTCAGATTAAGCTCAAGCTTAAGCTTAAAAATGAATAATCTATCAAATATGCCAATAAACGTCACTTTTCATATGGTTTTTGTCAAAAATGAAAGTGACCGCATCCGTGTTCATCTTCAACCTTTATATATATTATGTATTAACATCAAATACAACTTACATTTCAATATTATGAATGAACACGAATGCGGCCACTTTCATTTAAGACAGAAACCGTCTAAAATTTAACTAAAATGCTTAAATTGTGAAGATTTCAGTAATTTAGCATGACTTAATGATGCTAGTATCCAATTTATGTGCATTTTATTGTAAAAAACAGCCCATATTTATGTAGCACAGTCATTCTTATTTCCAATAAATAGCTAAAAGATTACATTTTCATAATTTTGTAAAACTGCTATATTTTGGGCCCAAAAAGGGGTCTTACTGAACCTACTCCTTTGTAGGAAAAAAGAAATTTTCAATGAGAATTCAAAGTCGATTTTTGAATTCAGCATGATAATTAATAGTGTAGAGTGATGAAACCCTCAAACACTTTTAACATTTTTGCTAAATCTTAAAATCAAACTGTGATAATTTTGAATAAAGATTTTATTTTAGTAGAAATAACAATTATTCATAATCGACATCTGATTTACAATAAAATTGAGAATGGAAAAGGGGAATGTGTCAAAGAGACAACAACCCCACCAAATAAAAAACAACAGCAGAAGGTCACCAACAGGTCTTCAATGTAGCGAGAAATTCCCGCACCCGGAGGCGTCCTTCAGCTGGCCCCTAAACAAATATATACTAGTCCAGTGATAATGAACGCCATACTAATTTCCAAATTGTACACAAGAAACTAAAATTAAAATAATACGACTAACAAAGGCCAGAGGCTCCTGACTCGGGACAGGCGCAAAATGCGGCGGGGTTAAACATGTTTGTGAGATCTCAATCCTCCCCCTATACCTCTAACCAATGTAGAAAAGTAAACGCATAACAATACGCACATTAAAATTCAGTTCAAGAGAAGTCCGAGTCTGATGTCAGAAGATGTAACCAAAGAAAATAAACAAAATGACAATAATACATAAATAACAACAGACTACTAGCAGTTAACTGACATGCCAGCTCCAGACTTCAATTATACTGACTGAAAGATTATGATTTCATCATATGAACATCAGGCACAATCCTTCCCGTCAGGGGTTTAGTATCATACCATCATAACATATATGAGAAGAACATAACCCGTGTCATGCCAACAACTGTTTTTTAGAATAAATGTGTTTAGTTCCGATGCAAAGACCTTATCAGTGACTCAATATTAACGCCAAAATATGCAATCTTTAATGACTTGACAACAGTATCGTAATTATATCCCTTCTTAATAAGTCTATTCAAAGGTTTTGTAAGTTTCTGAGGTCAATACTGACACCTTTAGCCTTAATAAATAATATTTCCATAAAAAATTGGATATGAAATACCTGAACGTATTAGAAGTCTACATGTTGATCTATATTTACGAATGATGTCTTTATACCGATGATAAAATTTAGTAAATGTTTTGACAAGTTTGTGATATCGAAAACCCTGGTGTAATAATTTTTCAGTTATATATAAATTTCTCTCGTTAAAATCTAAAACATTGTTACATACACGAGCGAATCGTATAAGTTGAGATATATAAACACCAACATATATAACAAAGCTGGTTAGGTAAAACTAAGCACAATGTTTTGAAGACTCAACTTTAACTATAGAAATAATAAATATATATTGTAGAATCCTAGAAGGAATTTAGGTTAGCCATCTATAAGTGAATTATTATTATGTTCAATTGCTGTAAACTTTCATTTATCAATTAAACATTTGTGCTATATTTTACAAATACTAAATACATTTATTATAGTCAAACGACCATCTGACTGTATGGACTTGGATTCATCTACGTGTAAAAGTGGAATCTACAAGATTTACCCAGAAAAGACTTCCGGTTTCAACGTTTTCTGTGAAATGGAGGAGCATGGTGGGGGCTGGACAGTAAGAACGTATAGATTTGAATAAATGTAACAATTTTTCCTTATCATGGTTATTATTATCTACCGGTTGGAAGCGAAACGCGATGTTCCCAAGTTCAAAAGATTGCCCTCATTTTGTGCATAAATAAATACCGAGCTCCAAGGAAAATTCAAGACGGAAAGTACCTTATCAAATGACAAAAACAAAAGCTCATACATATCTTACGAATGTCAAATAACTGTCTATTCCTGACCTGGTGCAGGTATTTCCTTATGTGGTAAATGTTGAATTAAACCTGGTTTTATAGATAGTTAACCATCTCACTTGTATGACATTCGCTTATAATTCCATGAAATTGAATATCAAAATATTAATACAATGGTAAATTATGTAACAAGCCAAAAAGTAAAACGAAATGTGATAGTATAGTACAAAATAACGTATGCATGTAAATATAAGTTATATAAACTCAAAAAACTTACTCTGTTTGATCAGTTTTTCAGTAAAAAATTGAACTTGATTTCATCCATAATTCTGTAAAACAATAAACAAAATATACCTTATGTTATATGTGTTTCACAACTGTTGATTCAAATTAATATGTAGGTATTCCAGCGGAGGATGAATGGTAAAATCAATTTCTACAGAGACTGGGAATCGTATAAAACTGGATTCGGTAATATGAATGCAGAACATTGGTTAGGTAATGGTATTGACGTAGATTTTATGATGGTCTCATACCACATTTTCTAAACTTTCCCGTTTTAATTTTCTTTTGGGTTTATTTCTAGTATCATCTATAATATATATTCCGTATTATTTTTTCTTGAAAGAATTAAAGCCTAAAGTCTTACAAGTAATTTTCTTTTAAGTCATATTTTACGAGTTTCTTGAAATTTTAATGTTATCAAAATTCGTGAACCAATGTATGCATATATACCATGCATACTGAAATGAGTCCTGTATGCATGTTTTTTTTTTATATGTATTGTACATCTATAACATATAATAAACAAAAAATAATTCATTGTATAATATGTTGTGTCATGTTTACTATTGTTTGTCTTTTCGTCTGTTTCATTTTTAGCCATGGCGTTGTCAGTTTATTTTCGATTTATGACTTTGACTGTCCCTCTGGTATCTTTCGCCCCACTTTTGTATCAGTTAATTGCTTGCATCATCGGTGGTTTGTTCACATTACATCATACGAAACAAATTGATCGTAAAAATACTAAAATGTTATGACTTTAGTTTTGCTCGTAAGATCTTTCGGATATGTGAACGAAGTCGCAGTCAGACTTCCATCTACTTCCTGTTTTTCAATACTTTCAATTACAACTTGTGTATGCTTAACACGACAACGCGTATATGTTTGATTATTTAAGAATATATTTATACACTACAAACCAGTGAAAGTCTGAAATCGCCTATATATATGTACTCGACTGTACTGATTTTTACTCGACCAGTCTGAATTGGTCTGACTTTTACTAGACATTACTCGACCCCAGTCTTAACCATACTCGACTGTACTGATTTGTACTTGACCATTATCTTTGCCATTAAAAATAGTCTGAACTATTACTCGACCAGTCTGAAACAGTCTTAACCCAGTCTCAACCTATTTTTTCAGTCTAAACCATACTTGACCAAATGTCTGAACAATACTCAACCATTCTGAACCATTAGTGGTGAAGTATAAGATAATAGCTGCTGCTTGGGCCAAATCATTAAAAAGATGTCACCTGGTCAGAAAGTATCAAATTCTTAATAAAATTCATTCAAAATTGCAAAATCCTGTATTACTTAAATCGCAAGGCCTTTTGAATTCACAAGATAAGTAATACACGAGTTTAAAAAACATAGGACTTTCTTTTTACATGTATAACACACATGTATTGAGGTATTCAAACCTTATTAAAGTGCTTCTAGTATATCATGTCTTTTATTTAGACAAAAGTTATTTTAAAATTGTAAGCAATTGAAGGAAATTTTTTCTGTAACTTGGAACACATTTCCTTTTTTAAAGGTTACCATGGATTACTATCGAAGTTTTATTATCTTAGTTATATCAAATTGTTGGTTTAAAAACAAAAGGTGTCATTTAATTTATGCTTTATATACGAGTTTATATATATTTCAATAGAAAAAATAGTCACTGCATTATAAACTATAAACTAGACTCAACTGAAACCATAAATCTATACTAGGGTTAAATAATGGTAAAAATTGTCAAGTAACCGTAAAATATATCTGAAACATTCAAAACATTTCGCTGTTGCAAAATAAAATCCTAAATCGATGAAATATACCATAGATATATACAAAAATATATAGTATATGTAATATATGTATAGTATGGTTCAGACAAGGTCAAACATGGTTCAGATTTGGTCGAGCATGGTTCAGACGTGTATAAAATGGTTATGTACTGGTCAAGTACAAGTTCAGACTGTTTAGTATGTTTCAGACTACGGTCGGGTATTATCAAGTAAATTTCAGACCATTTCAGACTAGTCGATTTAAAATCAGTACTGTCGAATACAGATATAGACCATTTCAGACTTTGACTGGCTTATAGAGACAATAAAGGTGATGCAATTTTACATAGGGAAAACTAGATACATTCTTAGCTAGCTCACTTTATGCTTGTTTTAGCCCTTCTTAACCGTTCCTAATTTACTTACTGAAAATGTCGAATGACTATTCTGTAAAGGGACTGTGAATTATTTTTATAAAACACATAATATTAGGAAATGTTCGGCTGTGAAAAGATTTTTAAAAGTTCAGAACTAATCTGTTTCTGAAATTGCTGCCATATGTAGAAAATGTATTAAGTAGTTATGAAAAGTACCAGGATTATAATTTAGTACGCCAGACGCGCGTTTCGTCTAAATAAGACCCATCAGTGACGCTCATATCAAAATAGTTATACAGCCAAACAATACAAAGTTGAAGAGCATAGATGATCCCAAATTCCAAAAAGTTGTGCCAAATACGGCTAAGGTGATCTATTCCTGGGACAAGAAAATCCTTAGTTTTTCGAAAAATTCAAAGTTTTGTATCAAGAAATGTATACAAATGATCACATTATTAAGAATTAAGAATTGTTTAAATCTAAAATTTTAGTAATAAATCATTATTATCAGTATTTAACATCATAACGTATAGAAAATTTGATAGACATTGAAGCATGATCAAAATATGTTTGAATTATCATAATGTGGATAGTGTACAGTAGTTGTCGTTTGTTTATGTAATTTATATGTGTTTCTCGTTTCTCGTTTTTTATATAGACTAGACCATTGGTTTTCCCGTTTAAACGGTTTTACACTAGTAATTTTGGGGCCTTTATAGCTTATTGTTCGTTGTAAACCAAGGCTCCGTGTGGAAGGCCGTACATTGCCCTTTAATGGTTTTGCTTTTATAAATTTTCATTTGGATGGAGAGTTGTCTCATTAGCACTCACACCACATCTTCTATATCTAACACATTTCACTGAGTTTGAAAATCTATAGAATACTAAAATAAATCCAGAAAATGGGTTAATTGTTTTGTTCTCATCTTGTTTAAAAAAATATTTAGTGAAACAGAATTTATTAATGAAATATTATTACAATGAAAAGGTACAATTCTACATAGAATTCAGTTAAGGGATAAGTATTTGAACATACTTAAAACAATACGAAAAAAATAATACAGTGATTTACTAATACAATGATTATAATAAGTTGCACAACGATTCGTTTAAATTAAACATATGTCCTAATAAGTTTCACAAAAAGTTGAACGCATAATCAAAACCAAATTCTGTGTAAAATTCCTACCTGTTTAGTGTACGGAATTATTTCTTTTTCACACCACGTTAAAGATAACCATGCAAGTTTGTAAAACGATTAAAAATCATAAAGATGTTCATGTGTAAAAAGTTTCAGTCTACATTTTGGGAAATATTCACCACATAAAAAGAATATCAATTGCATTGATAAATATCTTAAATGTTGCATTATTTTTTGTGAAGGACCACACTGATTTTATCAGAAAATACAGTGACGAAATTTTTTTCAAAATGCTGGACTTTTTAATCGACAATATATATGTTTAGTTAAAAGGATTGATATTTTAACTGTCGGTATTCCTATGGGTTATAATTGTACACATTTTCTGCTGGACTGGTTTTTGTACTCGTATATAGCAGAATACACTCAGAACCTTGTAAAGACTTAAAAAAGGCACCTTGAAAAATCTTTGTATTTTACTTTCCGATATATTGATGATTTCCTATCACTTAATAACCCATATGCATCTGATATATCCCACTGAACTTGAAATCGAGATAACTACTTATACAAGAAGGACTGCTGCATACATTGATCATTTCATCAATATTGACACAGATGGACGAGTTCACACTTAAATATATGATTTCAACTTCCCAATTATCAATTTCCTATTTCTCAGCAGAAAAAATTGAAAACAACACGTTTAATAATTTCTTGTGTCATAAACGCTTTTCTTGATTTACCTTCATAAGGAACGCTCAAAGCCAAACATTTGAAATCCGAAGATGTATAAATACCGAAACCGTTGAAGAGCTATATGTCCAAAATACCTAAGATAAATAGCCAAATTCTTCTAAAGCCAACTTTGCCTGAGGGGCGTTGAAACTTTAGTTTCTTAATAATTTCAAAATTTTTAAACGGTAACATACCCTCTGTTTCGTCGTAAGATGTTTACATATCTCGATTGATACGTTATGCTGGTGCATGTTCACACTATTTTGACTTCATACACATGAGTGTGTTCCATACGCAGAAACTGCTCCAACAGAGCTATAATGAAGAGTAAAGATAAAAATAACACTTCGTAAATATTATTGACACCATCGCGAATTGGTTGATCTATACCATGTACAAGTATGCGATGTGTTTTTGTCTAAACTAACTAATGACTTTTTTACCACATTTTAGATTGTGGTTTAACATCTATGTCGTCTGTCTCCTAAGTATATAGAACGTGGCCTATTCAAGAATATGACTGTTATACCGAGTGTTAGTCTGAATCGCTATATGACGTTTCTCAATATCTTGTACATCCAACATTCATGTTTTAATTTTTGTATGTGTCTGTTATAGTTGCGGCTGATGTTGTTTATAATCTTAACAAAGTGTTATATTGTTCGTTCATTTGTCTTTTGTGTATTATTTATATTACTTTTACTGTTGGATTGTTTTATGTGATATTCATTTAACGTTGATCGGTACTTAATCATCCCGTCAATGTGTTTGTATTATCTCTAATTTTTGCTGGTGTGTTTTGTATATGCGACTTTTTGTGTTGCTTTGGTTCTGATAACGTGACTCTGTACTTTAAAAGATCCTGTCAGTATGTTATTGTTCTATAATATGTCATTATGATATATTTCTATTCTTAGGCCCGAGACCACAATTAATTCCTCTATCATTTCTTTATAACGTTTTGTCGCATTAAAAAAATTTTGCCTATTCTTTTTGTCTAATTTTTTGTGTGTGTAATGTACAGTACAAGTCCAAAAATATATGCAATTTTCAGAAAAATTGCATCTTTACATCATACAAATTTGGCCAATACACATCCATACCCCTATAGGCAAGACAAGAGATGTTCCGAAAAGTGTAAATATAACCTTTTTGCACCTGGCCTAATCACTCTTTCCTTATTAAAATCAGTTAAAATAAAACATCCAAAAGTTTATTTCAACTCTCTTCTTTCATTTCTACCCCAGAAAAGCAAAGAAATGAATGAGAAAGGGAAAGAAAAAAAATAAAGAAAAAATACACTATAATTAAAGGGAACTATATTCGTGAACAACGAAAAGCGGGGTCATTAATTGTGGTCTTGGGCCTATAGATTAGAAAATACTTTGAACCACAAACGTCAAAATTATTCAATCGCGTAGTGGAATGAACTATTTGTGGATTCTTATAAATTCTATAGAACTTTTGGACTATTTTAAATCTCGGTCTATTTCTGTAACTAATTCTTACATACTTTTGATTTTTTTACCCTGTATGCTAACATTGCCCATGTAAAAAAAAAATTGTTTGTATAAACATTGAACGACAAAAATCTGTGACGTATACAATTTTCTGACGTCAGACACTCGAAGTAATGAATATGTTTGTACATAGATGTTTTTGTGTTCTGTTAAAATTGTTACACGATGATGACTGCTGTACCTAATTTTGACTTTTTTATTTATAATGTCTGTTTAATTCACGCATCATTGTAAATATAATGGAATTTGATGAGACTGTCTACAAAGTGAGAGGTTTAGCGCTATAAAACCAAGTTTAATCCACCATTTTCTACATTTTAAAATGGTGTACCAAGTCAGGAATAAGACAGTTCTTGTCCATTCTTTTTTATGTGTTTTGTCATTTGATTTTGCCATGTGATTAGGGACTTTCCGATTTTATTTTCCTCTGAGTTCAGTATTTTTGTGATTCTACTTTTTGGATAATGTGTTATGTCTTATCTTTTGTAGTCAAAATATTTATAAAAAGCATTCCAATACCATCATTGTCATGAAAATTGTGTGGCCCGTTATTGGGAAAATAATTGTATACAGTTCAAGATTGCATGTTCGTTATATAAATGCGTAACTGTGTGTGATAGCCTGTGAAAGATGTTCGTTGTTGTTCTGCGGTTTGTATGTTGTGTATTATATTTTTTGTGTGTGCGTTTCTCTTTGATAAGTGTTTGTGCGGTATTTCTTTCATGTATTGTTGTAATTTTAGCGATATTTCTTCACATTGTCATATAAACGGGATGTTTGGATAGCCATAGAAACAGGTTCAACTTACCATTTTATCTTTTTAAAAATGTCTTTAAGCTTGTACAAAGTTAGGAATAATGCAGGTGTTATCACATATGTGTTTGTTTTGTTACACTTCAGTGTTCCTGTTGTTCCTATGTTTTCCACTTATGATTAATGTGTTTCCTTCGGCTTTAGTTTGTAATCCGGATTTGTTTTCTCCTAATCGATTGATGACTTTTGAACACTGGTACACTACTGTTGCCTTCATTGATGTTTTAATCGTTTAGAAAATGTGGTGTTGATAGCAACTCTTTTAAACTGTCCCCTCATATCAGCTCCAGTCATTGGCAGACTAACGTGTTCAAGTATGATGACATATTTTTTGCTAGGTACTCGGATGTTAAGAATCGGGCTTAGTGTGTCTATTTAATTCAAACCATGGTTCATATTCCTATAACATTATGTATTAAACATTTGTCAATGGTAGTTGGACATCATCTGGTCTTTATCATCATTCTTTCATCTAGTACATGTATATCGTATTATTTGTTCTTTTAGTTTTTAACATTATCCTAAATCACAGTTGTATTATTAATACTTGTAGGTGATGGTATGAAGGTGCAACAAAATGGAAGCAAGTTTTCAACGATCGATAAAGATAATGACATATATAACGATAACTGCGCTGTAGCGTATAAGGGTGGATGGTGGTATGGTGCATGTCACGAAAGCAACTTAAATGGCCGTTATCTAAAAGGAAGCCACAAATCATTTGCTGATGGTGTTAACTGGCTACATTGGAAAGGTTTTCAATACTCACTAAAGACAACAACTATGATGATCCGAATATCAACTTATATACTTAATTTGTAAAGAGATAAAGCGAACATTTTGCACTCAGTCTTCAAGCATATATTTTATCAGTAAATGACGTGCTGAAAGGGTCTTTGTAAGCTCAACATTTATGTCTTCATAAGTCACTTTCAACATCACGTTTTTGTACTATATTGTTGATAGCAGAGTGTTAATAATATTGATACTATTGTTAGGAAATCTGATAAGAATGCTACAATGTGGACGTGTTCATCTATCTTACATCACATGTCAAGTATTATCATATATTACGTAACACATACATATACACTTTTTGCATGCCTTGTGTGCTTTTAGTTTTCAATGTAGTATATTTTGCCTCTCGATTCTACAATGTATGTGATGTTCTTACACTGAATAGTCTGTCTATCTCTTATTTTATTTTAAACTAGAAAACACCCGCGAAATCGCGGGAATTTAGAGCTTTGTTGAAAGTATGTATACTGTTGATGGGAGAAATTTTGTAAAAGATTTTGTGTCTGGAGAATTTCTGGAGAATTTCAGAAAAAGGTACCAAAATTCATAGGTACTTGGAAACATTTTCATTCCTCTCCCTTGTTTCCAAAGTCCGTTAGGTTTTTTTCCTGTTAAATTCCATTATTTTCGCGTTTCTGTATACTGTGAACATACGTATACTATAAATAAAGTGTATTTGATATTAACTTTCAATTTCAAGTTTCTTCTCATAGGCAATCACTGCTATATTATAGAGAAAGTCTCTTTCAACCCGATAATCATTGTGCTGTCCCCGAGTACTCTTATGAAATATATGTGCAAGTTTAAAACCGGAAGTCCTGTTTGACTTAAAAGCGAAATCGCGGTAATTTTAAGCTTTGTTGAAAGTATGTTATCTCTTTTAGGAAGAATTTTTGTAAAAGATTTTATTTCTGGAGAATTTAAGAAATGATATCAAAAGTCATATAGGTACATGGAGACAGGTCAATATTGTTAAGCCCTCTCTCTTTTTTTCAAAGTCCGTTATCATTTCGTTTTCTGTTATATTCCATTATTTTCGTGTTTCTGTATACTATGAACAGAGACATATATAATACATTATATGTCTCTGCTATGAACATAGTGTTCATATTATTAATATTAAAAGTGTATTTAATTTTCTTTAAACCATTAATTCTAAGTTTCTTCTCCATGGCGATTATATAGAGTACTACTAGAAGTGTAAAATGTGGAGGATTAAACGCTCACAGAGTACATACTTTTGATGGGGTTTTGTGTTACACAATAGTTGTTTTGTAGACTGTAGACTGTTGTTTAACTTTTATTTCTAATTTCCGATTTTTTGCAAAACATTTCTTCGTCTCTCTTCGATATCTGAGATCTGACTCTCCTGTTTGGTATCTTTCTGTAATTTTTAAATCGCATCCCTGTTTTGAATACCTCGTGTATTACTTTATTATAAAGTTAACAAAAGAGGGATGAACGATACCAGAGGGACAGTCAAACTCATAAACTGACAACGTCATGACAAAAAAATAAAAAGACAAACAGACAAATAATTGTACAGAAACACAACATAGAAAACTAAAGACTAAGCAACACGAACCCCACAAAAACTTGGGGTGATCTCATGTGCTCCGGAAGGGTAAAAAGATCCTGCTCCACATGTGGCACCCGTCGTGTTGCTTATGTTATTACAAATGCCGTAATTAGTCTAATTCGGTAGGTCACATTCGTGAAAAGAGAAAAGTATTGTATTTACGACATATTAAGCATATTCGATATCATCTGTGAAACGGTTAGTTCATGAAGGTCTTTTTGTAGTTCAACAAACTTCTTTAGTTTTTTTTTTGTAGTTCATCAAACTTCTTTAGTTTTCTATGTTGTGTCATGTGTACTATTGTTTGTCTGTTTGTCTTTTTCATTTTTAGCCATGGCGTTGTCAGTTTGTTTTAGATTTATGAGTTTGACTATCCCTTTGGTATCTTTCGTCCCTCTTTTCCAAACTACACAATCGACACATTATATGTCATACTAATCAAATCAATTTGCGTAATTGCATCCTGACCACTCTTGTGAACATTTGGAGTTAGAATCACAACCGAACCGAAAGACACGATAAACATATGATTTTTTAACAATATTTTAAGATGAACGCCATCGAATTTAATTTCTCCTATTTATTTTGAAACTGTATCCAATAATTCTTGTAGATGTAATACCAAGAAAGGTTCTGTATTATTTATTTAGGCTAACCGGTGACTTTTAAACAGTGAAACATTCTTGTAGGCATCTATTTGAATTCTCTCCTGGTTTTTCTCATAATTTGTATTGTGTTTTATTTAAGCTGCATGTGCCAGATTTGAAAAAAAAACATATGCAATTTGTAATTAAACTTCTGAGATCATTAATGGCTGGTGTTATCCACATTTGCGGAGTTTATATCATATCAGAAGCAACTGACTTCCAGCAGGTCAAATAATGATATAACTTCTCTCGCCTGGTCTGGTTTTTGATGCATATGATGACCATTTGCTGTATATATTTAGAATTACTGTAATTAAATGCGTTCTAACAGGTCAACCATAATTGATTTATGATTAAGGACCAATCCTTGAGTAACCCCATGGTACATGTGTGAGTTATATTGAGGTAAATGTGGTATATCTATGTGGTATGGCAATTTGTTTTTAGTCATAATAATTAACATCAAGCCAAAACTATTTGAATATTTAAATTTTCTAACAGATGTTTTTAAACGTTGATAAGTAAAAGGCTAATTTTTTCCCATATTATATAACATGACAAAATAAGCAACACAATTTATCTGATTATCTATCTAGGGTCCATTTTCGAAAATTTTATAACTCCTCAGATAGAGAAATTTTTCGAACAGCAATTTAGACAAAGATTCGTTCTGTTCTATGTGTTATTTTTTAGCATCTCTTTAGGGAATCTATTTACTTTTTCTTGCATGTTTGTTTTTCAACGTTTGAAAAAATAATGTATTTGTAATATTCTAATGTACAATATGGTATCTAAAATAACATGACAAAACGTGCTATAAAATAAACCTTCACAAAGTAATTTTGCCGCATTTTTAAATATATCTTGTCTTTAATTTGTTCGTAAGAAAAACTAGGTTGTCATTACCACCGATGCCGAACTCATTGATTTATACGAAATGCATAAAACAAAAAACCGACAAAATTGACTGGTCTGACATTAAAATTACTTCATTTTTAATAGAAAATGTTCCAAGAACAGATATAAAGATTTACTATATTAAGTGTAGAATTGATCAATCATGTTATTGGACGCGTTAAAAAAAGTCGTCACTACAGATGACGCTCGTGTTGGATTGAAGATGAATACAATGTGATTTTGGGACCATCTCAAAAAGAACAAATACTAAATACTTTTGTTACCTGTATGGGCATGATTGATAACGCTGAGATTAAACTTAAGTAATTTGTTTTTTTAGTACACAGGAGAAGATCAAATATATTTTTTCAAGAACCAGAAAATGTTTTAATAAATTCATCTTAGATCAATTTATATCAATCATGTCAATAATCTAAAAAAAAAATGCAAACAATGGTTCGATGGAAAGATGCGTTCAACATTGTCACCAATTTTTTTAATTATTTAGTGAGAGAACATCATCTATATAGCGGAAAATAAAATCTTTCTTCCTCAGAAGTTCCTGTATGAAGTCAGCCTTATAATTACAAAGAAACAAGTCGGCAAGAAGAGGGGCACAATTGGTTCCTATTTTGTAGATCTTTATTTGCTGAACAGTTTATCTTTATCTTCAATAGTATTCAAGATAACAACCAAAACCTGCAAAATTTCCTTAAAATAACCAATGAAGTGGCAGCAACTCAACAATTGGTTGTTCGGTTTGTCTGAAAATGTCAGGGCTAATAAATCTTGACCTTTTCAACATGTTTACCTAGTGTCAGATTTGCTCTAAATGATTTAGTTTCTGCGTTTGACCCCTATGTTCTATTTTAGCTATGCTGGCCATGTTTGTTGATGGATAAAAAAAAATTGATACAATTCATAAACTAGATTCCTGGAGAAACATTCATTTAAAGTTTAGAAGTATTAGGCACAATAGTTTCAGAGGACAATATTTTTAAATTTTAGCAAACTTGATGAACAAATGGTGTAAAATTTTGGTCTTTAACAATGCCCGATTGATGATTTTTTTAATAGTACTATGAATAATGTATTTCAGTGGATATACAGGTAAATAAAAAACGAAAGAATTTATATTTTTGGAAATAAACCCTACATCATATTGTATTCATCGTCCTTAATATTGGCAGAAATATGACTGAGAAAGGTCAAATAACTCTGGAACGACAAATTGAAAAACATTCTAAATTGGCAGAAATATGACTTTTTAAAAGTCTAATAACTCTCGAACAACAAATAGAAAAACATTCCAAATTAGCAAAAATATGACAGTGAAAAGTCCAATAACTCTGGAACAACTATAAGAAAAACATTCCAAATTGGCAGAAAATCGAGTGTTAAAAGTCCAATAACTCTGGAACTTTGGAACGACAAATAGAAAAACATTCCAAATCAAACGTGATCACACATTCGCTAATACCATCAATAACGAAAAATGTGGAGTATTTTCATCTTAGTATTCGAAAAGTTGTGTGACATGTAAAAAGTGCACCTGATCTAACAAGTTATTTGTAAATGTAATATTCTGGACTCATTCATCTGGATTTTTCAAAGTCATAGTTATCTTTAAAATTATTTAATAATTCTACATGGTTTGTCTTTTCTGACAGTCAACTCAAGGTTGTAATTTGTTTTCTTAATCTAACTGATGAAATCCCGTAACTATAAAACAAAAATTCAGAAAAAATCAAAACAGATAAATGATCTTTCTTTTATCAGCCTAACATTGATGTAATGGCGAACGGAGTCAGTCAGAGTATATTGAAAAGTTGTCTTTATTCTGATGTTTTAAAGCCATAACACTTGTTCGATCAAATCTTTTTTTTAAATCGAAAGTGAGCTTACTTTCACATATTTTCAACACAAGTTCCATGATAATTGATCAAAGCATTCTGTAGGTTTTATACGACAAGGAAATAGAAGCATAGACGGACAACGCCAATACTATACCACGATTCATCGGGTAGACGAAGGATCTTGAAAAAATACAATTGAATATCCATAACTTCCATTACTTAACCTGTTTTGTGACAACGTTAACAAATAAATACCACGAAACGACTATTAAATGATTTTTTAAATCATCTCATTAATTGTGTACAGTTTTGAATATTGTTTCAATCGGCACACACAAGGTTTAAATATAGAATGACCGTTAACCGTTTTACCTGACTGCGTATAGTTTAAATATATGGATTTTCTCCCTTTGATGGTCTGTGTTGTGCAAGTATACTACAACAGCAAAAACACACGAAGGTTTATTATAATATTTATCAACACTACTAGCAATTTTTATAAGAAATCATTTAAAAGATATGAGCTACGTATTATTATTCACCAGCGCTATTGTTGTAGCATTGATGGCCATGTATGCATACGATAATAAAAGAAGAATGGTGGAAATTTTAGCCAAACTTGATCGATCAGGTAATGAGAAGTAAAATATATCAAGGACAAACAATAATTTGAACATGTATTTGTGTTTTGTTTCTTTTCACAAGAGTTATTGGACATTTTACAGTTATATTCTGTCAATATTTGTTTTTTTATAATTCCTTTTTTTTTCATAAAAAAAGCGACATACCGTGAGACACATTGAAATTGCAAATATAAACGTTCAAATGTTCTTCTAAATCATTGATGATACAAAAACAAATTATATCTTAACATTGTGAAAAACGTCATAAATTCTTTGTTATGCTTGATGCTATGATTTGACTTCGGCATATATACATGTGTCTATTGTGGGAAACATATTTGTATATTTAATTTTTGTTACGTTATATGTACTGCTGTCTCAATCATTTATTATAGTTTTAAAAATGTGTCCGATGACCTGGCCTACCAACTAAGCAGGCCGCCATGGCTAAATGTAGATTTTGGCTTAGATCTCTGAAACCAAAGCATAAATAACAAATCTGACATGTTAAAATTGTTTAGCTGAGCAAGATCTATCTGCCCTAAAATTTTTAGACAAATCTGACACACTTTGTATGGGTTGCTGCCTCTAAATTGGTAATTTCATAGACATTTTGCAGTTTTTGTACGCAAAAAAAATTTGCGGTCTTATGTTGATATCATGTCGTCGTCGTCGTCTTCGTTTCCGGACAATAACTTTAGTATAAGTTAATAAAAATCTATGTATTTAAACACAAGGTTTATAATCACAAATGGAAGGTTATATTTGATTTCTGGGGTTATAGTCGTCACAGTTTGAGAATTAGGACCCAAATAAGCAATTTCCAGACAATAACTTGTGGAACGGTGTATGGATCTCTCTGAAATAATACCACAAGTTTCCATACTTCAAAGAGATGGTTAGGATTGACTTTGTGGGTTTATGGGTCAAGCTGTTTAGGAATAAAGGGCAAACAGGGGAAAAATAAGGTTTCCTGGTTAATGGACAATTATTTTAGCATTGTTTCTTTCTGTTGGTAATTTTTGCTTTATGTTTGCTAGATCTAGTAAGACATAGCTGTTTCTAGAAACATCGAATACTGTGATTTAAATACATATAAAAAAAAAATCATTAGAGTTACCTCCCTTACAATGGTTTTTGTTATAAAGAAATGTTCAATTCTCCTGAGATGATTAGCTGTCAATTTATTTTTAGAATTTACTTTTAAATACTGATGAAGGAATTTTTACTTTTAGATAGTACCATAAAATGTTGCTGATGAAGGAATTTTATTTTTAGATATTACTCTTAAATGTTACTGATGAATATTTTTTTTTTTAATTTGTATCCATGATTATGATGTCATTTCTATTCTAATATAACATTATAAAAGTGTATACCAAAGGGTTCAGTGGTAAAACATTTTTATACTCAGAAATGGTAGTTCTTTGTTTGTTTTTTGTTTTTTTTATTAAAGTTATCTCACTTACAATGGTTTTGTAAAGAAATGTTGTTTTCTCTTGAGATGATTAGCTGTTAATTTATTGTTAGAAGTTAAATGAAGGAATTTTATTTTTAGATATTACTATAAAATGATGCTGATGAAGGAATTTTTTTTAGGAAATAGCTATTAAATGTTGCTGTTAAAAAAAAAATTGAATTTAACCCATGATAATGAAGTCATTTTCTATTTTAAAACTTTTATGATGTAGTTAAATGGGCTTTTATGGTTGCAAGGTCAATTGGAAATTTGGCATTGTATGACAAGGTTCCATGTCAAAAAGGGAAGGTTAGGATTGAGTTTGGGGGTTATTGCTCTAAATATGCAGAAATTAGGGAGCAAAAAAGTAGTCAAAACCAAGCATTTTTTAAATTTCCAGACAATTACTAATGTTTAAGTGTATGGATCTCTCTAAAATCGTACTACAAGGTTCCATTCTACAAAGAATAGACTGGGATTGAGTTTAATGGTTAATGCTCCAAAGAGAGATTCAAGATTGAAAGAGGGGGTTCCAATTTTTTTGAAGGGGTTCATTTTATTTTTAAAATTTAAAATTTCAAGTTTGTTTTTTTTTTAAATCAAGAAGGAATCTTTAATTGCACAGAAGTGCGCATATGTTTTGTAAAATGTTTGACCACATTTATTTTGTGTCAGAAAACTATATTATGTCACAAATTTTATTAAAATCCAAATTCAGATATTATCAAGCTTGAATATTGAACAAAGGTCCTCCAACTGTTCAGGGTTCAGGGTTCGACCACTGCAGTCGAATTAAGCTGCGCTCAGCGAAGCATTTTATTGGTTATTATCATGAATAGTATTATAGATAGAGATAAACAGCAATACTGTTCAGCGACGTCAGATCTTTTACTCTGAAACTACTGAGACAACATTAACCAAACTTGGCAACAATCTTCATTAGGATATCTTTTTTAAGAAATGTGTCCGATGACCCTACTTTCCAACCAACATGGCAGACATGGCTTAATATAGAAGATAGGGTTAAAATTAAGTTTTTTGCTTATACATGTATCTCTTAAACAAACCAAAAGTATTACAGAGAAAATAGATTAATGCATCAATTGTAAATAAAGACAGGCTTCTTGGGACCACTAGTTCGTTGTTTATGGTCTTTAAACTTTACTTTGTCTTTTGGGTTTGCTCATTGTTTAAAGCCATTAAGTGACAGATTGTTGTTTACATTCTTTGTCTTAGGTGGACAGTTGTATCATTTGCAATTTTTCCATCTCCAAAAGTAGCTGAATAAACTTCACTTTTGAAATGTTTTTGGGAAATTTGAGTATGTATTTAAAAAATTATAAATCTATTTGAAGTAAAACTATTAATCACTATCTTTTTAATGCATTTACAGTTTTGACGTCCTTCAATGCTTAATCATGTAAAAAATTTAATTTATGATCAAAAGTGTCTTCAACAACAGTGCGCACTAATAACTTTCTGGTTTTATGCATACAAGCAAAATATCATAATCAAACATAGGGGACATGGCTGTATGTCAATACAAAAGACTTCTTTCTATAATGAGGTTCAGGAAAATTCAATTCATTTGAATGAAAAGTAAATTTTAAATAATTCAGCCTCCATTTTAACATTGGTCAGGGAGTTGAAGTCCCAGTGAGTTTTGTTAGATCGATGCTTTATAGAGACTGGGATCCAAAAGTTAACTTCAAGCAAAGGAGTATCTAAATAATTTATTAGTATTCAAAATAGATGCTTAATTTGTTTTTGTTTTTTTTTTTTTGCTAATTGGAATTATAACAATCATAACAATTGATTGTGTTTTCGGGATGTAGAAGCAGGGGTTTCATGAAACCCTGATTGTCACACCCTGTGGGCAAAATCCATTGTAATTCGTAACAATAGATCTATTCAATTTACATTGGTTTCAGAAATAGGAACTATGAGCTATAACAATAGAACTGGGTTGTAATTTGAGGATGTCCATTTGTTGTGATTTGTGTTTACGGAAAGTACGTTTTATAAAAATGAGTTATTCTGTTTCAAAATAGTTTTCCTAATCATATTTTACTCTGGTTAGTAAATGACATTATATAGTAATTGACATGGTGTTATTATCAATAAAATTATATGTGCACATTTTATGAGAGAAATGTATGAAGAATATTTCTGCCTCAATGGCATCAACATTTTGTTATTGTATAACCCTATAGATGCATTTCTCTAAACACCTCTTATCTTTGGAATACAACCCCACTCTTCATTCAAAATGTTAGTAAATAGATAATTAAATCTAAACCTGTTGTCCCTTATACCTAGTATTGGTTAAAGCATACTTATTTCTAAGGAAAAATAACTGTAGACAGCAGTAGGTTACCATTTGGGGTATACACACATCATTTGTAGTAAATTGTTGTGAATGTTTCATAATATTGGATTTTCGTATAATTTTAGAAAAATAAAAATAGAAGCGCATTTTCTTACGAAAAGTAAAAGCAGTATTGAAGCTCAGAGAAACATAGTTCTTCAACTTTTAAAGACCCATCTTATTTTATTTACAGATTTTTAGATTTTCATTAGACATTACTTGTATTGATCACAATGTTTAAAAAATACACTTTTCATTATTTTGTATCATGCACAGATGTTGTACATTTATAAAGTATTAAAACAAGTTTAACAAACGTCATATATTACATTTCCTTATGTTGACTTATCTGATGTCAAAGTGTATAAATCAATGTTCAAGTAAAAATTAAATTAAAAAAAATAAAACAATTTACACATAAAAGAGTTAACTTTTTATGAAACATAAAGATATGAATATTGTGAATAGTTTTTCTCAAAATATAGCCAAGAAGGGAAATATATCTTAAAAAAAACTTGCAAATTTATAGAAGTTTTGCAATGTTACAGTTTTACCATTTGTAACCACCACATGTATGAGTTTTCCTGATTTATTACTTGCCTCAAATTTTTATATAATGTTTGCCACTAGATGAAAAGCAAATACGATCAATCAATATTCACATTTAAATTTGTGTTTGTTGGGTCCATTCTAGTTGTTATCAGACACTGCGTACCAGCCAATCTAGTAATGGTCCAGGAAACCAAAGAGCAAACTCAATGGTATCAGTTTTGAAGTAAACTTCTTTTCTATTGGCTATAAGACAATTTGTTCTGGAGTCCATAAATACTGACAGTCTTTTTAACAATTAACAATGTAAAACTGTAAAAAAAAAATGAAATGTGAAGATTCCTATCACAATATTGTTGTAGAAGATTCTCTGATTTGTTTGCTTTAGGCTATATTCTAATTTATCACCGTGATTCAATGAGATATTTAAGAATGCAAATATCTTAATGTAGTACATGTTTTACGTGAATAGTACATGTATGTCATCTATGTCAAATTCATTTTGTTCAAATTCAACTCAACTGAACATTTACAAAACATGTGCCATTAAAATTGTTTCATGTTTGTATAAGGATATTGTTGAAGGGGAGCTATGTTTAAATACAGGAATGATTATTCAAAGGGTGTTTCTATATTAAATATTAAAGTAAATAAAAGCTTTTGGTACTGTTTGATAAGAAGTTTATAATTAGAATGTAAATAATTCTGACAGTTTGAAATATTGAAACCAAGGTCTTTCCTATTACTTTTCTTGTTTACACGCAACTAAGACAAAAACACAACAACACAGTGAACACTATTAACATATGAAATTTAAAATTGCTTTTTAGCAAATAATAATTTTAAGTCCGACTTTTGTGTTTCATCCTTAGATCAAATCATCTATTGGAATTATACATTGATCAATACAGCTTTGTGAGTTATTCCTATCCCTTACTTTTTACAAGGGAGGGGACGGGGTGTTATTATACATATCTGTTATACAATTGCTTAATCTTTAGCGAGTCACTTAATCTTTTCTGCACATATACAAATAGTTAGACCCCTTCATTGTTTATTTTAGATGAATTAGATGCCACTAGAGCAAGGGTCCAAAAGAGTGCTGATGAGGCCATTCTACTCAAAACCAAATTAACAGATGTTCAAAAGAATGCTGAAGAGAAGTCTGAAATGGTAGTATATCTTCAAGGTATGCTATTTATATTTGTTATGACTTGCAAATTAGTATTATATATATCTTTTGTATCGGATTTTAACCTCATGGCTGATGCTTTGTTTAACTAATTTTATGCCGAGTTTGAGAGTACAAAACTTATCAGGTTTTTTATAAGGTCTGATAATCTGTCTTTTGACAAACTTATATGTTTAGACATCTCAAATGGTAATTTTGTCAAAATTCGCACATAAATTACAAGCATATTTCAGACCAAATATTGTCAAGGACATAGAATATAAAACAAAATTAATACTGTATGATTGACTTATATTAGAAAGGATTATGTGTGTTAGAAATTTGATTTTAATTGTTGTTGAGCCAAAAAAGAGACATAGGGATAGTGCTCTGGCAGCAGCATGAACAAACTTAAAAGACCTGTATGCTTAATTCTTATGTTATTAAGTTTTCGTCTATCATGTATTCATTGTCCCTTGCTCATGTACATGGTTCTGTGACTACTTACAAGTAAGTAAACTTTTTTTTATGGAAATTTCTATGTTAGGATAACTTTATTTTAAGGACTGTCAACATAATATCAATGGTCAGTACAGCAGGCAATACATTTAGCTTTAAACTGATTTTTATAACTAAAATATTATTAAATTGCAGAACAATTAAAGAAAGCCGAAACTACAACAAAAGAAGTAAAACAACATATATTAGATTTACGAGGTATGATTATTAATAATCTTACTAATAGGGTGGATGAGGCATATTTATAACATCTCATTGCTGATTTACCATTTCAATTTTGTCAGTTGATATAAAATAAGAAGTTATGCCAATTTCAATTATCAATCAATCTTTCAAACTGTAAACTGTTACATACTTTGTGAATGTATTACTAAATTGTGATTCTAAACTAAAATTGTTTTTTGAAAGAAGTTTTTGTGTTCTTAATTTTCCCCCAAAACATAAAATACATGTAAAGAAATGATTTTAATGTAATACTCTGGAATTAACGTTACTTACATAGTGACAATATGTAAAGCAATTATTTCCATGTATAATATTTCCAAACATGTTATCCACTGCAGAACGCCCGAGGAAAATTCAAAAAGAAAAGTCCTGAATCAAACGGCTATTTCGAAAGCTCAAACACATAAAACGAATGGATAACAAATGTCATATTACTGACTTGGTACAGATATTTTCTAATGTGAAATAAAGGTGGCTATAACCTGGTTTAAAAGCTAACTGAACCTCTCACTTGTATGACAGTCGCATCAAATTTCATCATTTTGACAACGAGGTGTGAACAAAACAAACACACACAATAGGTAAAAATGTCACAAATAAGAGTACAACAGCAACACGAACCTCACCAAAAAATGAAGGTGATATCAGGTGCTCCGGAAGGGTAAGCAGATCCTGCTTCACATGTGACACTTTTCATATATAGATATTGTTTTTGTAGTAACCATAATAATGACTATGTATTTTGCCTCTTGTTGCACATGTAAATATGTGTCTGAGTGTTTCCAAATAAAGTATATTGTTATTGTTATTGTTGTCATCATGCTCATGTTATTACAAAGCCGGTAAATAGTCTCATGCGGTAGGTCACATTTGTGAAAGGGGCACAAAATTGTATTTATGACATAAGGAACATTTCCGATATCATCTGTGAAATGGTTATTACATAACGGTCAACCATATCGTGATGGCGTCCGTAAAATTTACGGAGTGATGGTTCCAACTTCACCATTTGGAACTCTTGGTTTAGAAATGAAAAGGTTACAAATTTGAAGCTGAAATCATCTCTGTTTTCGTAAAGTTTGGTTCCAATCCTCCTTGTCGATTTATAGATGTAAGTTTAATCAAATGGCAAAATCAAAAGCTTCAATATATCAAAAGAATGGATAACAACTGGCATACTCCTGAATTAGTACAGACATTTTCTTATGTTGAAAATGGGGGATTTAACCTGGTTATTTGGCTAGAAACACCTCCTACTTTATGTTAATTTGCAACGCCTTGAAAATGGCTTGTTAGAAATCGAGTAAACTTGCAGGAACACTTGTTCAGTGCATGCATTTGTGTATCTGGGTTTTTTTTTAGCTGGGTTAGACAAAACGCTATATCGCTTTTAGTTTACTGATTTTTGTGTAGACAGGTTGGTGGGCAGAGCAGTGTGAACAACTCCTTCTACAGTGTCAACCCAATTCAACACCCACATAAATATTACACACATTTTTTGCACCTTCTATTATTGAATTATCTATGGAATTTTTTTTTTTTTTTCTCTCACTAACTTATGAACTTAAAGCTGAAAATTTCACAAAAAAGCTATACCAATTTGTGTAGTAGAACTCTTTGTAATACCATAGTGATCTTTGAAACATCACAAAATAATTTCATATATATTGAAGTTGTGTACCTGATACATTTGTATTATTGAATTGTTTTTTTTTTTTTGTTAAGACATTGAGCAGGTGGCATTTATATATTTCAGAAAATTTAGAAGAAGAGAAATCCAAACACAAAGACACAAGAAAACAGCTGGAAGAAGCAAAACGTAATACTCCTATACATACATATTTTTGTCATATTTAATTTAACCAATTCTTATGAGAGTTGTTTCATTGTCAATCATACCACATCTTCTTTTTTCTACTAACAACTGTGTATTGCATTTATTGAATGTTACTAACATTCCCGTAAGATTTTCTTTATTATACGGGTATTAAGATAACACAAAATCAAGAGTTCCTTTATATTATAAGTCATAAATGGTTTATGAAACGCATTGTCAGCCTGAATATTATAGCTTTAATTAAATAGTAATTTGCCAAATGTATGATATTATATTCAAATTCTTACTAACTTCTGATTTTGTAAATATGTGTGTCCGTCAGTCCCGCTTAAGATTACAGTTTTTGTCAAGGTAGTTTTTGATGAAGTTAAAGTCCAATTTTAAAACTTGGAACGTAGTACACATGTTCCCTATGATATATCTTTCTAAGTTTAATGCCAATTTAGATTTTTGACCCCAATTTTACGGTCCACCGAATATAGAAAATGATAGTGCGAGTTTCAGGTTTAAGTGTTTGGTCAAGGTAGTTTTTTGATGAAGTTGAAGTCCAATCAACTTGAAACTTAATACACATGTTGCCTATGATATGATCTTTCTAATTTAATGCCAAATTAGATTTTTTACTCGAATTTCACGGTCCATTGAATATTGAATGTGATAGTGCTAGTGGAGCATTCGTGTACTTTGGACACCATCTTGATTAAAGTAGTTTTCATCACTTCGCGTCCGTCGTCTTTTGTCGTCGTCCGCCGTCGTCCGTCTGGTGTAGACTATTTCAAACTTCTTCTCTAAAACTACTGAACCAATTCCTACCAAACTTAAGATGAATGATTCTTAGGGTATGGTTTATAAAATAAAGTTGTGTTTTATTTTCTGTTTCTTCAAAAAAAATGTCCGCAAAAGCTGAAAATAGAACATAGAGGTAAAATGAACTTTTGGCTTATATCTCAAAAACCAAAGCATTTAGAGCAAATCTGACTTGGGGTTGAAATGTTCCTTTGGTGTAGTGGTATCAGCCCTGGATTTTTCTGATAAATCTTACGACCCATTGTTGGTTTTGCTGCCACTAAATTGGTAATTTTAAGAAAATTTTCATCTTGAATATTATTCATGATTAAGATAAACTGTAAACAACAAAAATTTTCAACAAAGTAAGATCTATAAATAAGTTTATATTACCAAAATTGTCAATTGACCCCCTAAGGAGTAATTGCATTTAAAGAATAAAAAAGAAGATGTGGTATGATTGCCAATGAGACAAATCTCCACAAGGGACCAACATGACACAGAAATTAACAATTATAAGTCACCGCACAGCCTTCAACAATGAACAAAGCCCATACCGCATAGTCAGCTATAAAAGGCCCCGAATTGACAATGTAAAACAATTCAAACAAGAAATCTAAGGACGATTTTACACCATTTGTATATCATGTTTTCTTACTTTAAAAATGTCTTACCTTAAAAAATCTTCTCCTCTGTAACTACTGAATCAATTCCATCCAAACTTAAGCTTAATGATCTGTATGGTATCTAGCATATCGTTTGTGTTTTATTTTTAGTTTCGTCAAAAAAAAAACATGGCCGCTGTGCAAAGTTCTATGCTTTATTGCTATTCAAACCCCCGGAGAGGGTAAAAACCTACAACATAAAAAATACAATCAAAAGTAAAAGGTATTTAGATACAAAACATTATCCAATATTTCACATAAAAATAAACATACTGAAAATTGTAACCAAAATGCAAACCAGTACTAACAGTGCTTTGATTGTGTAAAATTACATAATAAAGTTTCAATCTTATATCTAGATTTCCTTGAAAATACATGTAGGTGTAATATTACTTCAAATATCAATGCGGGATAAATCATAAATTGTTTGAAATGTAAAATGTGTCCAGAACAAAACATCAGTAAACTATGTACCATGTAAAGTTTATCCTGTTATGTGTGTAAAAATACTTGAGCATGCAATATCTTGATACTACAAGTAATAATTTGCCTAAACATTCATTTCAAATATATCAAATAATTACATACAAATAAACCTACACAATCGCACAAAAATAACTTCAAATAATGTTACAGATTTCTCATAGAGGTAAATATGTAGGACGTTCCTTTTCTCATTGAAATGCACCCATTTTACAGATAATTTCAACGCCCCGATATAATAACATTTATAAACATACACTAATTAATCAAATATCATCAATAAAAAAGTTATGAACTTACTTCAAAAGGGGCCAAAAGCTAAATTCTATGTTTTTTTGACAAAGCGCAATGTGAACATCAAACGTATCCGGTGTCATATGACTTATAATCAAAATACGGTGTTGGTAAAAATTTAACCATAGGAAAATTAAATCCGGGGCAGCACACTCCCCTCCTGATTTCTTACTGAAATAACTTAATACCAAAAATAATGTACTTGTGCATGTATCTATGTAAACAAACTCTTTCAAGGTTAATTTTAAAATAAAACCTTACAATCCTTAAACAGTCTATAAACATCAAATCACTACTGAGTCACTCAGAGAGCAAACGAATGAGTTCACAAATTGGTCTCACATAACATTTACGGTCCTTAGCCACACGAATCTGTACCTTTTGGACATGATCATCATGTTCGTAAATGTTCTTTCGACAATAGCCATTGGCCAACATGTACGATTTAGTTCACGGTCTTTCAAAAGAACTATGTCACCTTCTTTAATATCATCCCATGAAGTATTCCATTTACGTCGCTGTTGTAAGTTTGACAGATATTGTTCACGCCACTTCTTCCAAAATTCCTGAGAAAGAACCACAACATGTTTCCATTGAGATTTGTACAATTGTTTCGTATCCAACTCAGGCAATGTCTCCGGAAGACTCCCTTCCTTTTGAGTAAGTAACGTATTAGGTGTCAGAATAGAAGAATCATTAGGGTCAGTCGAGACTGGTACGAGCGGTCTGCAATTCACTATCGAACAAACTTCTGCTAGAAATGTTGTTAGTACTTCATGAGTTAATTCCTTCAAGTTAGCACGCAATAACATAGCATCTAAGATTTTCCATGTCATGCACTCCGATCATCCTTTCCATTACACCCCAAAAGTGGGATGCATAGGGAGGGTTGAAAATCAAAGTTGCATGATTGGCATTCAAATAATTCCGAATGTTTTCATCTTCAATAAAAATAGAATTCATACTTAACTCATCAGATGCGCCAACGAAATTAGTTCCTCTGTCACTTCTAAACTGACGCCCTGGTCCTCTAACAGATATGAATCTTCGCATCGCATTTATGAAAGATGAACTGCTGAGTTCCTCTACCACTTCGATATGTATGGAACGAATTACCAAACACGTAAATACTATCGCCCATCTTCGTACAATGTGAATAGTTACAGAATAAAAAATTGTTCCAAAATATGAATAATTTTTGCTGTAAAAAAAACTTCACACAAATTACCGTTCAACTCATGCTAGCTTCAATATTATTACTTGTCGAGTAATTTTTTTTTACACATTTCTGTTTTATTTGTTTAACACAATCTAAGCTTGAAATCAGTATGTTAAATCACAATTAACAATGTAAAACTGTGAAAATTTGAAACATGTAAAAATTCCTATCACAATGTTGTTGTAGAAGATGCTTTAATTTGTTTGCCTTAGGCTATAGTCCCATTTATCACCATGATTGAATGAGATATTTTAGAATGCAAATATCTAAATGTAGTACATGTTTTACGTGAATAATACATGTATATCATCTATGTCCAATTCATTTTTATCAAGTTCCATTCAACTGAACATGTACAAAACATGTGTTATCAAAATTGTGTTTATGTTTGTATAAGGATACTGTTGAAGGGAGAGCTATGTTTATAAAATTGCTATTATGAAAAAAAAATAATTTTAAGTCCAAAGTTTGCTTTGATAGTTACATCAATAGATCAGATCACCTATTGGAATCATACAATTGATCAATACAGCCTTATGAGTTATTCCTATCCCTTACTTATTACAAGGGAGGAGATGGGGTGTTATTATACATATATATTATACAATTGCTTAACCTTGAGTGAGTCACTTAATCTTTTCTGCACGTACACAAACATTAAGACCACTTCATTGTTTATTTTAGACAAATTAGATGACACTAGAGCAATGGTCCAAAAGAGTGCTGACGAGGCCATTCTTCTCAAATCCAATTTAAAAGATGTTCAAAAGAATGCTGATGAGAAGTCTAAAATGGTAGTAGATCTTCAAGGTATGATATTTATATATTTAACGACTTGCAAATTGGTATTATATAGATCATTTGTATTGGATTTTAACCTCATGGCTGATGAGTTGTTAAACTAATTTTATGCTGAGTTTGAGAGTACAAAACTTATCAGGTTTTTGAGTAGGTCTGATAATTCGTCTTTTGACAAACTTATATGTTTAGACATCTCAATTGGTAATTTTATCAAACTTCACACAAACATTACAAGCATATTTCAAACCAACTAATGTCAATGAAATACAATATAAAACAAAATTAACACTGTATGATTGACATATATTGGAAAGGATTATGTGTGTCAGAAATTTGATTTTAGTTTTTGTTGAGCCAAATACGATACATAGGATAGTGATCTGGCAGCAGTATTAACTAACTTAAAAGATCTGAATGCTTCATTCTTTGTATATAGATGCCTTATGTTATGAATTGTTCGTCTATCATATGTTCATAGTCCTTTGCTCATTTACATGGTTCAGTGACTACTTAAAAATAAGTTAAATTTGTTTGTAATGATAATTTCTCTCTTAGGATAACTTTATTTTAAGGACTGTCAACATAATATCAATGGTCAGTACAGCAGGCAATACATTTAGCTTTAAACTGATTTTTATAACTAAAATATTATTAAATTGCAGAACAATTAAAGAAAGCCGAAACTACAACAAAAGAAGTAAAACAACAGATATTAGATTTACGAGGTATGATTATTAATAACCTTAATGATAGGATGCATGAGGATTGTTTATAGCATAACATTCCTCTTTTACCATTTCAATTTAGTCAGTTGATGTAAAATAAGGAGTTATGAATTCTCAATCAAACTTTCAAACTGTAAACTATTACATACTTTGTGAATGTATTACTGAATTGTGATTTTAAACTAAAATTGCTCCTTGAAAGAAGTTTTTGTTCTTAATTTTTCACCAAAACACGAAATACATGTAAAGAAATGATTTGAATGTACTCTGAACTTAATGCACACTACATAGTGACAATGTGTAAAGCAATTATTTCCAAGTATGATATTTTCAAACATATTATCCACTTGCAGAACGCCCGAGGAAAATTCAAAAAGGAAAGTCCCTAATCAAACGGCAAAATCAAAAGCTCAAACACATCAAACGAATGAATAACAATTGCCATATTCCTGACTTGGTACATGCATTTTCTTTTGTAGAAAATGGTGAATTCAACCTGGTTTTAAAGCTAGCTAAACCTCTCACTTGTATGACAATCGCATCGAATTCCATCATATTGACCACGATGTGTGAACAAAACAAACAAATACAATAGGTAAAAATGTCACAAATAAGGGTACAACAGCAACACAAACCCCACCAAAAACTGGGGTGATCTCAGGTGCTCCGGAAGGGTAAGCAGATCCTGCTCCACATGTGGCACCTGTCGTGTTGCTCATGTTATTACAAAGCCGGTAAATAGTCTAATTCGGTAGGTCACATTCGTGAAAAGGGAACGGGATTGCATTTAAGACATAAGAAACATTTCCGATATCATATGTGAAATTGATATTCCATAACGGTCAACCATATCGTGATGGCGTCCGTAAAATTTACGAATTGATGATTTCAATATCACCATTTGGAACTCTTCCTCTAAAAATGAAAAGGTCACAATTTGAATGCTGAAATCATCTCTTTTGTCGCAAAGTTTGGTTTTCAACCGACCCTCATTGTCATTTATAGATGAAAGTCTTAATCAAATGGCAAAATCAAAAGCTCAATACATAAAACGAATGGATAACAACTGTCATATTCCAGTACCATTTTTTTGTAGTCGAACTCTTTTTAATACCGGTACTGATCTTTGAAACATCACTAAATAATTTCTCATATTTTGAAGTTGTGCACCTTCTATTGATGAATTGTTTGATTTTTTTGTTGTAAAGACATTGCACACGTGACATTTATATATTTCCAAAAATTTAGAACAAGAGGAATCCAAACACAAAGACACAAGAAAAGAGCTGGAAGAGGCAAAACGTAATATTCTTTTACATATATATATATTTGTCACATTTCATTTAACCAAGTCTTATGATAAACCTTATAACTGTGTATTAGGTGAAGTTCTATAAGCCATGAAATTTTCAGATGAATCTAACAACCCATTCTTAGGTTTCTGCCACTAGACTGGAAATTTTAAGGACATTTTGCAGTTTTTAGTTATTATCTTGAATATTAATAGTGATAAAGATAAATTGTTACAGCAAAAATGTTCAGCAAAGTAAGATCTATAAAACAAAGACCAAAAAAGTGAAACAGTATATTTAAAAAAAAACGCATTTGACTAACAGGTCAAACAACGGATGTTCTTAACCCTGCTGACTGCAATTGGCGATTGCAAAATAATCGGATCACAAGATGTAACAAATAGTATCTTTATAATTAATTCAATATAAAACAGAAAACAATAAATAATGTCTCTTCAGTGATGTTAGGAATCGTAAGGCAACAACCATTTTCTTATCTGGGGGGGGCCTGGGATTTTTTTGAAAAAAATATTTTGATGGCCTAGCTGACCGAAAAAAAAATTATATTTTGCACTGAAGCTGAAAAAAATTTTATGCTGTCACCTGCTTGAAAATTTTTTTTGCACTGCTGAATTTGAGAATGGTGAAACTAACAACAGACGAGACAGTAAAACAGCAGATTATAAACATCTGTCCAGTATACAGATTAAGCTAAGATTTCTATTTATAGATCTTTATACCTTATCACTTTTTGTATGTTCCTATAATAGTGTTTGATCCAGAAATATTTATAAGAATTCCAAATCTCCCGCATATATATGTTACTACTGTAAGACCATACTTAAAACTGCAACTATTGTAAACATGAAATGGTCATTTTATAACAGGAATAGATATGGTATCATAAGCAGTCTTTTAAGATAGCCCTGATTGTGTATGACACAGACTTGTATACTGGTAGTATTTTCCGTTTGGAATGTCAATTATCATAGTTGGAAACAGTGGATTTTATAAGTTGGAGCTACTCACTATTTGCCATTACATATGGCAATGGTGGCCACTTCAATTGCAGTATTAAAATTTAAGGATACCTGTATGACGGACTCTGAGAATATCATTATGTAGAAAGTGGGCTAAAAAAACCAACTGAGACAACAGCCAATGCCAGGATATAGACAGAGCCATGCACTTTACATTTTACATCAATTAAAAAATTAAAATGAATTTTATGTTAATTTTATGGTTTTGTGAAAAAAAAATTGTATTTCTGTTCCACATTATAGGAAAAAAAATTTTGCTTTCCTTTTCATAAGAAAAAAAATATTTTGTCGGAGGAAGGTTCTGAAAAAAAATTATGAACACAATAAAAATCCCAGCCCCCCCCCCCCCCCCCCCCCCGATAAGAAAATGGTTGTTGCCTAACGGTAAGTAGAAGGTAATATAATGTACCTCAATTTAGGGATAGACTCTAGTTTTGAAGAGTCGAATTAGGTCGAACGGATCATATTAACCCGAAGGCAAATATAATACAAGCCCAAACGAAAATAGTTAAATAAGTCTAAATTGAAAACAATGTCCAAACCTATAGTTGCGTTGAATAAAAACCTTAAAATGTTACATGTTTACCCTAGATATTTAGATTATTAACATACATAAACTGACTTAGAATACACGCCAGTGTTTCGTAAAATTGGACAGAAATTAAATCTAACAGTTGTTATATTCTTTTTTTTTGTAAATTTTCACCAAATACCAGAGACAAGGGCAACATTGTCATTTTTAACTATTTTGATAGAACGTTTGTATCAAAAGGCCATTTCTTATAAAACTACAGCCCACATCACTCTGAAATTTGCAGAAATTTGCAGAAATGGTTTTCTTATACATAGGTACTCATTTTGCAACATGGAACTCATTTGGACGCAAAATCTCATGACTGGTCACTTATAGTGCGCCAATTTACTTTTTTAACCAAAGTGCTTTATTCATAACCCTTTGCAATACATGTATAAATTTCTTACTAATATAAATTTGATTTCTTAATGATATAAATTATGTTTGCAATAAAAGAAAATTTTATCATATATTGGTGCATTTACATCATAATCATTAGAAACTGATTAATATATAGACATCTCTATAAAAGAATGTCATTGTTTTGTTATTAGTTGTATGTCAATTGAATCGATTCAATTGATATAAAATTATTGAGAAAAAAATATTTGGTTTATCATCATTAGCCATAGAAAAAACATACAAATTGAAAAAATACATGCATATATAGTAAAACACAGATAAACTATCAATCTATTAAGTTGGAATAGACTATACAATTGATTGCTCATTAAACCGTCTTTATTACAAATAGATAATTAAATTTGAGCAAACCAGGAGTTAATCACCAAAATGACACCATTGCAGTCAATTATGTTTGCACATAAGAACATCTTCTTTATTGGTATTTTTAGCTCTCAAATCGCTGATCTTTGTGCTGATTATAAGTTTTACCTAATCTATTACAGCTTGTTAGATATTGGCAAAACTGTAGAATAAGTCAACATTTGTTAATAAAGGACAAACAGTTGACCTTTTTGTAGATCATTTTCACTTAATTAATGGCCCAAAAATTACTGCAAATTTAAAAGTTATAATACATATTCTTAAATTACTGAAAACTTGTCTAAGGTATAAGGTACTAAGAAAAACAAAACAAATTTGACATCGAACAAGTGCCATGGCAACAAATCATTACCTAATTTGCATATTTTGTTCAATTTCGTGATTTTCCTTGTTTTTTCATCAAATTTTAAGTATATTTTAGACTGAAAAAGTATGTGCGCACCGAAGACTTTATATTTGGTGAGGTTATGCCAATAGGTATAATAAAGCTTTTGTTAAATTATTTTGTTGTTTCTCGGCTGCGCAGGATGTTTCCACAACGGAAATAAAATCAGAAAACTGCATTAATTTTGTATTTTTCATCGGTTTTGTAAAAACAGTACATATTATGACGTAATTGTGACGTCATCAGATTAAAATCTTAATGATTTTCATTTATATTTCTTGACCCTATGCATTTCTAAACATTATTTGCCAAATTGAAATAGTTATTTTCATTTTCTTGGGCTAAGACTAGGCCTTAATACCCCTACTCCTTTGCTCTCAGACTATTATAGTTTCGGAAAAAAATGAAATACAAAAAGGGAAAAGCATCGTCTTTTAAGGACATCAACTCAAAATTGAGATCAATTGATTAAAGCCATTAAGACTTGTTTGCAGATCTTTTATTTTCAAGCCCGTTTGACATTGTCTTTTGAGATAATTACTACATGTATTATAAGAAGTCAATTGAAGATTAACATGTGGAGCAAGCAATTCAATGTATCATGTGATAATATTGAAGGATCCTTTTGTTAATAAGACACAGTAATGGAAAGGTAAATCGATTAAAAAAAAGCGATTGCTCGATATAAAACATCGGTTTATCAATAAAAACTACGTTTGCCGATATTTAAGTAAATAATCAATAAAATAGATATACCTTTTGAAACAAAGGGTACACCTTGATTCCTTTTCAATATAAAATGGAAAATGGAAATGGGGAATGTGCCAAAGAGACAACAACCCGACCGTAGAAAAAAAACAACAGCAGAAGGTCACCAACAAGTCTTCAATGTAGCGAGAAATTCCCGCACCCGGAGTCGTCCTTCAACTGGTCCCTAAACAAATATATACTAGTTCAGTGATAATGAACGCCATACTAATTTCCAAATTGTACACAAGAAACTAAAATTAAAATAATACAAGACTAACAAAGGCCAGAGGCTTCTGACTTGGGACAGGCGCAAAAATGCGGCAGGGTTAAACATGTTTGTGAGATCTCAACCCTCCCCCCTATACCTCTAGCCAATGTAGAAAAGTAAACGCATAACAATACGCACATTAAAATTCAGTTCAAGAGAAGTCCGAGTCTGATGTCAGAAGATGTAACCAAAGAAAATAAACAAAATGACAATAATACATAAATAACAACAGACTACTAGCAGTTAACTGACATGTCAGCTCCAGACTTCAATTAAACTGACTGAAAGATTATGATTTCATCATATGAACATCAGGCACAATCCTTCCCGTTAGGGGTTTAGTATCAATACCTTACACATACCGAATAAGGCGAGAACTTATTTAGTTTTATAAAAGTTAAGCGCTTAATACTAGTAAATTCGAAATTAATTTTAAAAATCATGTGTACAATTTAATTTTATTCATTTAAATTGTTGAGTAAGAATTATGAATCGTTTTTTTTTTATCTTTGTGAAACATTTATTTAAATCTTTTCGAAAATTTAAGCTAACGGACGGCTATAATCTAGGATGTCGTGTATTCTTTACGAGACATAGTCAGAAATGTGTATACCAGAAAGACAGTATTTTAAGTTTTGCTTCTAGCAACGAAGAAACGACTCTCCTTCTTATATATTTATTTGCATACATAATCACAATTTGTAAAATATACGGTTTTGAACTTTTTTAAATTGGTCATCTGTTTAGAAATTGGTAATGACACTGTTGGAACCTAAAAAACTTGTAAATTCGATTAAAGAGTTTCGAAAACTGCCCAGGTGTAAAATAAATTTAAGGGAAATTTGCCATACTTCTTTCAGAACTTGGCAAAATACTTCTTTTTTCTTTCCGTCTTGGGGATGGGTTTTTCTTATAACTATGCTTCAAATCAAAACAGAACCAAGGGTATATTGCACAATTAGTGTCCATTTAATATATTAACTGTTTGTTGAAAGATGATCAGTCCTCATTATATAATACACGATCAAAAAGACCAATCCCGATTAAAAAATCTTGGGGTTTTGATGAAATCACTTCAGATTGGTTTTGTTATTGGCATCAAAGTGGTTCTTTAAGAAGTAAGATTTTGCGTGCCCTAAAACATGACGTAAAGTTGTTAACATCCTCGTCATAGATTTACCTGGTAGATATATATGTGTCTTATTAGCATTCATATACATTTCCTTATTTTTAAATTGTTTCTACAATTCTCAAATTTGTAGAAAAAAGGAGTGTTCAATGAGAAAATATTCGATTAAGCATAAGAATAGAAGTGTAAAGTGGGGAAATTAAACCTTAATACCTTTGACATTTAAAAATTTTGGACAAAATTCAAAGTCAAACTGTAATGATTTTGATTGCAGATTTAGGAGTAGAAATAGGAGTTATTTAGATTCCACATCTAATTAACAAAGCTGGTTGAGTAAACCTCATCACAATATCTTCAGGGCTCGTCTTTAACTGTAGAAAGAACATTTGAAATTGAAAGAATTCTAGAAAGATTTTCGGTTGTGCATCTAAATATATATTACTATTATATTTAATTACTGTTAAATTTATCAACTAAATTGACCATTTGCGTTGCAATTAGCAAATACTACATGCATTTATTATAGTCAAGAGACCATCTGACTGTATGGACTTAGATAAATCTACGTGTAAAAGTGGAATCTACAAGATTTACCCTGAAAATACTTCTGGTTTCAACGTTTTCTGTGAAATGGAGGAGCATGGTGGGGGCTGGACAGTGGGTATAGATTATATCAATTATTACAAATTTTCTTTTATCAATAATAACCATTTTGAAGCGACCTGTTCCCGAGTTCAAGAGATAACCTTCGTTTGCTGTATGAATTATGGAAATAAAAACAAATACGATATGGAACTTAATATCAAGAAATAAAATTAGAAGTTAGAAGATTTTTGTAAACAACGAATCTTAACAATAGCTGGGCACAATGAATTCGCAACACCGAAGTTAGAAAAATAAATGAACATGATAATTGTACAAACTAAAGATCGGATGGTGTTTCATGTACAAAATACAAATGAATTTACCTACAAGTATTATAAATGTCATGAAAAATGGAATTATTTAGACTGTTTCATTAAGCACGAAAACAGAATAAACAAACAAAAACCGAAGCTAATCCAAAAGGGGAAAAGTCCGTAAAAATTCTTTTAAATCAAACGTTACACTATTTTAATTAAAGACACAGATTAAAAATTACTGTAATATTCCTAACTTGATGCAGTCATTTTATAGCTAGCCGAATCCCCCACTTGCATAGCAGTTGTTTATAGTACCGCTATATTGACAAAATTTGGCGGACAACACATCAGACATAATTAAATAGTGTGACAATTATTTCGACCAAGCAGCCAAACTGTGTAAATATACATCACAGACATAGAACACAACCGACTTGACAATTCTAACAAACAAATTCTAACAAACCTACTAATACGACATTTGACTAAGTGTAGCTGATAATAGATCTGCCAGAAAAAAATGTTTAAGTGGTTTATAGTATTAAATACATTTTATTTAGAAAAAAAACATAATGTTGTACTAGTATACATCTTAACGATAAGAAACAAATCAAGTAAAATATAAATTCAACGTGGAGGGTTACTTAACAAGTGAAAAAGTTAAATGAAATGCGATGAATCTATGGGTTTGTACTGAAGCAGTTCTTAAAATAAGGTATATATAAGTCAAAGAAATACAATTATTTTGTTTTGTACATAAATTAGTTTTCTCGTCTGAATAGTTTTACATTTGTCATGTCGTGGCCTTTTATAGCTGACTATGTGGTATAGTCTTTCCTGATAATTGAAAGCCGTACGGTGACCTATAATTGTTAATTTCTGTGTTATTTGGTTTCATTGGGAAGAGTTGTCTCATTGGCAATCATACCATATCTTATTTTTTTATGAACAAGTTTCTCTGTTTCATCAATTTTTCAAGGAAATTAGTTTCTGCCAATACTCTGTAATATAAGGCACACAATATATGAACCTTTGTTATGTTTTTTCACGACTGTTCGTTAAATTTTTTTTAGGTAATCCAGCGGAGGATAAATGGTGATATAAATTTCTTTAGAGACTGGGAATCGTTTAAAAGGGGATTTGGTAATATGAATGGAGAACATTGGTTAGGTAATGACATGGATTGCAAATTTTATGATGGTTGCATACCAACTTTTTCCCTAATACCATCTATGATAATTATTTCATATATTTATATTCGGTTTTTAAAGAATATTTATGTAACGTTGTAAGATCTTTAAATAATTGCTTATATGTATACCATTGACTATATCTTTAATAGAATAATACACAACCAACTTATAATATAATTGCTTTCGAGTTATGTACACATAAGATAGCTTTTTATCCTGTCGTTACTTATTTCTAGCCTTAAGCTTGGATTTGCAGTGATATATCATTTTCTAACAGGAAACGAGCATTTGAATCAACTGACTTCACAAGGAACATATATGCTTCGAATAGACTTGTCAGACTTTGAAAACATCAAGAGACATGCTGTATATAACACATTCTCTGTTGGTAGTGAAACTTCAGGATATAAATTAAGTGTCACTGAATACTCTGGGGATGCAGGTGAGCAAATATTCTTGTTATTAGTAAGTCCAAATATAGGCAAGAAAGAAGACTACATCTACATTGTTCTTTCTTCCGTCTGTCCAACAAATATATTCCGTCAAGATTTTTCCAGTACTTCGTAACAATATGGCTTTATATTCGGTGAACAATTTGTTAAGGATAAGTTGAAACAGGTGACTATTTGTATCATCAGGTGTTCTTTCACATTACATCGTACGAAACAAATTGATTGTTGATACTAAAATGTTATGACTTTAGTTTTGTTCGTCAGATCTTTGGGTTTTGTGAAAGAAGTGGCAGTAAGAATTCCATCTACTTCCTGTTTTCAAATACTTTGAATTACAACTGGTGTATGCTTAACATGACAACGTGGACATGTTTGATTATTTAAGAATATATAATAAAGGGGATACAATTTTACATTGGGAAAACTAAGTACATTCTTAGCTAGCTCACAAAAAGCCTGATTTAGCCCTTCTTAACCATTCCCAAATTTTTTACTGAAAATGTCGGCTATCTATTTGGAAACGGGACTGTGCAAATTTTGTTTAATGGAACTGAAAACATGATTTAAGAAAGGTGGTGCTGCGAAAAGATCTGTTAAAGTGCAGTATTGATTTTGTTCTTGTTCTTACAGTACTGTCATATTTAGAAAATATATGAAAAAGAACTGTTTAACTCTACGGTGATATTGCGGCACCCTGGCCAAGATTTACAGTAAATGGGAAAACTTTAAAAAAAAAAAAAAAAAAAAAAAAAAGGACATTTTGTATAAATGAATAAACCTAGTTTTACAGCTAGCTGCATATTTCATTTGTATGCAAGTTGCATTAAATCTCATTAAACTGAATAAAACTAAAAGACACAATAGGTAAAAGTCAGTGACAATAAAAGGAAATGAGCAGTCAACATAGTGTAACAATTCGACATAGTATATAAAAATATATATAACTACGTAGGACAACAGGGTAATTTAATAGTCTAACAACCCCTGATAACATACAAAGAGAGAAACAAAACATACTAGGAAACATATTCAAAAAATCATAACACTATAACTAACTGGTGGGATGTATAAATACCGAGCCACGTCAAAGAGTATTCATCAAAATACACATAGAAAGAAACAGAGGTGAAGGTAAACCGCAAACATATAATTAAACTCAAAACATTAAAGAGTATGGAAAAACCTTGGTCTGACAAGCGAAAAACGTCGATAAGACGCACATCAGTAAATAAAAGTTCAAACCATAACCAGGATGGAGTACTTCAAACCCCACATAAAACTTCTGTGGTGTAAGTATGATGCGTTAATAAAATCACATTTGGTGGTGAATGAGTAGTATAAACGGCCGCGAAGGTTACAAATATGATGTTAATGTCTTCTAATTGTTGAAATTATAATTCTTAAAATTTTAAATCAAAAGTTACCCACATCTAAAAATAAAGTTACGGACAGTCTGCTTAGTTTCGATCAAAAAGTTACGGACATCTTATGCATTTTTTAAAGTTGACCTTGCGCTTTAGTGAACTCTATATTAACAAATTTATGGTAATTGTTAGTCATTTCTTTATTCAATAATCCTATAAATATTTACATTCTGCATGAAAAACGTCGCAAAAGGTACATTTTGTATGAATTAAATATCAACGAGTTTAGAGTCCGCCATCATGGGCTGTGGGTAACTTAAGTTACCCACAGCCGTTTAAGCACAGTGATATTGAAATATCAATTATTAATGCTTTGTTAATCTGCAATATGCACCTTTTGTTTTGCTAAACAATGTTCCTATACAATTTTACAAAAATGCACTTTCCGTATATGTATTATAACGGGAACCTTTTTTTAAAGCATGTGTGTATAAAGCACACTCTTTTAAAGTGATTCCAATTTCTATCAATAAATATCTAAAAATACCACAATTCTAATACTAAATCAACTACCACATGCACACACATTACCTTAAATAAGGAAGCTCAAACTTGTTTTGTAATTTAACTTTGATTTTATTTTTGACGAAAAAGTAAAATAATGAAATTTTACAATTTTAAATAGAATTTAAATATTGGATAAATAGTTGTTGTAAGTTGTATTTCATAATCTGGCACACTTTCAAAATTATACGAAAGATGATGGAGTTATGAAAAATGTGATACTCGTGTCATTATAATTTGGAAAAAGTAAGATTATTTTAATATTTTAGTGTTTTCAAAACAGCCAAAAGATTGTATAAAGAAGTATTTGTATTGTTTCATAGTTATTTGTATACTAATTCTGAACTAGCACTTAAAAGGCAGTGTAATAGATAGTGCTTAAGCGCATTAGTAAAGCAGCAATAACACAAATTGAAAGTATAAGATCTCATTTCAGGGTTCATTTTCTCATTCATATAACATTACCGCTCAAATTTGCATTTAGTATTTGACAATGAACTTAAATTATCATCCGAACTTAATTATTATACTTTATCCAGTATATAGTACTATGTTGTACAGTTTTATAGATTATGATCATTAAAGACAGTTATAATTAAACCTGTAGGAGATGCTATGGAGTCCCATAATGGACACAAATTTTCAACGATGGATAAAGATAATGACGTGTATAAAGATAACTGCGCTGAAAAGTTTAAAGGTGGGTGGTGGTATGAGAAATGCCACTATAGCAACTTAAACGGACTATATCTAAAAGGAAGCCACAAATCGTATGCTGATGGTGTTAACTGGTTTCAATGGAAGGGTCACCACTACTCACTAAAGACAACAACTATGATGATCCGAAGAACATAAACTGATATATCTTATTCCAGAGAATAAAAAAGAGAACACATAATTTTACTTTTTTGATACATTCAGTCATTCAAGCATTCATTTTTACAGTAAAGAAAGTGTTGAAAAGGTCAACATGTCTGTCCTCTTAGATGATTCTTTATCGCTATGACTTTACTGTTATTGGTAGAGGTACAATAAAGTAATCATTTATCTGTTGATATAACTGATTCTACATTTGGACGCTTATCTGCATCTCTACATCTTATTCCTGTTGTGCATAGTTTACCACATATCACATACAATGTTTGCATTCCTTAAGCTTGTAAGCTTTAGGTTACAATTTTGTTTCTTTTGTCTTTTTTGCATATCTGTGTAGTGTCTTGTCCATCCTTTGTCACTAAAAAAGAAACCCGATCAAGTTGAAGGGTTATAATAAAAAGAAGATATGGTATGATTGCCAATGTGACAAATATCTACCAGAAATCAAATGAAATAGAAGTTTGCAACTATAGGTTACCGTAAGGCCTTCTACAATGATCAAAACCCATACTGCAGAGCCAGGTATAAAAAGCCATTAAATGACAAATGTAAAACATTTCAAACGAGATATATAACGACCTATTCTAAATACACAGCAATGAACGAAAAACAAATATGATATAAAGCAACACACGACGTAGGTTGGTCCCCTCCGTAAAACATTCAGTATGCCTTCGGAATATACAAATATTAACAAGAATTTCAATAACGGCCGGGAAACAGACGACGATCACTGAATTAGAGGCTCTGAATTGGGACAAGCACAATTTTATACTGAATGCGGCTGGGTTAAACTAGTGTGTTGGAACGTTAACATGGCCGATGATTTACTAATTTAGATTTATATACTAATATTTCAGAGAATGCTTTTCTGTGATAACATATCATTTGATATGTCTCGATGATGTTGGAAAGAATATATTTGCTAGAATGAGATATGGAATAGGGAACATGTTCCGGACAGGAGAAGATATTGAATGCATACAAAATAACAATATGGGTATTCAAGATAAGATCTGATACCATACCAATCAATAATTTAGCCTTTACTCACTGACATTACCCAGTCACAATTTGTTAGCGTTTTAAATAATGTCTAGCCGAATTTATATTGAATTCATGTGCAAAATAATTGCCGGGTATTTATAACATTTGGTTTGCCTTTAGACAGACAAAATATGTGAAACGCAGGGACATTGTATATCTGTTCTTTTATCATGTTTATGCAACTGAATATCAATGTGAACGAGATTATGCATCAATACGGAGCTCCTTAAGTGCTGTGTAAATATAAGTATTTTTTACCGAGATCAAATATAGGGCGTACTATTTTGAAGAATCGTGCGAACGGCTTTGAAATTTATGCGAATTACTTTAAAACTGGTATCACACAGTGTATGCCTTTAATACTGGGGCCCACATCTTTTAAAATCGTGTGCACGACTTTTAAAATATTGAGCACCACATTTAAAATCTGGCGCGCACAACTTTAAAACAACCCGTGTACAATACATTAAAACTAGTTGGCGTAGCTTTCAAACACACAAAAGAACCCGATCAAAAAATATTTAGTCATCGTCGCCCTATTCACCAAGAAAAGTGACGAGGAAAAACACAAGTCTTGTCTTCTGTTTTACCAATTGAAATGTTGAATTGTTATAAAATAAATGTCATCTGCCTTCCCTGATGGAACTCACCATGTTGTAGCTGATGTGCTCCTCCTCATGGTCAACTGTCGGATGTACGATTAAAGGATCCGAATTTTGTGAGGATTATGCAGTGTAATACACGCAAAAAAAAATCAAATATATGGTCTCATTGGCAATCATACCCGTGACATTTTCTTTTTTTATATTTACACAAAGATGTTATTGATTCAATACTTTTTTCCTTTTATTTCGACATTATTGAAAGCAACTTATTACATAATGTGTACTTATATAATAAGCATGCATGAACTGCACGACTGATGCTACAGATGGGAAGGATCTGCTTGCCTTACGGAGCACATATAATTACCCCGGATTTGATGTGGCTCGTCTAGTGTTAGCTTTTTCTATTTAGTGTTTTGTCGACTCTTGGTTTTCATTTTCCTTTTCGACTTGTGAACTTAAATGTATATTTTGTGACCTCTGCCTCTATTTTAATATCTATAATGTTGATAGTTCAATCTGCGTAAACCAAAAGCTTGGCCTGCTAATGCCGATAACGAAATGTTTTAACTTATAAATATTGGCAGAAATATGTGAAAAGTTTAAAAACTCTGGAACGACGAATTGAAAAACATTCAAAATCGAGCGTAATCATACATTCCAATACCAACAACGTAAAATGTGAAGTATTTTTATCTAAGCATACGAAAGTTGGTGTGACTTGTAAAAAGTACACCTGATCTTACAGGTAAAGTCCTCTTTGTAAATGTAATATTATGGACTTACCCATTCGGAGTTTTTCAAAGTCAAAGTTATTTTTAAATTTATTTAATACCAAATATGCATAAAAAAATCACATTCAACAACATACTCAAGGTTGTAAAAAGTCGTAAATATGGGGGGGGGGGGTCTAAACGGAAAAAAGTATTTTTCTTCAATTAGCCTCAACAATGATCAAATGGTGTAGGAAGTCAGTCAATTGAAAGTATATTGACAAATGGTATTAAATCTGACACTTTTAAGTCCCATAACTCTTGTACACCCTAAAACAATTTCATCGAAAGTGAGCTTACTTTAAATACTCTCAATACAAATAAACTCATCATAGATACCAGGATTAAAATTTTAAATTTACGCCAGACGCGCGTTTCGTCTACATAAGACTCATCAGTGACGCTCGAATCAAAAAATGTTTAAAAGGCCAAATAAAGTACGAAGTTAAATAGCATTGAGGACCAAAAATTCCTAAAAGTTTTACCAAATACAGCTAAGGTAATCTATTCCTGAGGTAGAAAAGCCTTAGTTTTTCAAAAATTCAAAGTTTTGTTAACAGTTAATTTATAATTATGGACATATCGATCATAACTCAAGTCAACACAGAAGTGCTGACTACTGGGCTGGTGATACCCTCGGGGAAATAACTCTCCACCAGCAGTGGCATCGACCCAGTGGTTGCAAATAAACTCATCATAGATACCAGGATTAAAATTTTATATGTACACCAGAAGTGCGTTTCGTCTACATAAGACTCATGTTGCATGATGATTGATCAAAGTATTCTATAAAATACGACAAGTGAAATTATATGACGCACAGACGGACAACGGCTATACTATACCACGATACATCGCGTACATAAAGGGTCTTGAAAGTATTCTACAAAATCACCACAATTTCTATTACTTTACCTGTTTGGTCACAACTTAAACAAATACATGTACATACCGTAACACGGATATTTTATTTTTTTAAACTTAAATCACATCATTAAATGTCTATGTTTTTTGTCTTTTTTGTTCCATCGGCACACGAAAGGTTTAAATGTAGAATGACCACTTACCGTCTTATCTGACTGCTTATTTTAAATAACATATAATTTATCTCCCTTTGTTGGTCTGTGTTGTGAAAGTATACGACAACAGCAAAAGGATACTATTAGCTGTTTTGTTGTTGTTGGATCGTTTAACAGATATGAGCTACGTATACGTATCATTATTTACCAATGCTATCGTTGTAGCACTAATGGCTATGTATATATACAAAAATGAAAGAAGAATGGGGGAAATGTCAGCTAAGCTTGATCGAACAGGTAATGAAAAGTAAAATAAATCAAGGACAAACAATAATTTGTACATGTTTTTTAACATATTTTTTTTTTCAAACCTTCCGCTTTATATCCAAAATCTATAAAAAAATTTAAAAAAATCTTTTCTATGAATTTCAATTCTTTCACGTTTTTCTACTATACATAACTTGTATTTGCTATTTACTATCAATTCCATGTTAACCATCCACGGCGGTAACTTATATATTCAAAAAACAAATGATCTAACTATTTTGACTTAATATTTTTTTTAATAATAATTAACATTTTTTGCATTATTTACCTTGGTCGTTATTCATGATCCAGAGGGTAATTGTGTCTAGGGATGTATCATCATCATTGGCAACCTTTGATTAGGGAACATTTTGAATCCTAGCTAGATTGTGGCCAACGAATTCCTCAAGCATCTCAAGCTTTTATGTTCGAAAAATGCACAAAATCATTCTATTTTGTCAATATATCCAAACTATGATGATTTTGAAGAGAAGAATGAACTCTTATGACTAAGACATTTGTTTTTAAAAGATATAAGGTTTTTGAAATAGAAATATTTAAACACCAAATAATAGCAATTTTGAAATTTTATGATAGAGTGGAAATTCAAAGCCTGAAGTGATGTGCATTACGACGAGCAGATATCACACAAGGTATGGCTTGATTGGTACATGTATATCCCATGTATATCTAGAGTACAGTCCCTAAAATTTTGAGGCATTATTTATATTTTATCATCAAAATATTTTATGAGACAAACAATTGTTTTATTGAAACCCAAAATCAATTTTGAGATATATAAGGGTATCCAAATCATAAATGCCCCCAAACCATAATAGAATAACTCGACTTGTTGGCTGTTTTTCATCATGTGTTCGAGAATAACATATTCAGACTCGTGTTTTGTATATTAAGGAATAAGCAGTTTGATCTCACTATAGTAAGAGCAGATTGTAAAGATTGGAAAACACATCACTTTCAATTTATGTTTTCAGGAAATACACCTACAGCCAAAACTACGCCGGGGGAAGGTATATTAACTTTGCAAAACATTTGATCTCTTTTCTGCAGGTATGTCCTTCCAATAATAGGGGTCTATTTAAGGAATGAATGTAATGGTTTTTCTGTCTATTCGAAATAACATAAAAAAAGTGGTGCACACTAAATAACCCGCATAGCTCCACATTTATTATGTTATTTCGAATAGACAGAAAAAATATAACAATCATTCCTTATAATTTAATTCCATTTCAAAACCGAGTAAATCATGAAAAAACGTTGATGACGTCCCGGTCACATGACAAAATTATGTCTATGAGATAAAACACTGTCAGCCAATCAAAAGACTCGTTACATCCAAAATTAAATTATTACAAAATACTCCAGTCCGATATATTATTGTGTATAAAGTAATTGTAGACAACAACAAAAAACACCACATCATTGTCTACGCAAGGAAAAGCCTATACCAAGTCAGGAATATGACAGCTGTTTTCCATTCGTGAAATGTTTTTGAGATTTTGATTTTGCAATTTTATTAAGGACTTTCCGTTTCGACATAAATATCGATTAATCATTGAAAATTGCGCTTGACCGATATATTTTAGAGAATAATCAGTAACATACATATAAACAAAGGGTATTGATATTGATGTACTGACCAAATAAAACTTCTGGATCTTGGTGTGTGTGGGGGGGGGATACGTTACCAGAAAATCAATAAAAAAACTGATCACTAGAAACTAGAGATGTCAACGAGTACTCGAGCATCGCTCGGTAGCACCGGGTATCGATAACCAAAATTGTACTCGACTAATCGGTTTCATGTTATACTTAGCTGTTGCTTTCTTAAGTTAAAAGAAATAATAGTTTTATTGAGAGCGTCTTTCGGGAAATAACACATTAATTAAAAAAAATGACAAAAGTTAAAATACGATTTGGATGTTAGCGTTTTTAACTGTCATTTAAAATACCCCCAAACAGAGGTAGAATAAATTATGAACAAGAGCACATTTCCTAAATTATGAACAAGAGCACCTCTCCTAGGTTTACACTTTGAACTAATCATTGCTAATCTTAGTCATCCCCCACCTCTGTAACGTCAGAGCATTTATTTTCATCAGCAGGACTGTTAGAAAAAAACATTTAGTTACCTTACAAAGTAGAGAAATCGCCTAGTCCCAGAAATTAAATTATAAAATAAGAATAAATTCGTTGAACCTCACATCAATCCTTAGGAATTGATTAAAGACATCAGTAAATTCTAATCGTCACCCCTTTGTTGATAATTAAATACGTTTTTACCGTTCCTTAATACTTTGAGTAATCATTTTTTTTTTTATAGATATTAACTAATTACTTGATTAGATTATTGCCAGTATACATAATTAGTATGAAGTCATTGAGATATTAACTATCATGGTATAAAATTTCCTATTATCTAGTCCTAAGCAATCATTGAGGGTTCAAGACAACGACCAACCATACATACAATGGGTATAATTTTGTGCTTCCATTTTGTAAATGTTTTACCGAGCGAGTATTGGAGTATCGCTCGATAAATCCAACGAGTACTCGAGTAGTAAATCTTTATCGAGTGGACATCCCTACTACACTAAAAAAAAAAATTACTTGAATTTACTTAAAACAAGTATTCATTTTACTCAAATTGAGTAAAAAAACAAGTAAAAATGTTTGTCAAAAAATGAGTAATTGCTAGTAATGCAAGTAATTGTAAGTATTTACCTAGTAATTCAATTTAAGTAATTTTTCTATGTATCTTAAGTAATTCTTTTAATGAATACTTAAGTAAGTTCCTCCCTATATACTAAGTAATTCTTTTTATTATAGTAGGTAATTCATTTAATACACATTAAGTATTTCTTTTGATTATAGTAAGTAATTATTTTATTAAAACTAAGTAATTCTTATAATCAAAGTAAGTAATTCTTTTGATAAAAGTAAGTAATTCTTTTGATAAAAGTAAGTAATTCTTTTGATAAAAGTAAGTATTTCTTTTTATTAAAGTAAGTAACTCATTTAATACACATTAAGTATTTCTTTTAATTATAGTAAGTAATTCTTTTAATAAAAGTAAGTAATTCTTTTGATAAAAGTAAGTATTTCTTTTTTATTAAAGTAAGTAATTCTTTTAATACACATTAAGTATTTGTATTAATAAAAGTAAGTAATTCTTTTACGTATAAATTATATATATTTATAATATATTTACAGATTAAAATGAAAATTCTACACTGTTTTATTATAAATGCATATAATTTGAAAGAGTAACATACCTTTTAAAGAATTAACATATATACTATATCCTTTGTTATAATCCATTTCTCTTCTTGTTTGTTGTAAGTTAACGTGGGCAACCTCCCCAGCAACTCTTTGTGCTACATTTTCATTTAATTGAATAAGTACACAAAGAGTAGCCAGAAACATTAATACCCACAAAGTGTCATTTTTGTAAGGTTCTCCTTTTCTTTCATGTTTGTCAATCGTGCAAGTATTTCAACAAAATCTGTTTTTCTTTTGTTCAAATTCAAATCTGAATGAGTTCCAGCCAATTTTCAAAATGGCTTACCAAAGTCAAATGAAACCTTAATTCTGATTGGCTGAATATTTTTTCAGTCTCAAATCAAAAACTACTTATTAAAAAACAGGACATATTTTACAATTTTGTACATTTATAATAAATAGTTAATTATTAATTCTAGTAAAACTTAGTAATCTGTTAATGTAAGATTACATTATAGAAATTATATTAAAAATGAAAAATAAAAATTTTAAGATATTTAGTTATGAAAATAAGTTAAGTAATGACTAGTAATTCTGATACTAAGTAATTCCAATCAAATTTTTTAGCTTTTCAAAGTATTATCTAAAGCAGGCTATTTTTTTAAATTTGGACTTATTTTTAATTATGTAATTTGCATGATTTCTTGTGCTTGAAATTCCATGTTTATTCTGCATTATAATTTTTTAAGCATTATATAACAGTTTCCATACAATTTATTTTGCAAAGATATTATTGTGCACGGCACAGTACATTTTATTGAAAATGTGTTATCTTCTTAGTAATAGAAAGTATTGTGCGCCACACTGAACATTAAAATACAGAATAAACATGGAATTTATAAAAACAAATTTAAGCATAGGAAATTATGCAAATTCCATAATTGAAAATATTTTCAAGTTGAAATAATAGCCTGTTTTAAATAAAATGTTATCCAAACTTATGCAATTTTCAGACTGAAACCTACATAATATATATATGTTGAAATTGTTAAATTATGGAGTCAAATTTCATAAGTGCATTTATTATTATATGTAATAAGCCTTATGCAAGCTAACAACATTATGTAGTGCCTAAACCTACTTAGTAAGTTTTTTATCCATGTTTTCAGAAGTAATTCCAGTAACTTTCATACTACATTTTAGTGTTAATTAAAAAAAAATGTGTAGTTCTTGAATATATGACTTAATCTAAGTAATATCTTTCTACTAAAACACTGTAAGTTATTACTTAAATAAGGTCTAAGTATTTCATTTACTCAAGTGAGTAAAATTATTATTAGTATTTGTTTTAATTTAAGTAATTTTTTTGATAGACACACAAATTCAGTAAAACAATTTCTTGTTTCAAGTAACTTTTTTCGTATCTAGTAAAATATAAGTAATTGTTAGTAATAGTGAGTATTTGTAAGTAATTCCTAGTAATAAGTAATAAAAAAGAATACTTAATTTAAGTAAAATATAATTACTTAGTAAAAAAAAATTTTTTGTGTGTAGAAACGCAAGAATCAAACAATTAATATAATTTGTGCAGAAAAAAGAGATCTAGTTGAACATGTCATGGGTGACCTATAGAATTATAAAGGGACGGGTATTCTGTAGAGACCATTTAACTTCAGGGAGGAGGGTTATGTTATTCTTCTTTGCAAAAAAAAATATATTCTGATCCTAAATTTGATGGGGAGAAAATGATGTGGTCAAGCAGATGACAAAAAAAATATTCTGAATCCAGATTTCCCCAATATCGTATAGTGTTATTTTAAAAATAAAAACAGTTTGATTGAGAGCGTCGAAAAACTCCAAAAGAAATGTTTGCACGAAAAACAGCATCTGAAAAAAGCCATACCCCACCCCATTTTTTACACCTTGAGGTCAGATGTTATTCCCTTGTTTAATTAGATACTTCGTTGTGTTAAATCTTGTTAAATCAAATAGATCGTTGTATAAAAACTTATTTAACTGTTTGCAACTTCTACCTTGAAAATCTAATTATTTATTACTTTTTATTATTTTGAGACGACCCCCTTCATTTTATCTGTCAGAGACGGTGTCTTCAGTCGATACTTTCCGTAAATGTCTATTTGGTCAGTTCATCAACGGACTCCAAACGGATAACAATTTTGTCATCCGTTAGACATCCGTTCGGGCTATATCCGGTAAGGTGTGATCACTTCTTTACACTTACCGAATAATGCGAGAACATATTCAGTTTCGTAAAAATTAAGCGCTTTTCACCATAAATTCGAACTAATTCAAAAAATCATATGTAGCATTTAAACTTCTTCATTCCAATTGTAAGGATATAAAACGTTTGTTTCTCATTGGGAAATCGAATGGTTAGATCTTTTCTAAAATTCTAACAAACGGACGGCTAGTTTCAAGGGTGTCGTGTTCTCTTGACGATGTCGTGTTCTCTTGTTTATATACCAGCTTTGATTATTTGGAATATCTTATAATTTTCACTTCTTCGTACTACATTTGTATGAACTTCAAGATTATCCTCCATATAATCTGTACAGGGAAGTTTTAGCTAGCTCTAATTGTATAGTTTTATTGTTGATATTCACCCCAATTTGTATCTAGTGTTAAATTATGTATTTATATGACAGAACTTTCTTGGTATTCTTAATTATTGGAAGAATTTTATACACATAAGTAGTATACCTAAAACGACAAAGTTATTTTTCATTTACCTGTATATATTATTAAAACCGTTTTTTTTCAAAAGTGATCTTTTCGAGGAGTTTAATATTTCGCAGTGGTGTCTTGCCATGGCTTTGTTTGGACTTGTTTGTTTGTTTTTTGGCCTTGAATGTTTGTCCCTAATATTTAATTAACTGTGCATTTGCATTCAGATATCGAAGATCAAATTTATTCGTTCATAGTGTGTTAATTTACGTTTTTTGATTGAGTTAAGCCTGCCAATTGATATTTTATCGTGTGTTTTTCTATGTTGTGATGTTATGCTACTGTTTCAGAAAAAGGGAGAAGGTTTGGTACCATTAAAACGTTTAATCCCTATGTCCTAAATCAGGAATCTGATGTACAGTAGTTGTCGTTTGTTTATGAAAATTATACGTGTTTCTCGTTTCTCGATTTTTTATATAGATTAGACCGTTGGTTTTCCCGTTTGAATGGTTTTACGCTAGTAATTTTGGGGCCCTTGATAGCTTGTTGTTCGGTGTGAGCCAAGGCTCCGTGTTGAAGGCCGTACATTGACCTATGATGGTTTACTTTTATAAATTGTTATTTCGATGGAGAGTTGTCTCATTGGCACTCACACCACATCTTCCTATATCTATATTTTAAAGAATTGGATGTATGTATATATATATTTGTTCTCACCAGATTTGAAATCTTTATAGATGCCTAATTCTTATATTGTTTAATTATAATTGAATGTCGCTAAAAATTGGGGTAACTATGTCAGTTTTTCAAAAACACTGCATGAAAATAATACTTGACCACCTGCATACATGTAATGATGAAATATATCCTCGTATACTATATAATAAAAGATCATTACGATGACGATACCAAATAATTGACATTTTTATATATCCGATACCCGGCTCTTTCATTCCTCATAATGTTTTATGCTTTCTTAGGCTGTATAGTTTATTAACTTTACGAACTGACTATTTTTACGAGAATACCTGATGAACATTACCTCAAAACACGTGCTTTATTCAAAGAAATTTCTTTTATTCAATCGGCTATCTCAAATCTACTTGTTCTATTATTGAAAAGAAATAATCATATTTCGTGGGGATACATTTAAAAACAACCAATATAAAAATAACACTGTAAATTTGGTTCGTCCGAAACGCTATACACGAGGAGCACTGAAAATTATGAGTAAATGATTCATGAGCTAAGTATCTTTGTAACGTCCAGTACATTTAGTTCCTTTTTTTAGAAAGTTACTGTTATTTTCTATCTATCAACGATGAACTCTATAGTGTAAGTCTTAGACTAGCAACACGCGCTTGTGTAGACTTAAGCAGTGCTCTTAAATATTCAATTCATCGATTACCACTGAGTTTATTATTAATGTAATGTCAAACCCATTAAGTATTCTATCACGTTTAAGCCATATAATTTCTTTTTACAAATTTAAGTATGTTGGATTATCTTATTATCAAATTTTCTTTACATTTAGTAAACCTACTTTGTTTTTTACTTTTTTTATTAAAACTTCTTATGATATTTATTAATTTGATCTCGTCATCATTATGCATTTGTGTAGGTAAACTTATCATGGATACCTGGATTGAAATTTTAATTTGCGCCAGACGCAAATAAAAAAGGATTTTGGATACTATTATATATAATTATAAAACACTGTATTATGATTTCTTAAAGGGGCACTAGCTGTCAAATTCATGGTCACTGATTTGACTCAAATTCTCATTTTTGATTTATAACAATGTAAAACATTTATCCAAACTACCAAAAGTCTAAAATAAACAGTATACAGAGCATGGGGTAGATAATATATAGGTTCGTTTCGTGTGAATTTTAGTCCAGACGCCATCTAATATACTATCGATTTGACCTCAGATGACCATATAAGCGATGTAAACAAAAATAAACATACGAATAGATTAAACCAACACGTGCAATTGCAGGTCTGTTTGATTTTATTTTATAGATTAAAAATAGATGTTTCTCATTGTTTTTAACCATATAAGAATGATTTTATGTGCATCGAATTAGTAATCAAATGATTTACCGTAGTTTCACTTTCATTGTTGACATTCTTTTTCTTTAAATAACCAGTACACGTACAATGCATGCGTTGTCAATCTCTAGCTAGGGGTTAACTTGAAGTTCACATGAATACCGGTTAGAATGATGATGACGTTTTCACTTGCAAGTGAATCAGTCAAAAATTATGTTTAATCGCTTATTTCAACAAAATTAAAGGAAATTGATTGCTAAAAGCAAATTATTATTTCATTATTCCAATTTGATTAATGATTGATCTAAAAAAAAATCATACTTTATTTTTTTATATATATCGTAGCTAGTGCCCCTTTAACTCATACTAAATATGCAATTATTGTCGAAGAACAAATTTCAACCTTTATTTGAAGGTGTGACCTTTCATGGTGAGACAGCTGCCAAAGTGGTAGAACTACTTTTCAATAGATGTGAATGGAAACAGGAAAAGGAGCGCAATAATATGAATGAAGAATTGGAGATAGAACAAGGACCGTGTAAAGGTAATACTTAGAATTCGTCATCTTTAAACATTCAAAAGTTAGACGTTTCACTCGAACCATGATCCAGGTTGTATAATTGGAATTTGTTCAAATGGTTTTCTTCAAATATGGTTTCATCTGCAATGCCCGATAACATTTACAACTAATAGAAGTCTTTATCTTGAAGAGTATTTAAGTTGGCTTAAATGACATTACATGAAGATATTTTATGGTTGTTTTAGTATTTTCTTCATAAATGCAATTTTTATATATTGACTTGTTGATACGTTATCTGATTTTTATGTTGAGTCGCTGGATCAGAGACAAAAGCTACTATACATAATCTTAAGACATGTTTTAAAATTAAAGGTGTATAGTATAATTTGAGTGCATCTGCATATTTGCCCAAAATATAATGAAGTAATGTTTTGATGACTGTGGGAAAGACTTTTGCCAAATATTGAAATGTTTTTTCTAAAAAGCAATAGTTGAACTCCAGTTGATTTCAATATTGTTTATGACTGTTCACCAGCATTCGTGAAAGGGTCAACATATTTTAGTACTGAATTGATGAAATCTTCTAGTACAGTCACTTTAGATAAATGACTAATTGGATCATACTTTGGATTCATTTATTTTCGTGGGTACCAATTTTCGTGGTTTGTGGAAAACTTGCATACTCGTAGACATCTAATTGTTTTGTTTTTGGCAAAGTCTACATACATTCCTTTAGAAAATTTGTAATTCGTTGAACAATTTAATTCATGGTTCACCTGTTCCCACGAAGTCCATGAAAATTGTTATCTGGCTTATATTAATTAATCCACAGTACATAAACCACATCATGCCTACATCATGTTTTTTTGAACTATTTGTATGTCCAGCTTATTCATGTATCGTAGTCATACAAAGATGTTGCAGTTGCCTGTTTAATTGTATCACCAACATAATCATTGACTAGAAGAAGTAACTGCCTTGATAATGGCATGCCAGGCCTCATATAACTGCACTTTTGTTTAGATTATTACTATGTCCTCTTCTGCCTCATCATGAAGGAGCTGTTTGAGTCGAGCAATTTTCATTCTAGCTAACATATTGGAAAAACGCCAGTACCTACACGTCATTCCTCATTGTAGACTACATTTCTGAAAGAAGGGTACGGCAGTTACGATTTTCTATAATTTCTATACAAATCTTTTAATGTTATTTGTCTTAAGTACAAAAATTGTGGCATGTATCATAGGGCACTTAGTGTTACTAATGGTACGTCAAAACAAGACTCTTTGAAACTATATATAATGCATATGTGTAGATTTTGGTATTAAATGGCGGCATTCTTGGAAAAAGCAGCCATTTGAAAATTAATTTTTTTCCAAATGTATTATTGTTCCAATCATCCAGGACTACTAACATTCCTAATTTCAACATGTATAAGTGATATTTGATGATTTTGATTTATTATGGCGGCCATCTTGGAAAAAGCTGTCATATTGAAGTTAGGAGATGTGTACATAGCCTATACTTTTTGAAACATCTCTCACTACTGTCATGCCAAATTTGGCCATGGAACTGACCTACTAAATTATAATCCTGGTACCTTTGATAATTATTTACACCACTGGGTCGATGCCACTGCTGGTGGACGTTTCGTCCCCGATGGTATCTGCAGCACAGTAGTCAACACTTCGGTGTTGACATGAATATCAATAATGTGGTCATTTCTATAAATTTCCTGTTAACAAAACTTTGAATTTTTCGAAAAACTAAGGATTTTCCTATCCCAGGCATAGATAACCTTAGCTGTATTTGGCACAACTTTTTGGAATTTTGGATCCTCAATTCTCTCAACTTTGTACTTGTTTAGCTTTATAAATATTTTGATATGAGCGTCACTGATGAGTCTTATGTAGACAAAACGCGCGTCTGGCGTACTAAATTATAATCCTGGTATCTTTGATAATTACTTATAAAAGCTATATATGCAGATTTTGATATTTTATGGCGGCCTTCTTGGAAAAAGCCGCAATATTGAAATTGCACGGTGGGTCCATAGGTAATATGTTTTGAAATACCCATAACTACTACCATGTGAAATTTGGTGCTTTTATCATCAAACCCACAAATTTTTCAACAATCAGCCGGACTATACAGACAAGAACGTTTCAAGAGAAATCACATTAAGGATTATTGTGCGTCTCTTGAGAAAGTGTCTCTCGTGAATCCACACTCAGTGAAAATCTCACAAAAGGGAACACCACGATATGTGACCATTTTGATACAATATAATCTACTACGGCAAATAAAAATATATTGATAGTCTAGATAGTTACCAAAGGCCAGACGCACGTTTCGTCTATATAAGAATCATCAGTGACGCTCAGATCAAAATAGTTAGAAAGCCAAACAAGTACAAAGTTGAAGAACATTGATGATCCAAAATTCCAAAAAGTTGTGCCAAATAAGATTAAGGTTATTTATGCCTGGGATGAGAAAATCCATGGTATTTTGAATAATTCATTCTATTACAAAAAAGTAAATTTTTAAAAATGACCATATAATTGATATTAATTTCAACAACGAAGTGCTGACTACTCGGATGGTAATACCCCAGGGGAGAAACATTGTATCGGACAACCAGTTCTTAATTGCGAGTGTCAAACTTGTGTATTGTCGATTTGAGTCGCTCTTATTTGTTACTCTGTCGGATCACTCTTTGTATTAGCATGCTTTTGTTTAAAGCAAACAAGTTGAGATCCTGTTTATTTTTTTTTTATAATGAGTTAGTGGGTTTGTTTTACTCTAATATATGACTAGTAGCAGAGTTACACATTCAAGGCTAACAAGTTGTTATTTTTGGTATTAATTTAGTGTAAACTAAAAAAAGTAGGTGCTTGATCTTGAAGATTTGATTCACTTTTAAAGGCCACTCATGTGATTTCTACATTTTTAGATAGTCGTTAAGATTAATTCGTTTCACAGTATGCTAGTGACCTAATATACACTGGTCAATGAATTTCATATGATGTTCACTCCAAACCCATATGCAATTTTCCGTCCTCGTATATATCGTATTAGGTCACTATCATGCATTATAACTGATAATATGTCACAAAATTCGATTGAGGGTATATTACATATTACGATATAAGTTTTTTTCATTGTCATCTTCCTCTATATGGGAAAACTAATATCGTCATATTTGCAGTATGACTCTTGTATGAAGTTCACATATACTAGTCAACAAAAGAAACGATACACGACTTTGGAATAAAATTTATCAAAAAGTATTTAATATAAAACAAAATGAAATACACTATTTTAAAAAGCTTTATTTGCAATTTATGCACAAATGATAATGAATATCAAAACCAGTCGGAAAGTGACTAAATTCCGTGTAAACGATCATAGGGTGCACATTATTTTCGCGGAAAGTTGGATAAAAAATCGACACATAATTTTCTAAGTACTAAATGAATTTTCAAAATTGGTCTAAAAATATTCAATATGCTAATCAAGTTATACTCATGTTGTAACTAATGGGTTGAAATATCGTTTTTCAAAATTTTTGGTAAAAAAAAGTGTTTTTTGAAATGTACAAAAAATGCAAAAAAAAAAATGTTTTCGTCGCAAATCAATGCTTTAGATATGAAAACAACACACTGTAAATTTGGAACCTTTCGGATTAGTTTTAAGATTGTTACCGTTTTTTAAATTTCACTTTTCACATACTGTCTATGGTAAATCACTTGATAATGTATATGATACAGGCATTTTCTAAATTTAGGCATTTTGTAAAATGCCTGAAAACTTTAGACATTTTCTAAAATTCCTGCAAGATTCAGTCATTTTACATAATGACTAAATTTTCTAGGCATTTTACAAAATGCCTGAAATTATTTTATAGAATAAAATATTAAGAAAAACAATTGAAATCGTTGAACACCAGAGCTGTTTTATTTATGATAATTACTGAATTAAAAAAACAAGAGCTTAATTAATCAAGAATACATTTTACTGAATTATTACAATTCATACAAGCACAGAACTTGACAATTTTATTTCAATGTCTCAAAATGTTTGCACGACAGAACTGGACACAATATTTTTCCTGGTTTTTTTTTGCAGATATATTGTTTGGCGTAAAATCTTATTTAGCACTCCGACCACATTTGGAGAAATCCGGGTAATCACACTTTTAACTGTTTCATTACCTTTACTGATAAAAAAAAAAAAACACTTAACGTTAGGCAACATAAGGTTTCGCAATAAGCACACACGTCACACATGCATATTCTTCTTTTTCATGTTCCAAAAAAAATTTCAAAGTATATTATCATGATTCGTTTATCCACATCTTTTGACTTAAAACTGACTCAAGCATATCTGCCCATGACGGGTGATCCCTCTTTAGCAGGAAACGCTTCTCCTGTCAAAGCACTGTTTATTTTTCTTTTCTTTGTCAATTTTTAGCTCTCCTAGCCAAGGGAGTCAAGTGAGCCATTCTCATTTCGGCGACTGTCTTCCGTCTTCTTCTGGTAACTTTAACAAACATGTTCTCCTATGCAACTACTAGGTCAAATTCAACCAAACTTAGCCACAATCATCATTAGAGTATCTTGTTTGAAAAGTCTGTCCCATTAATCCCTGATTGCCAAACAACATGGCCAACATGGCTATAAATGAAACATATGAATAAAATACAGTTTTATATTTCTGAATATAATGCATTAAGACCACATCTGACATGGGAGTTGAAAAGTTCATCAGGTTAAGATCTATCAGCCTGATACTTTCAGACGATTGGACAACCCGTTGAGAACTCTATGGCTGTTCTGCAGGGGAGATTGTCTGTTCCTGTCCAACATACCCTCATTTCAATTGCAAGCTGCAGTCAAAATTTCTGTTCTTTATACAGGTCAACCCGCTGTAGAAATAATCCATTCGAAGTATAACGAAATTGTTCATGTCTTAAAAATGCATGACATATTTTCGACTGAAAGCACCAACAAAAAACCAGCAATCGGTCAATTAAAAACGAACTTTTCTCTACTTCATATGTTTATCTTTACTGTTTTAAATCTACAATTGCTAAAAATGTAATTGATAATTGTGTTCTATTGACAGAACAATTTGTCTTTTTGTCATTTTGACTAAATAATCATGAATTCACTGTTGGTATCTGAAATACAAAGTTAGTACGTACTTAGCGTAGTTTCACTAAAAAGAACATATCATAAGTCATAAAAAAATTCCGATCTGGTTTTGGGAGAATAAATTAGTTCTTCCGAACCATTAGTTATTTTCTTTGCAAGATATTGTGTTTTATTTCAACTTTTGTCATATTCATCTCAATAATATCCTCCTACAAATTGCCTGAAACTCAACAGGCAATTTGAGGAATTTTGCCTGAAAATTTCAGTCATTTTACAAAATGACTAGGTATTTTTAGTCATTTTGTATAATGCCTGTCAAGATTAGGCATTTTCCAAATTGCCTGAAAATTCAGTCATTTTACAAAACGCCTAAATTTAGAAAATGCCTGTAACATATATACCAAATATCATTTCTTCGATACATAAGGGAGTCAAAACAATAAATGTCCCTCTAATTTTAAATAACGTGAATTGTTTGTTTTTTTTCATCTGAACCAATACAAAATGTGTTCGAGAAGTACAATCTTCAGACGTGTCTTGTATTTTTAAGGATAATCAGTTTGCTTACACTACAATAAAACGATTTTTAATGCAGATTTAAAAGATTGGTAAACACATCACTTTCCATTTATAATTTCAGGAAATACACCAAATGACAAAACTACGACTCGGGATGGTAAATAAAATGTGTGTTAATATTTCATCTCTAGATAGTCTGCAGTATTCCGTTCTATTTAAAGGTATCCATTAAATATTCCATTTCTTAAATTATTATTCCAGTACGTTATATTTTTATTTTTGTAAACATGAAAGATCGATCAATCATTGAAAATTGCGATTGACCGATACTAAATTGAATAACCAGTAAAAATAGATACTCTATATACCTTTTGAAACAAAAGGTATAAATTGATTCCTGATCAATACCTTACAATTACCGAATAATGCGAGAACATATTCGTTTTTAAAAGTTAAGCGCTAAATACCATTAGATTCGAACTAGTTTAAAAAAAAAGCATATGTACATAATATTAAATAATTTTCTTCATTTAAATTATGGAGCAAGGATATAAATCGTTTGTCTCACTTTGGGTATATCTTATTGAAAATTCACGCCAACGAACGCCTATTATAAAGGGTGTTGTGTATTCTTTACAAGACATAGCCATAAATTGGGGAATAGAATGTATATATATATATATATATAAACTGACCAGATTTACAATACTAAATAGATGAATACTTGTTATATCGAAAATCATAACGAAGAGTCCAAAAAAGGTGGGTATGTGCAAAATTGCAAACACGTTGCATGAAAATACTATCTGACCACACGTGTAATGCCGAATTACATCCTCGTGCATGATGACGATCATCTATGATACTTAATAAATAATTTTTGTTTAAACCTATTAATTTCGGCTCCCTTATTCCTTATAAGGAGTTTGTACTTTCAAAGGCCACTAGTAGCACGATTTCAGTCTGAAACGGTCATTTTGGTCTGATCACATCTTGATTGACTGGATTTACCGCTAGAGAAATTCGTCAAGATATTTAAGATCGTTAAGTCGTCGTTCAGATCGATAGCCTCATCAGGTAAATCCGTTCGTTAAGGCATGTCAAGACGGAAAAGACTGAATCGTCTAGCGGGCTGTTAAGATCCGTTACGACTGGGTCAGACCAAAACAGACTACGGATAGAAAATTACGTTAAGATGTTGTCAGACCGTGTCAAGGCATGTTCAGATTTTAAAAATTTGGATAAAAAACGAGTGACACTTTCCCAGTGATTATCAGGGGTTGCTCCCCTTTTAAGAATAAAATAAAAATTAGAAAGAAGACGGTTTATGTTAACTGAAAGTGTACCATGTCCCCTTAATTAAATAGAAAAAATAATCAACTTTAATTCTTACTTCTTCCTATTTAATTAATTAATATTTTTGATATTAAAAAAAATAAGTAGCTCAAAGTCAAACTGCTGCACAAACCGCTGCGACTTGAGTTAAAAATCTACAGATTGCCGAAGTATTATTTATTTATTGAATATTAAAGCATCTGAAACTGTATAGGCACTGGCTACGGTTACATGGAAATGTAACAATAATAAAAATATTATTGTTACGTTGGAGACTAATTGCCGGAATGCAAAGCTGGGTAAGGAACTGATTAATTACGAATGTAACAATAATTATTGAGGCTACAGTTACATTGCGTTATTGTTACATGAAAAACAGCAATGTACGCTAGATTTATTAAACGTAAATCTTCTATAGTTGTGTTGCTTAATTCTTGCATATGTACTAAATAATTCTTGTTTAAATGATAAATAATAAATATTTTTATTCAACAAATGGTGTTTAAATAGTTTTACGTATTAATGGTTTTGATGTTCTTAAAGATATACTTCTTCAGATAAGTAGTGAAAAAGGCGAAAAATATAGTTCATGATGGTTTGTTGTTGAGAACTCGGGCTGAGAAAAGTATGCCCTTCTAAGTATTTAACTGCACAGCTACTTTTATAACTGTCATTATACTTTGAACAATGGACGAAGAGATTCCTATCAGTACCAAATTAAGGGCAATTTTGTATTGGGTGGAAACATTAAAACTTGGGATGCGTTTGAAACGAAACTGAAACAATATCAAGACACAAACCTACAACTTCATATATACATCAAAAGCAAAGTTTGCCTACTGTGAACTTAAATACTATGCACTTCTGTATACATGTTACGATGATGTATCCATTCTCAATCTCGTCCATGGAGGACGTAATTTCGTTTCAAAATCAGATGGAGCTCACCCAAACCAAAGGTAATTTTTTTCCTATTTTAACCAATATACCTATATACGAATATTGCTTGGAGTTGTTTCATCAAAAATTTGTCGGACTTGAACATGCTCCAAAAACCACTTCAATGACTAGATATGTAGAAACTGTCATTGTAAATAAAAAAAATCAAGAAACTGTATGTTAATATTGTATATATTGTATATAAAATAAATGTCTTTAACTTTTATTATCATTTAGTACATATTACACTTTTATTATCATTAGTAAATATTACACTTTTATTATCATTAGTACATCATTAATTTACACTTTTATTATCATTAGTACATATTACTAGCCCCATCGTACATTGCTGTTTTTCATGTAACAATAACGCCATGTAACCGTAGCCTCAATAATTATTGTTACATTCGTAATTAATCGGTTCTTTACCCAACAATGCATTCCGGCAATTAGTCTCCAATGTAACAATAATATTTTTATTATTGTTACATTTCCATGTAACCGTAGCCAGTGCCAACTGTATAAGTGATTGCAAATACATTTGTGCAATTACTGACTGGTGCCGTGGTGAAAAATTTGTCAACTGGACTTATCAGTTATAAATTAAAGAATTACAGATGTTCTTAAAAAAATACGGGATGTCGGGATGATCATACGGTGACTTGAAAACGCGTAATCATGTTTAATTTAATTTTGATGTATTTTTTTTTTTAATATTGGAAATGAAAAAAAAACATTATCATTTTTTTCTTTATGTTTTCCATATAAATTTCATTTTGGGTAAATTTGAGGCAGGAAAAATCTATTAAATAACGAAAGTTGCCAATCAATCTCGCAGTGCACAAATTATTCGGAAGACTCTTGCAATACTCTACGTAGTTAAAGGTGACCCCAGAGGAGTATCGATTGAGGCACGCTATCGTTGGTGCCATTTTAGATGCTGAAGCCGAACAAACTACAACCTGTAAATTACATCGGAAATAGTAGACACCCGTAAGTAGATTTTTCTAATGGAAACTATGTTATATTGCCACCGGCCTTATAATATCATTCTTAAATGTAAAAATGTATAGATATATTACAATTTGCAGAGTTAGAGCCTAGAGGCTTCTTCTTTCAGTTTCCGCACTCCATCATAACAAATTAAAATTAATAACTGGGCAGTAAATTCCGTGCCAATAAATGTTTGAAACATCACCACCTCAGTCTGACTTGAAAATCCCTTGTATTCACACAACAGTATCTTTCTGAACTTTCTATTTAAAAAAAAATATATGAAATGAGGGGGTGGGGATGGGGGTGGGGGGAATATACCTTTTTGTGTTAACCTGTTATGGCCCTTTTCAAGGTGCTGGTAACTGTTATTTGAGATCAAGTTGTTTGTTAAATGTTATCAGCATTTTGGCATTTTTTGTGACCTGTTTTTGCCAAAATCTAGGTGTTGTTAACCTGTAAACAGACCCCTATTGCCCCCCCCCCACCCCCTGATGAAATATTGACTGACAGAATTCACAAATTGGTGTATTGAATATTTTTCTACATACTGTTATACATAGATATATAGGAAGATGTGGTGTGTGTGCCAATGAGACAACTATCCGTCCAAATAACAATTTATAAAAGTAAACCATTATACATCATATGTACATGTAGGTCAAATTATGGCATTCAACTCGGAGCCTTGTTGACATTAAAAGAATGAAAAGAAGTATTGTCCACTGTCATTGATAATTTTTTACAATATTTGAATAAGAAACTTTCTTAAGGTGCAAATGTAATTCAGACCATATGCATGGCAAAACTTTCTTAAGGTGCAAATGTAATTCAGACCATATGCATGGCAAGGCAATGAATATGAATAAATTATTTGAAAAATAACTAATCTGTACTTCTTCTTAAAACTTAATGTATTTTGAAAAACATGAAAAATGTATTCCTAAAAGTATTAACACAGACTTTCAATTTTTCCTGAAGTTTCATTGGTGGAGCTTGACTTTTCACAGTATGGTGGTCAAGGGTCTCTAGTTCTGAAGTTTGATTATTAACTTTTTTCTACCCTTTATATTACATATAAGAAGCATAAAAAGCAGTAGAAAGTGCTTGCCTAAATAAAAAAATCCCTTTCAGAGAGCTGTAAAATATCATCATACATGTATATGAAAATCATTATTTTCTTTAATTTAAGAAAGGAAAAATGGAGAATTTAATAGCAGATTCTTAAATACTTAGCTAGTACTTATATTGTGTTCAATTTTAAACTATTTTATTCATCTCAGCTTTCTTGTACATGTAATATTCATTTGGTGACACTGACATGACTGATAGTTGATTTACATGATTTACATGTATAGATATCAGTAATAATAATTATAATAAGTTACATTTTTGTTACTAACATCTAAATCACACCCAGCTTCATATAGACTAGTACTAGTGCAAATTAAAATGTTACAGATTAGCACCATCACTCAGTTGAGAAAATATTGTTGATATATATTTGTACATGCATTGATAATTTAGTAGCAAGATTTTCTCAGATTTAAATTTTAAGTGGTTTCTGTGTATTACATTGACCTATGGTTAGAGGAATGGTTAGGATCCGGCTTAGATGTTTAACCCCGCCACATTCTCAATTTCTGTATGGTGCCTGTGCCATGTATCATGTGTATATTTGTTTGTTATTTTTATGCCCCACCTACGATAGTAGCTGGGCATTATGTTTTCTGGTCTGTGCGTCCGTTCGTCCGTCCGTCTGTCCCGCTTCAGGTTAAAGTTTTTGGTCAAGGTAGTTTTTGATGAAGTTGAAGTCCAATCAACTCCAAACTTAGTACACATGTTCCCTATGATATGATCTTTCTAATTCTAATGCCAAATTAGAGTTTTTATCCCAATGTCACGGTCCACTAAACATAGAAAATGAAAGTGCGAGTGGGGCATTCGTGTACTGAGGACACATTCTTGTTTTGTACATAATTTAGGCCAATAATTTTGTTGTTATATGAAGGATTTCACTAATATACAACAGCAATTCATACCTGAAATTTCAACCAAGAAAAAAAGGTGTATAAATGCTCATTATTGAAGGCTGTTTACCATGTTCACCTATATTTGCTAACTGCTACAATATTTGATCTAGTGGAGACTTGTATCAATGGTAATCATACATATACATTTTTGCTACAATATTTGATCTAGTGGAGACTTGTATCAATGGTAATCATACATATACATTTTTGTACATTGTACATGTACACGTACCACGTAATTAATATAAAATAGCTGGCCATTTAGTTATGGAACATTGTCATTGTAAGACCTTAAATTAAGATTTATTTAGAGTCTGATAAAACAGGGCTGTACTGGAGATACAAATGTACATGTAGGTGTAGAGTGGTCATTAAGGAAATGAATTGCAATGACCATAGTCAGAGCAATTTACATATTTTTGTATGTATAGTGCATGTAGTTGTTTCGTGGTAATAAGGGGAAATTGAAAAACCATCTAGTTTTTAAAATGTATAGCAACACATCCATAGCATAATTTATAAGAAAACCACTTCAGATAGCATCACATTTAAAATTGTAAAATCACATTACCATGAAGTTAAAAAGGCCCTTGGGAGAACACTGTTAGTAACTATAGAAAGATGAACAAAAGTTTGCTTGTTTATGGTTGTATGCTGTTCACCTTTAATACATTTACCTGATTATTCAATGTCCTTTGGTCTGTGATGGCATTGTCATATTGTAAATCATACTAGATATCTTTTAACTATAAAATTTAAACACACTGATAAAATTTAATAGCTGGCATGGAGACAGGGCTCACATGCTTCAGAATCATAGGGATACATTGCAAGTGACTTCTCTTTTTGAAACAGATAGGGAGAAGTGGAGATTTGAGAGAGAAGTGCTCTAGTACTATAGTATTAAGTGTCTATGATGAGTTTATATATGTAAATAATGTTCTTTTTATATTGTTCAATTCAAATTGGAGTATACAATTTAAGTCCGAATCTTTTAATTATCATAAAAAAAATTATGTTTCATTGACTTGTTAAAATTGAAAATGTAGAATGATCGATGAAAGCAACTAAATAGAGAATTGTCAGGTGGCAACAGCATGACTAGATTTCACTTTTGATGGTTAGGCAAAAGGAATTGATTGGAAAGCGACTCGAACACTGCACTGATGTCGCCTGCTAGCATGAGCCCTGAATTAGACATTGTATTTTATTTATTTTAGAATCTGACATACATGACATATGACTGTAAGATTTACTTCTAGTCAATTAGCACAAATCTTCTGGAAATCTATTTATGCATGGCAGTCATTTAAGACAATATTGTATTTTATCAAACTATGGCCACGTTCCTAGCTTTAGTTACAGCTAAGATAAAGAGTGGTGCAATTTCACCATCTCTTATAAGGTTACCATAAGAGTCTTGTATTTTCATCACAAAGAAGTGTTCCATGTACTCCTTTGAATTATAGAATAAATTAACATCAGTAAATTAAGTCTCAAATAAACTTTATTTCATCACCAAACACAAACATAAAATCAGGACCATTTTCCCCATTTCAAGCCTCTGTAAGTTTTCTACTATTTTCACCATGTACACACATGCGCAAAGTAAACTTTCGAATACACATCCTAATTGGAATTTTGTACATCAGGAGTTTGTAAACATTGACCAATAAGACAATGATTTAAAACATAATGAAATATTGGCAAGCTAAAAAGGTAAGACCAGTTCGAGTCTATGGACATTTCATGCTTTTCTTAATCCCACCGACTTCATTCTTTTTCATACGGCCGCAAAAATTAAAAAAAAAATATGGTTGTATATTGGTATCACATCGTTCGAAGACGGATTGTTTTCGGATTATAACTTTTGTATTTATATAAGTAAAAAGAAATCAAAAAATTTTAACACAATGTTTATAACCACAAAAGAGGGGTTAAATATCTATTTTTTTGTATGTTAAATTAACTCACATAAACTCTTGTAATATGATAGGGGGTTAGGGGGGATATTTGTATTTGTCAAAGAGACAACAACCCGACCATAGAGAAGACAACAGCAGAAGGTCACCAACAGGTCTTCAATGCAGCGAGAAATAATGTCTGCATCCGTTGATGCATATATATTCTTACGACGCTAATAACGGCGATTTTCTAGTAAAAATTTCAAATATAATTGTCAAATACGTGAGAAAATACGTAACCCTACGACATAAAATCTTTTTTGGGTATTTTGATCTAATTCAAGATAAAATAAACACTTGATCATGATCAAGCATGTCAAAAATCTTCTTTGAAAATTAGTATTATTTGTGCATAGGTCGACTTCCTTCTCTAAGACTATTTCTATTTTTTTTTGTGAAGAATGAGTACAATATAACTGATTTTGTGTCAAATACAGATGGGTACGAAATAATAGCTTAAAACCTTTCAAACTATTCTAGTAATCTAGTGTAAGGATGGTGGTGGCCTATTGGTTTATGTCAAAGATTCTATTGCAGTTAAAAATCGATCTGATTTATCCATTAATACATTAGAAACTTTATGGTTAGAGGTAGAATTTCCAAAATCTAAACCTTTCTTCATTTGTACTATTTATAGACCACCAAATTCCCCTCAGTCCTGGATAGATCTTTTTGAGGAAGAATTTAATGCAGCTCTTTCAGAAAACAAAGAGATAATTTTAATGGGGGACTTTAATATTGACTTGATTAAAATTGAGAATAAAAAAATGGATCAATTTCATAAACAATTTTAATCTTCAACAACAAATTTCCACTGCAACACGTATTTGTGACAAATCTGAAACTCTAATTGATCATATTTACACTACTAATCCTGAAAATATTGTCCATTGTCATGTACCTTCATATGCTTTAAGTGACCACTATCCTATATGCTTAAATAGAAAAATCAATATAAAGATAAAAAAAGAAAATCATATCGAAATAAAGTATAGGTGTTTCAAAAAATTTAATGAAGATGCCTTTTGTACAGACTTACATCAAACCCCTTTTCATATTGTTGAAATGGAAGATGATATTGATATTGCTGTCGACAAATGGTATGAACTTTTTAATCAAGTTATAAACAAGCATGCACCAATGAAAACTAAAAGAGTAAAAACATTTAAACAAGCCGAATGGTTTAATGAAGAAATTAAAAACTCCATTCAATATAGGAATATGTATCATTCAAAAAAAGATTGGATAAACTTTAAAAAGTGGCGTAATAAAACAACGTCGTTAATATTTAATGCAAAAAAGGAATATTACCAAAACGCCATAACTAGTTCCAAAAATAGTAAAGAACTTTGGAATCATATTAAAGAGTTAAATCCAAAAGAGGATAATATTTTTCCACCTAAAATGCAGTATGAAAATCAAACGGTTTATAACAACCAAGATATTGTAAATACTCTTAATGTTCATTTTTCATCCGTAGCTGAAAAACTTATTGGAAATAATACTTCAGATATGGATTTTTCTATGCTACAAAATTTTACTAGTGAAAAATTAAAGAAAACTGAAAATTTTCATTTAAAACTCATTTCCATTGGAGAGGTGTGTTCTCAACTAAAACATCTTAATATTAATAAATCCGCAGGTTTAGATGGAATAGGTCCCAAATTTTTAAAGTTAAGTGCAGAAATAATATCCCCATCATTAACTTTTTTAATAAACAAAAGTATAACTTCAAATCGTTTTCCTCAAAAATTAAAACTTGCAAGAGTAACTGCTATACATAAAGGAGGACCAAGAGATATTCCCTCAAATTATCGTCCAATTTCTATTTTGAATACCATATCTAAAATTTTCGAAAGACATGTATGTACACAGTTATATGAATTCCTTAACAATAAAAAATTGTTACATATCGCCCAGTCAGGTTTCAGACAAGGTCATTCCTGCCAAACAGCGCTAACTAAACTAATTGACGAATGGTTAAAATATTTAGATAATGGAGAAATAGTTGGTACAGTGTTTTTAGATTTCAGTAAGGCTTTTGACCTTATTAACCATGCCATACTTCTAGAAAAGTTAAAATTTTATCATATCGGAAAACATATAATAGATTGGATAAAATCATATTTGTCTGACAGACAACAAGAAGTCCAATACGCTAACATTAAATCTGATAAATCGTTTGTAAAGTATGGAGTGCCTCAAGGTTCTATTTTAGGTCCGCTGTTATTTTTAATATATATAAATGATTTACCACTTCATGTTAAACAATCCAATATGGATTTATATGCTGATGATTCAACATTGCATTTTCATGATAAAAACATTGAAAAAATAAACAGCATATTGCAAAATGATTTAAATGCTATACAATCTTGGTGTAACAATAACAGTATGAAAATCAATGCACAAAAAACTAAGTGTATGAAATTGGGTTCAAAACAAAAACTTAAACAACTATCAGAATTATGTATTACCGTCAACGAAACATGTATTGAGAATGTCCATTCTTTCAAATTACTTGGAATAGACATTGATGAAAATTTAAGCTGGGAAGATCATGTTGATCGTATATGTAAAATTATCTCATCTAAAGTATCACTTTTATATAAAATTAAAGTATATTTGCCAATACACACAAGGCAACTATTTTATAATGCATATATTCTACCATATATAGACTATTGTAGTTCAGTTTGGGGAAATTTATTACAAAAAGATTCAGATAGAATCATAAAACTTCAAAAAAGAGTAGCAAGAATTATACTGGAATGCGATATTTCTATTCCATCTAATTTCATGTTTTCTTCTTTAAAATGGCTATCTTTTACCAAAAGAATAAAATACCAACAATCAATTCTAATGTATAAAATTGTAAATGGGCTAACACCTGATTACTTAGCAATACTAAATATTGATGATGTGCAACGCCACAACTTACGATCTGTCTCTAATAATGATCTTTTTGTTCCAAGACCAAATACAAATTTTTATAAAAAATCTTTTCATTATTCTGCAACCAAAGTATGGAATGATTTACCACTCGAAATAAAGAAATGTCCTAATGTGGAATTATTCAAGAAACATAGTTATAATCATTTTCTTGAAAATTATATGCAAGTCAACTAATTTGTTTTCCTCTAACAAAACTATATCAAATATTGTCATTTATTACCCTTTGCATATTTCAATGATTGAATTGTGTATATACTAGTAATATATATTGTAAATTAATGTATGAATGTATGAATGTTAACTGTATGCATGTATTTTGTTTGAGGGCCTCAATGAAAATTAGACTATTTCTAATTGAGTTACCCTCTTTAAATAAAGAATTTATTATTATTATTATTATTATTATTATTAATCTCTCCATGTCGTATGGCGTAGGTTATGATTAGCCCTCGGGGGAAAAACAGTCAAAATTAATGTAGGGATAATTATGACAAGTACGTGTATTCCAGAAAAAACAATGACAATTACCAAATTCGTTTATTACGTGAACATGAATGCATTTTGTATAACCATTAAATCTGTATATATATAACTGTATAAATCACCCATGCAGGAACATATATATATAATAGTTACATTTACTGTGATCAGATTTACCTTTTATATTTCTTGACACGTGTGTTGTGAGGTTGATTTATTTTTAATAACTAAATAGAGAAAAAAAAATTAACGAATACATGATACATAATTGTAGATAATACAAAAAAACTGGCTGTATGACATTATAAGTAATAACACGGGCCATGCTTGTAAAAACTGTGTGATAGTGGTTAGTTCGTATAATAAGTCAACGTTCGGTATAGTCGGGGACTGTTTTACACCAGGAATGGTGAAATCGATGACATCCAAAACCTTTGATTTAAAAAAAAAATGGAACTATTTTATTGCCAATCAGACAATTATTGTACAACTAAATAATATTTTTGACTCATTGGCACTCATACCACAATGCACATCTTCTTATATCTATCTTTACGATTACGTCGCTTCTATCAGACACATATAATACAATAGTATATGTCTCTGCTTCTATATATCATAGTCCATATTTAGCAAACGACAGTGTGAATACTTTGTGTATGAGTGTCTGAAATGATTCGATGACATACTAGTGTATAATGCAGGCTTTTATCTTTCAAATTTCTTCCTTTATATGTCATGCATCAAATAAAAAGCAGTATTATACATATGAAAATTAAGGTGATAAAATCTAAGGTAAAGTAGTGACTAAGAACAACGAGTCCGTTGTGTATATACCACAAAGGATTTCTTAGTGCACTAAGAAGAAAGTTTTAGCACTAATTAAGGACTCTAAAAAAACGACGTTTTAAGGCCCCAAAGAACATGCCAGGATATCAGAGAATATTAGTATATAACTCATATTTATGGTATCAATAGATATAGTAATTGTGAAGAAAAATGACTTTTAATCAGCGTGTGCCACTCGGCACGTGACCAACGGCTTAATGCAAAGTCCCAATCATCACAATAAAAACGGCTTTCAGACTATTAAATGGTAGACCCGACCCCCAACATAGAATGGTTAGTATTTTGAGTTGGAGCCGTTAAACTGCTCTATAATTTGATATAATTTGTCTCGAAAGCAGTACATTGCATTGTGCCTGAGTATTTGTTAGATAATCACGCGCGATTGATACGGTGCTTTTTGTCCGCGATTTGCTTTTTGTCCGCTTTTGCTTTTTGTCCGATTATTTTGCTTTTTGTCCGATACTTTTGCTTTTTGTCCGTTGCTTTTTGTCCGTTTTGCTTTTTGTCCGATAATTTTGCTTTTTGTCCGATACTTTTGCTTTTTGTCCGTTGCTTTTTGTCCGTTTTGCTTTTTGTCCGATAATTTTGCTTTTTGTCCGACACTTTTGCTTTTTGTCCGTTTTGCTTTTTAGCTCACCTGGACCATAGGACTAAGTGAGCTTTTCTCATTTTCTCATTATTCGTCGTCGTCATTAATTTTTACAAAAATCTTCTCTTCTGAAACTACTGGCAAAATTAAAGCAAACATGGCCAAAATCATCCTTAGGGTATTTAGTTTCAAAAAAGTATCCGATGACCCCGCCCAATAATTAAGATGGCCGCAATGTCTAAAAGAAGAGCATCGCATAAAATGTAGATTTTGGCTTATATATCTGAAACAAAACCATAGAGACAATCTAACAAGGGATAAGAACATTTCGCCTCATAAAATAATGTGGACCAGTCAGAACTTTTCATGTGGGACAATATGAGCTCCTAATTTAAAAAAAAGTGGGACAATCGGGAATTAGCCCTACAGACTTGAGCAATTCTAAAATAAACACTGTTGATGTATCTCTTTTAAATTTTCTATTAAAAAGTGTTTTACATTTACGAATGCACTATATTGTATCTGTATCTAAAATATTAAACGCATTTATTTCGTGATAGAAATTAAGTAAATGCTTAAGTAACCATTTTATTACTTTTCCCCCTCTTTTCGAGTTTGTCAAACAAAAATAAACTACTTTGTTGAAAATGCTGTAGTGTTAACCAAAGTTTCCTTAATCTTATTACTTGAATAACCTCGAACTTCCTCGTCATTTGGATATAGTTGCTAAATAATTCCGAAATGTATGGATTAATACAGTTTATCTAAATAAATAGCTACACATGTATTACGTAAACTTTGTGATAGTGTTCCAAAAATGAAGTTTGTTTGTTTGTTATATTTGTAATATTTGTAATGTTTAAGAAAAATAAAGTTGTTGGAAATATGACGAAAATATTACCAGACTTAAAAAAGTTTTTTTTTAACTGAAATGTTGCAAAATATTTTGGAGCGACTGTCAATCGGCCATTCGCATATAAGTGCAAATGGTGACTATATATTATTAGCGGAAAGAAAAAACTGTGCGTTTAAGCAATAACATGTCGTAAATGTGTGCACTTCCACATGTAGAAAACGCCGACACCATTTAACATAATGATAAAACTATTCAAACGAGAAAACCATTGATTTACAAAACACTATACGACAAACAAATACAGAAACAAACAACAACTTTTGAATTACAGATTGAAACTCCGTTCCTGACTTATTCGTATGATTATCATATATAATATTTAGCGCGGTTAAACATCAATTTAGAATTTCAATAACGAAACCATCACTCAAGGATTATTTGATTTGATAAATTTCTAAACTATTCTAAAGTTTCGAGCATATAAAAAAGAAGATGTGGTATGATTGCCAATGAGACAACTATCCACAAAAGACCAAAATGACACAAACATTAACAACTATAGGTCACCGTACGACCTTCAACAATGAGCAAATCCCATACCGCATAGTCAGCTATAAAGGCCCCGATAAGACAATGTAAAACAATTCAAACGAGAAAACTAACGGCCTTATTTAAGTAAAAAAATGAACGAAAAACAAATATGTAACACATAAACAAACGACAACCACTGAATAACAGGCTCCTGACTTGGGACAGGCACAGATTTAAATAATGTGCCGGAGTTAAACATATTAGCGGGATCCCAACCCCCCCCCCCCCCTCTTAACCTGGGACAGTGGTATAACAGTACAACATAAGAACGAACTATAAAAATCAGTTGAAAAAGGCTTAACTCATCAGATAGACACAAATACAAGTGGACGTGGCCGGGTACTTATACATCCCGACACAAAAAGTCACAATGAACAGATCTGAGAGTACGCGCAGTTATCTGACAGCTATTTCAAAGCCACTAACAACTAATAAAAAGTCATGCCTCTGAGACTTAACGTTCGTTTAAGTCTTTGAATATCCCATGTATTCTACAAATTGGTGTACGTACACCATTGCTCACACGTTTGAGGATGACAGACTAACTTACGACCAGAATGAATAAGAATTAGTCTATATAACAAGATCTAAAATATTTCTAGTGTAAAAGACTTTAACCTCGCCACATTATTTATGTATGTGCCTGTACCAAGTCAGGAGCCTGTATATTCAGTGGTTGTCGTTTGTTTATGTGTTACATATTTGTTTTTTCATTTATTTTTTTGACATAAATAAGGCCGTTAGTTTTCTCGTTTGAATTGTTTTACATTGTCTTGTCGGGGCCTTTTATAGCTGACTATGCTGTATGGGCTTTCCTCATTGTTGAAGGCCGCACGGTGACCTAATGCTGTTAATGTCTGTCATTTTGGTCTTTTGTGGATAGTTGTCTCATTGGCAATAATACCACATCTTCTTTTTTATAAGAATGCCAACTCCTCACACGTACAATTATTACTTCATTTTCTTTTTTTCACTCATCTAATTATTATATCTATTTTAATTCAATATTGTATCCATATAAATGTATATGAACGCTTACATATATATAATTATTGCGATATCATATATAAGAGAGAGGCAAAGTGTACCAAAGGATAATCACACTAAAAAGGGTTGAAACAAACCAACAAAGCCGCAGCTGAATGAAAAACAACAAGATACACAACAGTCCACAAAACAAATGGTCCGAGAACACAATTAATTCGTAGTGCATTTCTTTTAGAACATAAATGAAAATTTAAAAAATCCCACCTGCGCTTTCTCAATGAAACTTTTACAGTGTGTCGTACTAATTTTGGGACAAATTATATCAAAATTATAGAAAACTTCATCGCGTCTAACTCAAAATATGGACAATTTTGTGTTTAGGGTGTCTTGAAATCTTTTGACAGCTTCCGAAGTGCTAATTTTAACCTTTTTCAGCTGGACCAAATCACTACTTTCCTGTAAAATTCTGGACCCAAATTTTTTTACAGTGTAATTTCACCCCCCCCCCTTACTTACAATGTGAGGCATTAAACAAGGAGAAATAAATTTGGAGGGGGTATAAAAATTATTGGCAAGTAACCCACTGTTATCACTAGGGACTAATAACGAAAATCAAGGGACGACAATTGTGGTCTCGGACGAAATCATTGAAATTTAAAATCTGAGCAACAAGAACCAATGCAACTGTGATGATGTATGGTTAACTGGAAGAGTAAGATAATCCTGCTCCGTCCATTAAGTTTTAAAAAGTCATGTATTAAACTCAAACTCTCGAACACGTTGTCTTGGAAGATCTTTATTCCAAGGGGGTCCTTAATAGTTGCTTTTTGATAATCCTATAAGGAGTTTATAATTTAACTCCTTGCGAACACTTTCATAAGGAACGAAAATTCCTATCTGCATCTTTTTGAAAAGATTGTAAATATTGTTTAAATTAAATAGGGTATCCCATTTCAAACCCAGCGTCTCGGAAAATCTCATTTTAGGGCACTAGACAATGATTAAATGTAGTAATTTGATAATAATACATGGATTTCTCGCGAAAACATCGTTAAGGCGAAATTTAAAGTTTGTCTTGGCTGATTGAAGAAATTTCACAATAAAAACTGAAACGCAAAACGCATAAAGATGTTTATTCAGGACAATAACTTAAATAAAACAACAGCAGAAATACATATAATGTATCACCAATGGAGGTTGTAAAATACTGTAGGTGATACTTAAACGTAATGTTCTATTTATTTTTTTTGTCGTTAAGGGGACTGGAGGGTATTAATCCATTATTTTTTAAATATACATGTAGGATTTTGCTTGTTTTTCTATAGATGAACTTTTATCATATACTAAATAGAAAAATCAAATAAAAACATGGGGTTATCGTTCACTTAAGCTCACAATCTGCCCTCGAAAGAAGCAACCATTTTTGTTAAGGTACTTTTTTTTAAGTTGAACTAATAGGAGAAATAGAGAGATATATATATCGAAATAAAAAAAGAACTAAATTACAGAAATCGATTTAATTTTACAACTGTTTAGTTTACGTAAAGCATATTTGAAAAATATCTATAGGTCACCGATGAGTTGAAAAAGATATTTTAATTCTAATGCCAAAACAAAATGTCATTATTGCACTAAAGGGAGACAATTTGGAGCTTTTACAGTGATATAAACATTTGAAAAATAAATCTGAGGCCAAAATCATTCGATTTTTTGGGTTGATTTTTGAGCCAATTCATAAAGTTATAACTAATAGTGTAATAAATAAAATTTGTAATGAAAACAAAAATGATAAAATTTTTGCTGAAATTACCCTCGAGCCTCCGAAAGAGCAAGTATTGCACAAAAAAAAAGGAATCATCCTTTAACGGAAACAACTCTTGAAATCATCGGCTATTCGTCGATGACTAAAGGCTATTTATTTCTGAAATCTAAATTTTGTTTTGCTGTTCTGAGTGTTCAAGATGTTACATGCAGCTAAAATATTGGTAAAACATTTGAAAAAATACTGATCTGTATAAAATTTACACAAAAGTAAACGAATGAAAGCCACTGGAATGCAGTCCAGGACTCGGATAAATAAGCACATTTAAACAAGAGTGCACACACTGAAATGTCTCGCCTACTTTACTCATCATTAATATTATGTTGATAGCCCTAAGTATAAAGATTTATTACAACTGCCACATAAACTTAACATTAACCAAGATAGCTAAACAAAGACCAAATGAATTATGAAAATGAGGTAAAGGTCAGACGAACCATACCAGGCAGACATGAACAGCTAACAATTCTTCGATACAACAAATATACTTGACCTATTACTTATAGTTTAAGAAAAACAGACCAAAACACAAAAACTTAACACTGTGCAATGAACCGTGAAATTGAGGTCATGGTCAAATAAAACCTGGGAGACTTATATATAGATCATAAGATATTTTCATGCACCAAATATAGTGACCTTTGGCATATAATATTAGATAAAAAGACCAAAACTCAAAAACTGAACTTTGACCACTGAACCATGAAAATGAGGTCAAGGTCAGATGATATCTTCCCGCTAGACATGTACACCTTACAATCATTCCATACAACAAATATTGTAGACTCATTGCATAAAGTATGAGAAAAACAGACCAAGACAGAAAAATTTAACTATAACCACTGAACCGTGAAAATGAGGTCAAGGTCAGATGACACCTGCCAGTTGGACATGTACACCGTACAGTCCTTCCATACACCGAATATACTAGCCCTGTTGCTTATAGTATCTGAGATGTGGACTTGACCACCAAAACTTATTCTAACCTTTGTTCACTGATCCACGAAATGAAGTCGAGGTCAAGTGAAAACTGTGTGACGGGCATGAGTACCTTGCAAGGTACGCACATACCAAATATAGTTATCCTATTACTTATAATAAGAGAGAATTCAACATTACAAAAATTCTGAACTTTTTTTTCAAGTGATCACTGAACCATGAAAATGAGGTCAAGGACATTGGACATGTAACTGACGGAAACTTCGTAACATGAGGCATCTATATACAGAGTATGAAGCATCCAATTCTTCCACCTTCTAAAATATTAAGCTTTTCAGAAGTTAACTTACGCCGCCGCCGCCGCCGCCGCCGGATCACTATTCATATGTCGAGCTTTCTGCAACAAAAGTTACAGGCTCGACTAAAATGACAGGTTATATGAACTGAGTGGCAATAAAAGCACAAGTCTAACACTTGCTTTTTAAAAAATTAAAATCTTTATTTAAAATGGTCATCTTTAAACAAACAAAAATTGAATATGAAAATTTACAATTCCAACAATAGATCGATATTAAACAGAAATGTTTCATTATCATTTTTCGGCTACAATTGGTATATGAACCATCCAAATGTCAAAATATCAACATAGAGTATTTACAAAGAATGTTTCTGTTATGTTGTGCAACTAAATCTCTACAGCAAATGGTAGTGACAACACTAGATGTTAATTAGGATCCAGCGAAAAGCCAGGCTTTTGTCCACGAAGGTAGCAAATTGTCGGTGTGACTATCGCTGACGGCTTTTGGTAACACACGATATGGTTGTTGGTCATGTTGTTATCACCAAGGGAAGGTCATCGTGCTCTTAATTTCCACACAAACTGATATAGCTCCAAAGGTTTAACAATGAACACCAATGGACACTCATGTCAATTGGAAGGCCACGCGGAATCAATATCGGAGATGTTAAAGACAAATGCATCGGTCATGCTGGGCTTTTGTTGCTTAATGTCTAAATGGACATGGCCTATAATTAAAAGATCCTTTTGCGGAATTTGTGGATTATTTGGTCAACTGTATACAGTCTACGAGCAATTGCATCATGGGAAAAGCCTCATTAGATAAACCCCAATTTGTTTGTAATTGGTTGTCAGAAAGACCTGGCATATAGTCTTATATTTATTGAACTTACTTACTTACAATAAGGGATAAGCCAGCGAGTAAGTCACCAAAGGGTTAGGGAAGTACCTTGGTATATAAAAAAGTCGAAATAAACAATTGCCGGCTGGCCAAGAGATTCTCCACGTGGGGTATGATGCCAGAGGTAGAAGTAGGCATTGCCTTAAAAAAGGCACAGATCACTTAGGCCCAAGACCCGTACGAGTTTGACAACAATGAATTAAAAGGGTAAGGTGGTACCTCTGTTTGCAACGAAGTCGAAATACACTTTAATAATTGCCGGCTGGCCAAACTAAAAGATTCTCCACGTAGGCCATTTTACCAGAGATAGAGGAGGGCATTGCCATACAAATTTCTTATAGCACTTATGCCCTAGACCCGTACGAGTTTGACAATAATGAATCAAAAGGGGGAGATGGTACCTCTGTTTACAACAAAGTCGAAATAAAGTATTGCCGGCTGGCCAAACTAAGAGGTTCTCTACGTAGGCCATTTTACCAGAGATAGATATGGTAATTGCCTTTAAAATGGCATATAACACTAATTCCAAAGACCTGTACGATTTTGCCTGCAAGGGGTTAAAAATAAAAGGTGTTACCTTTGTTTACAACGAAGTCGAAATAAACCTCTACCTCTGGTATAATGATCCACGTAGAGAATCCCGGAGTTTGGCCTACCGGCTACAGTTATTTTGACTTTAATGTGAACAGAGGTACCACCTCCTCATTTTAGCTCTTTACTGACAAACTCGTACGGGTATATGCCATATAAGTGCTATAGGCTATTTTAAAGGCAATGACCACCTATACCTCTGGTAGCATGGCCCATGTGGTGAATCTCGTAGTTTGAACAGCCGGCAATATTTCATAACGACTTTGCGATATACTAGAACACCCTCCTTTCCCTTTGCTGGCATAAGTGCTATAAACCATTTTAAAGGCGAGGCCCACCTCTACGTCTGGTATCATGATAAACGTGGATCATCTTTTATTTTTGGCCATCCGGCAATAGTTTATTTCGACTTTTTTATATACCAGGGTACCCTCCTTACCCTTTGCTGACAAACTCGTACATATCAATGGAATAAGAAGTATGGGCCATTTTAGATGCAATGTCCACCACTACCTTTGTTATAATGGCCTATGTTGAGAATTTCTTTGTTTGGCCAGCCGGCAATAATTCATTTCGACTTCGTTGTAAACATAGATACCACCTCCCCCTTTTAACACTTTGCTGAAGCACTGGTACGGGTCTACGGCATAAGTGGCCATTTTTGAGGCTATGGCCACTTCTACCTCTGGTATCATGGCCCATGTGGAGAATCTCTTCGTTTAGCCAGCCAGCAATAGTTTATTTCGACTTTGTGATATACTTAGGTACCCCCCTTACCGTTTGCTGATTAACTTACACGGGTCTGGGACATACGTGTTATGGCTATGTTAGAGGTAATGCCTACCTCATCCTCTGATATAATACCCCGCGTATAGAATCTCTTAGTTAGGCCAGTCGGCTTAATTTATATTTTCGTTGTAAAAAGAGGCATCGCATCCCCCCTTTAACCTTTTGCTGACAAACTCGTACAGGTCTAGGGCGTTAGTTTTATCAGCCATTTAAAAGGCAATGCACACATTCAACCTAGAATTAATGGCCAACTTGGAGAATCTCGTACTTAAGCAAGCCGGCAATAATTTATTTCGACTTCTTTGTAAACAGAGGTTCCAACTCCCTTTTAAACCCTTTGATGATACCGCGTACTTCTCTAGGGAATAAGTGATTTAGGCCATTTTAGAGGCAATGACAACCTCTACCTCTGGTATCATGGCCCACGCGGAGAATCTCTTAGCCATCCAGCAATAGTTTAGTTCGACTTTATTATATACTAGGGTACCAACCTTACACTTTGCTGACTAACTCGTACAGGTCTAGGTCATACGTGCTCATGGTCATTTTATAGAGGCAATCCCTTCCTCTGCCTCTCATATTATGGCCCGCGTGGATAATTTCTTAGTTTAGCCAGCATGCAACAGTTTATTTCAACTTCGTTATATACCGGGCTAATTCATCCCCCTTTTAACTCATTGTTGACAAACTCGTTCGGGTCTATAGCATAAGTGCTATGAGCCATTCTTAAGAGAATGACTACTCCAACATCTAGTATAAGGGCGCACCTAAAAATGTCTTAGTTTGGGCAGCCGTCACTATTTTTGGTGGACTGTGTGATATACTAGAGTATTCCCCTTACCCTCTTCTGACCAACTCGTACGGGTCGAGGACATAAGTGCCATGGCCCATGGACCATTTAAGGGGCACTGCCTACCTATACCTCTGGTATAATGGCCAACGTGGAGAATCTCTTAGTTTGAAGAGCTGGCAATAATGAGGTTTATTTTTACTTCGTGATATACCGGCGAAACTCATGCCCCTTTTAATTCGTTGCTGATAAACTCGTGTAGATCCAGGACATAAGTGCTATAAGCCATTTATAAGGGTTTGACTACCTCTTCTTCTGGTATAATGGCCTACCTGGAGTATGTCTTAGTTTAGCCAGCTTTCAATAGTTGTTTTTTAGACTTAGGGATATACAAGAGTATTCCCCTTGCCCTCTGTTGACCAACACCTACGGGTCTAGGATATTAGTGCTTCGAGCCATTTTAGAGGTAATGCGATATATTGTAAAAGACATGAAATTTCATGTACAAATCATTTATAATGTGAGTATGGTCTGTATTTAACTCCTAAAAGGACATGGTATTTTGAAGTTCAAAATGAAACCTGCCAAAAATATACACATTTTATATCGGACATAAAGCAAAATTATCGGACAAAAAGCAAAACGGACAAAAAGCAACGGACAAAAAGCAAAAGTTTCGGACAAAAAGCAAAATAATCGGACAAAAGGCAAAACGGACAAAAAGCAACGGACAAAAAGCAAAAGTTTCGGACAAAAAGCAAAATAATCGGACAAAAGGCAAAACGGACAAAAAGCAACGGACAAAAAGCAAAAGTTTCGGACAAAAAGCAAAATTATCGGACAAAAAGCAAAAGCGGACAAAAAGCGAATTGCGGACAAAAAGCACCGTATCACGCGATTTTATTATTGAAAGGAAATGCTTTACGAAATAACTAAGATCAGTTTATTTGTACTCGTAACAAAAATGAGAAAAGATTGGGCTGCCTCTCTTCAATTTTGTCCAGTTACCAAAGTAAAATCAAAATTAAATTCTCCGGCAATGCACATGGTGATATATATTGTATATGTCATTCCAACACTTACACTTGTTCTTTTATTTGAGTGGCTATTTAATTACCATTTTAATTCAAAGCTTGGATTTGAATCCTTCATTCTCCAGTACGTTTGAATTTCTACATACATCACAGTAAGTAATTAAAGATGTGTGTTAAACGTCAATGCGAAAGCATACAATCCATTAAAAAAGATATTTAGAAGGCACATATTTATCTTTCGTCTGACAGCACGTATACACCACAGTTATCGTAAATTATATAAACATATATAAAAAAAAAATCGAAATAAAAACCCATTATTTTTTTAAGACAAAAAGAGAAAAGAACTGATAAGTGCGGATAATCCATGCGCCTTGCCTCCTTTATGTTTCGATATTTAAAAATAATTATTTTTTTTTATCTATCATAACACGTGAAACTACACCGGTGAAATCCATATATGTCATAAACTTACAGCTGGTCCTAAACATGCATGAAGTATTTGCCACTGGACTTTAAACAACAATCAATCACACTACAACTTATAGTATATAGTTGTAAAATACAAAATGTATATTATAATGATACAATTAGCCAATAAATAGAATACAAATACACACTACTTTATATAACTGACACACTTTAAAGGAATACTCTCTAAACTATATAAGTAGAGAAGCTAAAAGTTTCCTGTGAATACTAAACAAACTTCCGAACAGTACATGTTTTTAATGGTTTTCCATGCGGCGCTCAAATATTTTGCATGGTCTTTGGGTATAGTGTTTAGACATATATGATATTGTAAGAACCTTTAACGTATAATAGATTCAAATTCGTTATTTTGCTCAATATAAAAAAAAACAAGCATGTATATTAAAATCTGACGGTCAGACATCACTAATACGTGTATACACAAATTCATTAATTCTTTATTAACGTTTAGCCCTACGGCACCTTTGTATTAAGAATGATGATGAGAGTAATTGTAAAATATAATACACGGGTGTCATTCGGTTTATCGAGAGAAATGATCGTGAAAGAATATCTAACGGCGGTCAAGTATTGAGAGACGATCGTGAAAGTTCTGGTAACGGATCGTGAAAGACCATTAATGTACATTCTAGTTCAGAATCTTTGAAAAAATCGCTTAATTTTCAAAACGCGGAACAAATCCGAACAAAAGAATATGTCTGTCAAAATGGTTTAACTTCCTCAACATAACTGTGAAATAAGATAGAGAAAATATGCAGTACTTTATGAAAAAACACAAAAGGCGCAATGCATGTCTATGAAATTAATTACAAATAACACGCTTTTTGTACCTATAATGGTCATATTTCAGTTTATCGTGATATATTTGAAATTTAATCTTTGGTGTATCTGATAGTACAGTAAAATTAAGGTATGTTCTTCTCTTGAAAGCATTAATTTGTATATGAAAACCATGAATTTGTTGAATATCCATCAAACTTGGTCGTGAAAGATCAGGCAACGCATTATTTTGATCGTGAAAGATAATGCGTGACCAGACTAATTGCTAGTTAACCATTTGATAAACCTGCAACTGGTTGAAGCCTGTAACTATTTTGATAAGGATGAACATTAAAGCTATTTTTTTTTATTCAACACTTTACCTCGAAAGTTAAAAAAAAAACAACAACTAAAAACGTGTCTAAATAAGTTTGAAAGATTCAGCTCTGAGAATTGGTCAAGTGCAATTCAGGCAGACCGACACTATTTAGCCAATAATATGGTTATGCAACGTTTAAACCAAAATGATATCTATCAAACAAAAAATTACAGCAAAACAGTATCTTTCATGAGTAATTTGAGATTGAACGATAAACAACATTTTGTGCAACAGTACTTTCTTAAGTTCTGTATATACAACGCAGATGTGGATTGATTTAACTATATACTACAGACTATAGAATACCAGAGCACAAATGCTGTAATGTCTCGTCTGCTTTACTTATGATAGTTAATTTTTGGAACGTCTATAATATCAAGGGTTTTACTAGAAGTGTCAAATGCGCTTAATGTGCTTAATATATTTGTGTTCATCTGATGAGTTAAGACTTTTCAATTGATTTTTATGGTTCGTTCTTATGTTATACTGTTATACCACGGTCTCAGGTTAGGGGGAGGGTTGGGATCCCGCTAACATGTCTAACCCCGCCACATTATTTATGTATGTACCTGTCCAAAGTCAGGAACCTGTAATTCAGTGGTTGTCGTTTGTTTATGTGTTACATATTTGTTTTTCGTTCATCTTTTTTTATACAAATAAGGCCGTTAGTTTTCTCGTTTGAATTGTTTTACATTGTCATATCGGGGTCTTTATAGCTGACTATGCGGTACGGGCTTTGCTCATTGTTGAAGGCCGTACGGTGACCTATAGTTGTTAATGTCTGTGTCATTTTTGTCTCTTGTGGATAGTTGTCTCTTTGGCAATCATACCACATCTTCTTTTTTTTTTAAATCATGATTGTCAATGGTTCATAAAAGGAGTGCAAGGTCAGATGAGCCATGACGTACTGTAACAGATCTCTACAAATATACTGTAGACCAAATAAATGTGTTCCGATCCTTACAGTGCCTTAGAAAATGACAAATGTAAAAGTTATGCTTGGCCAATTAATTCGAAACATAAGGTCAAAAGTATATGAACCCTGACCGAGAGCCAGACATAGACATCTTACTATCATTCAATATATCAAATACAATTGACGTCATCATGGTCATATATGAAACATGCAGACAGACATGTACACCATACACGAAATACCATGGCGCTATAGCATGCAGGTATATATTCAAAAGGCTAGACAACATAAAACAAGCATTGCCGAATGATGCATGATAATGAGTTCGATGTTATTTGAAACCTTGCAGAAGTCGAAAATGTACACCTCACAATCATAACAACAGACAGTTATCCTAAAGCTTAACGAATCCGCGATACGGACTTGACCACAAAAATGAATCTTCATCCATGAAATAAGGCAAATTCGGGGTCAGGTGAATCCTGTCTGACGGACATGTAGTTTATAGGATCCGATATACAAAATGTGGGTATCCTATAACTCGTGATAAGTGAGTACTTCACATGACAATAAAAAGCTTCATCCTACAATTACCCAACTATTTTACATTTCATTTTCTGAAAATATCAATACTTTGAAAAGCTTAAACCTATTGAGGATGTTGACCTATATAGCTTTTCGCAATACCAATAACAAATATTAATTATGATATAATTGAAGAATAATTTGAACGTCTTCGTAGTATCAGATCTTTCACGATCCTTTTCACGATCTTCAAAAATGCGGTACGTGATCTTTCACGATCCGAAAAATCAATTTTTGTGTAAATAATTCTTTATTTACCAAGTTTCAGATTATGTTTATACAAAATAACTATGAGAACCATTTGATTAATTCAAATAGAATGCCCTTATTCGTATTAAAGTAGTTTTTCTAGTCGAATTTGTGAAAAAATCATGTTTGTTTACATTTTTTATGCAAGTGAAATGTTGAGAAACAATCTGCCTTTTGTTGTTTTGTAATAACTATGTACTTTTAAAACTGGATATTCTCACATACTGATCATAATGTTGAACCATTTTGACAGACAGTTATATTTTGTCGTAAATTTGTCTGTGTGATTAATTAAATTGGAATATGTATTGACCTTTCATATGTCTTCTCGATTAAATGTCTTTCACGATCCGTTACCAGAACTTTCACGATCGTCTCTCAATACTTGACCGCCGTTAGATATTCTTTCACGATCATTTCTCTCGATAAACCGAATGACACCCGTGTAATAGGCATGTACTTTCTTACGTTATGGATCAATGATTCTGTTACCTGTTGACCCGGTTGATTACTAGCACGTGCCATTGAACTCGACCATTTTAACTAAAACAGATTTTTTTTTTAAATTAACGCCATATATATATATATACTAAGTACTATATACATATTATATGAATTAGAAAATAAATATTATAAGGATACATTGTTTGAATGAAACTTTTTAAAAGGTGATACTTTAACACCGTCCCGACAGAGACTGAATGCAGTATTATGATCAGCTTTCGGAATTCGGAAAGTCTTTTTTCGAATTTCCGGATGTCGGGAATATTTTTAATATAGAGTAACTCGCACGAAAAAAATTAAACATACAAAAAAAAGCAACAGCTTCAACGGTAAACTAGGACATATATCAACAGACAACGAATTAAAGCAACTGTCATACATAAAACACAAATATGCATGTGTTAGTTTGCCTCCGCTGCATTTCTGTGGATTGTCTCATTGGCAATCATACCACATCTCCTGAGGTAACTTTTTTAGGTTACGTTAAGGATTTTCCGTTACTAATATTCAAATACGAAAAATAATTTCACCGGTGTTCACAACATTTTAAGGTTAAATTTATGGCATACATTTTGGAGTATATACAATTAATATACGCCCTTGCATTTCATTTATTTTCAATATATATTTATATAAACTAACATTTAATAAATACTAAACAACATGTTTAGACGAATAATTTATTAGTTCCTTAACAAAACAAGAAAAGAAATAACGAATCAACAGAAGATTTAATCTTTATTTTTTTTAATTAATCAAAATATACTTCAAATTCTAATATTAAAATACATATATACATGTATATTAATCTAAAATTCATTATCGAGTAGAAGGGGCGCAACTCGTGGTATCAAACCGGTATACTGAACGGATCTAAAAAGGGTCTGAAAATTTTGAACGTAATTTTCTATCCATGGTCTGTTTTGGTCTGACACGCTCTTAACGGGTCTAAACAACCCGCTAGACGATTCGGTCTTTTCCGTCTTGACATGCCTTGACGAACTGATTTACCTGATGAGGCTATCGATCTGAACGACGACTAAACGATCTTAAATATCTTGACGAATTTCTCTAGCGGTAAATCCAGTCAATCAAGATGTGATCAGACCAAAATGACCGTTTCAGACTGAAATCGTGCTACTAGTGGGCTGTCTATGCCACTGGTGGTAGAGTTTTTCTCTCCGAGAGTATCACCAGCCCAGTTGTCAGCACGTCTCTGCTGACAATAATTTCCATTGATATGGTTATTATTATGAAATAACTGTTTACAAAACTTTGAATTTTTCGACATACTAAGGATTTTCTACTCAAGTTATAGATTACCTTCAAGTTAGCTCTATTTGACAAAATGTTTAGGCTAGCGTGCAGCATTTTGGTTCTTATTTTTTATGAGTTTATTTATACACAGAAATTTTTGTATTTGCAATTTCTCTGATACTTGTTCTGGTGTTGGAAAGAAAGAATAACATTTCATGATGAAACAAATACATTTAGAAATAACCAGTTTAAAGACAACACTGAAGAAGTGCGTCTGAAACGCTTGGATGTATATATACCTTTATCAGGAGCGCTCAAATCTGTTTCCTTGAAAGCAAAGATGAGTATATTTTTCATGAATTAAATATCATGGAAAATCAAGACAGGTACTGTTAATATTTTCTATCAACGATGAACTCTAGTGTTAAATAGGCTAGCATAACCACATTAACAAGGGACTGTCCACATTTCTCGCTCTCTGTATCTTTCTATTTTTCAGGGTCCTCTATATATTGATTTTGTCTTTTCTTGAATATGCATTAAACGTTTTCATTTGAATTTAAAACAAACAGCAAACGTTTTATATTAGAGTCGAACATTTTATTTTAACCTTTATTTGAAGTTGTTGACCACCTGCATATTGCCGAAAAAGTTGCCGACAAAGTTGTGGAATTACTTTCCGATAGATGTGTATGTAAACAGGACAAAGAGAACAATGATAACAATAAAGGTTTGGAGGAAGAGTGTAAAGGTAAAACGTTAAAAAAGAAACTTTCACATTTACACTTGTTATACTTGTTTCGTAAAGTTAGATGTATCAATCGAACATACAGATGGTATTGTCGGAATTTGTATTACTGGGTTTTTTCGAAGTTTGTTTTCACTTATAATCCCTGTTACCATTTCGAACTATTCGAACTAACAGAAACTATTCATTTTGAAGAGTATTTGCTTAATTGAATTTTATTGAATAAAGTTTATTGGTGTGGTATTGTTTTATTCGTCTGTCTATGCACATTGTATATTGTCTAATAAATAACTTATCTGACTTTTTAGTTTAACCGCTGTGTCACATTTAAATACCAAAAACTCAAATTGTATTCGAAAGCGATATTGAAATAAATTATCTATATTGGGTTGCTAATCCAAATTGCACGGAGGGATCGAATCCTGAGAAGCAATTAGTGCATTTTGAATGTACAAATTCAGATGAAATTTGCAAGAGGAATCAAATTAAGGTCATTAGGGCAATTTCTGGGAAGAATCTCCCACGAATACACATTCAGTCAATTCTATTTTACAAGATGGAACAAAATTGGTGACTGTTCTGATACAATCAAATCTACCACCACGAATAGAAACATCTCGAAAGTCGAGAATCCGGAACAATATATCGGGTAGCCATCGTCGTTCTTTTTCATAACAGTGTCGGAGCATCGATGATGTCCAATAAATGTGAAAATTAACACACATAAAGTAAACACTGAGATGTAAACAAAACTAAAAAAAAAGAAAGTTGACAACGAGAAAATACCATTGTCATTTTTGCCGTACGATTCCAGTTTAAATTTTTCCACATGTAGTCAATGATATAGATATTGCAGAAGTATTCTTTATTTCACTGGGATATGAAATGCAAGCACTCGCTCAAATGTATGTTATTAAATGAAAGGCCATCACCAAACTATTTAAACAACAAAAAATTATGTCCAATTTTACCTGTTTTTGTGTCACCCGAAGAAACAAGAAATGAATGTGATCAAACTTGTCCGGGATTTGAATATTAACATTACGTTTTAAATTTTGCACCAAAAGACTTCACTAATCAAAATAAAACAATTTGCATATTAGAAAGACAATATTTATAGCTTTGCAACTAACAGAAGATTCGTTTCAGACGCGACCCTCCTTCTTATATATATTTTGCATACATACTCAATATTTGTAAAATTTGCGGATTACGCCATTTTAAATTTGTCATCTCTTTTGAAGTACAAATATGAAGTTGAAAAATTGGTAAATTCAATTCAAGAGTTTAAAACTTCCCAGTGAGTAAAATAAAGTCAAGTGAAATATGCCATACTTCTTTCAGAACTCAGCAAGATGCTTTCTCTTCCCCTATTGGGAAATGTTTATTTTTAAGAACTATGCTTCAAATAAGAACAGAACCAAGTCGATCAATAGTGGTGCACAGTTAGTACCAAGTGTAATATCAAATATTTGTTCAAGCTGATCAGTCCTCCTTATATATGATACACGATCAAACAGACTAGTTCCGATTAAAAAGTTTGGAATTTCGATGAAATCGCTTCAGATCATATCACAAAATTTGGGGTAATTTGCTAATTTGCATACCGGCCATTTTGTCTTATCATAATGACAGCCAATACAATAGGATTATATCAGCCCCTTAAATAAAAATGCCAATATGCCAATACCTATGAGTAATGAACAATTTGTTCGCATATAGGTGAATTGTACATGTTTTTATGCTTCTGTTCGTGTACAAATGGACATTGTCTACTCTGAAATCTTTCGGCCTTTTTAGTTTAAAAATCGGAAGCGTAACCATAGTATTATTGCTATATAAGATCATATAAAATGACGGAAAATCGTAAAATAGCAAAATTCTTTTAAAAATATGATGATTTCAACCTTCCCATTTCGTAAAAATTCAAATTTTAAGCATTTTCCTTAGAATTACACATTTGTTTTTGTAAATTTCCGCCAAAGGAAGTTTTTAAAGATACATTAGTTTTAGCTACATGATGGAAAAGGACTGGATTATCCGAGAGTCTAAAATAAATTATATTTTCAATCTTAAGCTAAGGGAAGTAATTTGATTAAAAGGGACAAAGTCAAGTGGTGCAAATCATTTGAATAAAGTACCTATGATTTTGCCTTATGTGGGTTTTGTTATTGGCATCAATATGGTTCTTTAAGAAGTAAGTGTTTTCGTGCTCTTACCAAGACGTAAAGTTGTTAACATCCTCGTCATTTTTTTATTGTTTCTATAATTCTCAAATTTGTTGAAAAAAAGTGTTTAATGAGAAGAATACGAGATAAGAATAAAAGAGTAAAAAGAAAGAAAAAAAAACTTATACCGTTGACATTCTAATTTTTGGCAAATTTTTAGTCAGTCTGTGATGAGTTTGATTGAAATGTTTCAGTTTCCACATATGATTGACAATGCTGATCTAGTAAACATCTACGCAATGATTTTAGATCGATCGAGGGGTTGTCTTTTACTGTGAAAATAATGTTTGTATATTGCATGATTTCTAGAAAGACTTTTGTGTTGTACATTTGAATACGAATTCTAACTTTAATAATCAATTACTGTTAAAATTTATAATCCAATTGACCATTTGCGCTGCATTTTATAAATTAACACAGGCATTAATTGCAGTTGAAAGACCATCTGACTGTTTTGATTTGGATAAATCTACATGTAAAAGTGGAATCTACAAGATTTACCCTGAAAAGACTTCTGGTTTCAACGTTTTCTGTGAAATGGAGGAGCATGGAGGGGGCTGGACAGTTGGTATAGATTAAATCAATTATTACAAATATCTTTTATTAATATCTACTGTTTTGAAGCAAAACTACCTCTTCTCGAGTTCAATAGATATCCTTCATTTAATGTCAACCAAAAAAGAAGAAAATATTTTTTTGGAATGTGAACAACAACAAAATAAATCATAATAAAACAAAAACGATATGGAACATAAAATTAGAAGTTATAAGACTTTTGTAAACAACGAAACTTAGCAATAGTTGGACACAATAAATTCGCAACCCCGAAATTGAAAATACATGAACATAATAATTGTACAAACTAAAGATCTGATGGTGTTTCATGTAATACAAATGCATAAACACAAGTATTATAAAATATCATTAAATTATGAAACTATTCATACTGTTTTATAAAACATGGGAAAAGTATTCACAGACATACAGAACTCCGAGGTATGTTCAATATGTAAGAGCAAGACAAACAGACAATTTGAATAATGTGGTATTAAACAACTTGACTTACATTGATTTGGCTCGTTTAATTTAAAAAAAAATTTAAAAAAATATTTACTTCCACCATTTGACAGAAGTATAATTGTTTTTTGTGTACAAGTTGTAATGTTGTTGAAATTATAGTTTGTACAGATTTTGTGTAACAGTTATCACTGTTTTATGAACTGTTGAACAAAAAGGATAAAGCAAGCACACAATCGTTTGCTTCGCATCCTGCTTATAAGACCACACAACGATTTTATATGGATATGAATATGGTAGAAGGAAACAAATAAAACTAGAATTTAAACCATTCAGGTATCCTCATTTCTAGTTTGAAGACAAGTAGAATAGTACTAAATGTTAGGTATATTATTTTGAATTCAAAAGATTAAACTCAACTGGTACATTTTATTATTAGATATACCTGTATCACCTGTTGCAAGGAGGTAGGTGTAAAAAAACGTGTACAACAAACTCACATCTCGTACACAACATATACATTTAATAAAACACAATACCATACTACGGTACTAGTAACATTTTCCTATTAAAGTACAAATCAGGTAAAGGTATAGATGCAAAGGTAGCTTATATGTTGCGTATGGAATGAAACGAGGAGTCTAAAGAATTGTACTAAGACTGAAGTTTCTTTAATTAGTTATACATAATTCATATAAAAACAAACATGTTTAACTGTTTTAATCAGTTTTCAGGAAAATACGGAAATTAATTTCAACCAATATTCTGTAACATTATGGACAAAATATAAACCTTGCTATATGTGTTTCACAACTGTTGATTCAAATTGATTTGTAGGTATTCCAGCGGCGGATGAATGGTAAAATCAATTTCTACCGAGACTGGGATTCGTATAAAACTGGATTTGGTAATATGAGCGAAGAACATTGGTTAGGTATGGGTTGCTAATTTTATGATTGTTACATACCACATTTTCAAAACTGTTGGGGTTTTCTTCTCTGCCTTTTGAGTTTTTGTGTATACCGTTTTAATAGGTATTCGCTTTCTCTTAATAGTACTACAATTTTAAGTCTTACAATAAATCACATTTCATGTAAATCTTTTCAGTAATAGAACGATTCGGGAAAATGTTGCTGTGTCTATACAAATCGTATCAAAAACGAAATAGGATATCCTGATTTTTATACATTATTGTCAATTAGGAAACTATCCATTAAAAACCTTTCGTTCTTTAAACAAAAAAGCTCTTTTAAAAATGACATTAATTTTCAATTGTAGGAAGATTCATAAATAATGGTTCACCTGTATACCATTGACTATAATTTTAATTGAATAATACACAACCTAACATATATATTACACTTGCTTTCAGCCTATTCACAAAAAGACGTTGTCTTATTTCCTTTCGATACTTATATGTCGAAATTTTTTCAAGTCCGTTTAAAAGCTTGGATTTAAATTAATACGTCTTTGCAGGAAACGAGCACTTGTATCAGCTGACTTCACAAGGAAGGTACATAATTAGGATATACATGTCAGACTTCAATAGCAATCAGAGATATGCTGAATATAGCCAATTCTCTATTGGTAGTGAAACAGCAGGCTATAAAATAGATGTCACTGGTTACTCTGGGGACGCAGGTGAGGAAATTCTCTTTACTTCAGTAGGTCAAAAATGTAGGTTAGAAAGAAAACTACTATTATATTGTCCGTTCTTCAGTGTGTCCAACAAATATATTCCGTCAAGATTTCTCCAGTACTACTGAACAAAATGGTTACAAATTTGGTAAACAGTTTGAAAAGGATAAATTGTAACAGGTGATCGTTTTTATGATTAGGGGGTCTTTTCACAAAACATCGTACGACAAAAATTGATCGTAAGTTATACTGAAATGTTCATGCCTTACTTGTATTTTTTCTCGTAAGATGTTAAGAAAAATGAGTCGCGTCAGACTTCTATCTACTTCCTGTTTTTCCAATACTTTGAATTACCTCTGGTGTATTCTGAACTCGATAACACATACATGCTTGTTTATTCAAGAAAATATAGGCTCAAAAATTTGAATTGGTGAATATTAGTTACATTCGTATCTAGCTCACTAAGCCTGCTTAATTCCTTCTTAACCATTCCAAATTAACTTAGTTATACACAAAATGTCGGCTTTTTTTCATTTGAAAAGATTTATAGCTATTTGTAGAATATTACTGAACTAGCACTGAAAAAAGCATTGAGATAGATAGCTAAACTAAAACTTGCGCTTCGGTAAAAAAGGAAGTATGCAAATCGAAAGGAAGAGATATCAGCATGAATTAGCCAGAGTGGACTAACGGCGAATAAACATAGTTAGAACAAATCTGACGAAAACCGAATGTTGTTTAATATTCATACGGTTGAGTGTACAGAATTATTATATTTATATATTTGTGTAGGTAATATATTGTCGCTTGTATCATTACGGTGCTGTTTCAATGACGTATATGTCTCCAAGAGAACGCAAAGAAGTGACTTATCGAAAACTGCGTAATATCAGTACAGATGGTATAATTCACGATTTGGTCAATTCGGAAATTTTTCAGAATCAAGAAAGACCTTTCGAAGACTTGGCGAACTTATATTCTACTGAGCTTAGTTCCATACTTGATAAACATGCACCATTAATATCTAAAAACTTAATACTACGACCTAATACCGAGTGGTATACAGACGACCTCCGTGTCGCTAAAAGAAACCGCCGCAAAGCAGAACGACGTATGCGGAAAACGAAACTGACTATTCATCGTCAAATGTTCCGAGAGTCTTGCATTACAACAAACCAACTTCTTATAAAATGCAAGAAAGACTATTTCTCCAGTAAAGTTTCCGAAATTGGACACGATCAAAAACAACTGCATCGCTTGACTAATGATTTGATGGGAAATAAAAGAGAAATATTTCTACCCGAGCATGAGGATGACAAGTTACTTGCCGACAAGTTTTGTGAATTCTTTGTTGGGAAGATCAGTATAATTCGTGACAGCCTGTCAACAACAAACACCTCCTCAAGTGACAGTAATCCTATGAGAGCTGACATTAAATTTGAAGGTAATCAACTAACATCACTGTCATCAGCATCCAATGAAGAAATACGGAAAATAATTCTAGCGTCTCCAACAAAGTCATGTGAACTCGATCCATTACCAACCCAACTTCTAAAACAATGCTTGGACTACTTGTTACCAGCTATTACAAGTATAGTCAACAGATCGATATCGGAAATGTGTGTTCCAACGCCTTTTAAACAAGCGGTAGTGAGACCACTATTGAAAAACCCGAGTTTAGACAAAGAAGTGTTAAAAAACTATCGGCCGGTCTCATTTACCATTCATATCCAAGATAAATGAGAAAGTCGTTGCCACTCGTTTTGAGAATCACATCACGTCTTATTCTCTCTATGATCATGTTCAGTTAGCGTATCGTGCCTACCATTCTACGGAAACCGCTCTCTTGCGCGTCCATAATGATATTGTGTGCGCACTTGATAATAACTGTGTCGTCTTGCTTATGCTTGACTTATCTGCTGCATTTGACAGTATCGACCATACAATACTTCTCAATCGTTTAGAGTTTTCATTTGGGATAACTGAAGAGGCACTGTTGTGGTTGAAATCATATTTGACAGATAGAACTCAGCGTGTTTCTATCGGATCGGTACAATCGGATGATATCAGACTCGGCTTTGGTGTACCACAAGGCTCTGTGTTGGGACCAAAACTTTTCTGTATGTTTGCCAAACCAGTCGGAGAAATTTGTAGGCGACATGGGATGTCTTACCATTCATACGCTGACGACACGCAAGTGTATCAAGTCATTAAACCTCTTGGAGACTGGTCGGACCTCTCCAATCGTCTTGAGAACTGTTTGTCGGATATCAGTGCATGGATGAGTATCAACATGCTTAAATTAAACAAAAGACAAAACCGAATTAATTGAGTTTGCACCAAAACAACAACTAAAGCAACTATCCAGTTTCCACCTAACATTCGATGGAACTATATTGACTGATGCTTCTTGTGTGAAAAATCTTGGATTTTGTTTTGACAAAACACTTAGCATGGAACAACAAGCTAGTGCAACGACAAAAGCATGTTTTCATCAGATACGAAATATTGGTCGCATTAGATCCCTGATTACAGATGAGGCATGTAAGACTCTAGTGTGCTCACTCGTTACATCACGACTAGATTATGGTAATGCGCTGTTATATGGAACAAATAGCTGTGTAATAACAAAACTACAGCGTGTGAAAAATACAGCAGCACGGCTAATAACGCGCAAGAGAAAATACGATTCAATAACACCTGTTCTCATTTCATTGCACTGGTTACCGGTTCATTTTCGTTGTCAGTACAAACTCCTGCTGTACATTTTTAAAGCAATTCATGGCAAGGCACCATCATACCTACAGGAATTAGTTGAACATTACAAACCTGGTAGAGCCTTGCGATCGGAGAAAAGCATGCTGTTACGGCTACCAAACGATGTTAGGACAAAACGCTATGGTGAACGACGGTTCGATATTGCCGCACCAACTCTTTGGAACAGCTTACCTTCATCCTTACGAAATGAACAATCTCTTGACGTTTTTAAAAAGGATCTTAAGACATATTTTTTCCGAAGTGCTTTCATTGATTTTTTTGTAAATTTTGAAATTTATGAACAATTTGTTTTACCAGTTGATTGTATTGTGAACTTTTACTTAATAATTTTTAATACTTGAGTCACTGTGTTATAATGATAATCATTATTTTAAATTTAAACAGAGGAAATTTTAAATTTTTCTTAACTCATTTTTATTTTTTTGAAACTTTTTACTTTTCTTTTGTTTTGATTAATTTTAAATTTTTGATATTTTTTGTGTGGGTTGTACATTCTTTTATATTATTCAATTTAACCGACAATCAATGTTTTCATTTTACACGCCACTGCTCAGAAATTGTATTTATGTGATTGTATATTTTGCTTTTACCTTATGTATCTTATTTTTTTTTATTCATGTTAAGCGCTTAGGGTAATTTTTCAAATTATATAATGCGCTATATAAATATTGTATAATAATAATAATAATATATCTCTTTATCTACAACAAACCCGGTCACCTTTCCTCGATTGCGGGAGATCGAGGGCTTGATTCAAATCCGAGTCATATCAAAGACTGAAATATCTTTATCTGCTGCATCTCCGCTAAGAACTCGACATTTAAAACTAAAATGAAAGTCTCCTAAGCTCGGTGTCAAGATATTGTGTCCGGATATGGTGTCATGTATATCTGTGCACTGCTGTTTCTTTGGGTACTAACGAGTTCAAAATCAGGCGCGTGAAGATCATTTCAAACGGTTATTTAAAAAAAAACCAATTATATAACATGATCGCCCCAATATGATGTATTTTTCACTGGACGTGCATACGTTTTGTTCGTTCTAGAAAGTGAGTTGATCGATTTCTTTTGAAAAACATACAAATTGTTTACCAAAACCTTCAAACCTTCGAGTGGTTGATTCTATTATCATAAGAAGGTAGCTGACAAACATACATATGCCGATAAAATAAAACAAAATTATATGGAAATATTAAAAACTTAGGTAAAGGTGTCTTAATTTTTCGTCTTAACAAAATATATTTGTAAAACATCATCTGATCTTTATAATTATACTTTTATCCAGTTTATAGTACTATGCTTTATACATTATGATCATAAGTGACAGTTGTATTATTAAATATGTAGGTGATGCTATGGAGTCACACAATGGAAACAAATTTTCAACGATGGATAAGGATAATGACATGTATACAGATAACTGCGCTGTAGCGTATAAGGGGGGATGGTGGTATAATTCATGCCATCAAAGCAACTTAAACGGACTATATCTAAAAGGAAGCCACAAATCGTATGCTGATGGTGTTAACTGGTATGAATGGAAGGGTCACCACTACTCACTAAAGACAACAACTATGATGATCCGAAGAACATAAACTAACATACATAAATCCTGAAAAAATAGAGAGAACAAATAATGACTGAAGTCTTCAATGTAAATTCTTAGATATATTCAGTCATTCAATCGTACATTTTAGCAGTAAAGAATTTGTAGAAAATGTATTCGTGACATTAACGATTCTGTCCTCTTATATAGCTCTTTATCGCTGTGATTATGACTTTATAGTTATCGGTAAAGTTAAAAATAAAGTATTCCAACATATAACTAATAATATTTCTGAATTTACATTTGGACGCTTATCGCCAACATTAGATCTCACATATCACATACCACATACAATGTTTGCATCCCTTAAGCTTGTATGCTTTAGTTTACAATTGTGTCTCTTTTGTTTCTTTTCATATCTGTGTAGTGTCTTGTCCATCCTTAGTCACTAAAAAAGAAAGCCGATCACGTTGTAGGGTTATAATATAAAAAAAAAATGTGGTACGATTATCAATGTGACAACTATCTACCAGAAAATAAAATGAAGTAGAAGTTTACAACTGTAGGTTACATTACATCCATTCAACAATATCAAAACCTATACCGCATAGTTAGGTATAAAAAGCACTGACATGACAAATGTAAAACAACTCAAACAAGATATATAACGGTCTATTTTATATAGTGCCACATGTGAGAAGAATATGCTCACCCTTCAGGAACACCTGAGATCACCCCCAGTGTTTTGTTGGTTTCATGTTGCTAAGTCTTTAGTTTTCTATGTTGTGTCTTGTGTTATATTATTTGTTCTTTTTGTATTTTTCGTTTCTAGTCATGGCGTTATGAGATTATTTTTTATCTATGAGTTTGACTATCCCTGTGGTATCTTTCGGCCCTCTTTTAAATATAAAAAATGAATGAAAAACAAATATGATATACATCAAGTTGATCAACAAACGACAGCAACCGAATTAGAGGATCTGTATTGGGACAAGAACATACTGGATGCAACTAGTTTGTTGGAACACTAAATTTCCGATGGTTTACTACTTTAGATTTATATAATTCTAATATTTCAGGGTCGGCTATTCTGTGATGTCATATCATTTGATATGTCTTATCAATACATTCACAAGATTAGCACTATGGCTGTTACACAAGAATCTAGATCTGCTTACTCTTTGATAGTCCCTAAGTCAACCCCGTTTTATGAAAGAGTTTGTGTTCATCAGAAGTTAGTTTTTATAGTATTGGTTGTTGTTTAGCATCACGGTGTGAGGTTATTAGTTTTATGCGCTGTCTACACCATCTTTGAATTAAAACTTAACACGTATCAGACCTCATTGGTCGCTTGATGATATTGGAAAGATTGTATTTGCTAGAAGGAAATATAGAATTTGGGAACATGTTCCGGACAGTAGAAGATATCGAATACGGAAATGGGTATTCAAGATCCGATCAGATACTATATCAATAAATTCACAAGTCTTTACTGTCATTACTGGTTTATAGATATACGAAGATCTGTCATGGATACTAATTTGACAACTCTCAATCAAAGTCACAATTTGTTAGAATGTTTATATAATGTCGAGTCGAATTCATATTGAATTCAAGTACACAATTATCGCCAGGTATGTAGAAAAATTGATATTGCCCTTAGACAGATAAAATATGTGAAACACAGGTCATTGGAAATCTCTTCTTTTATTCTACTCATGGTTTTATAAGTTCCGTCTCGACTTGGATACTTTAATTTATAGTTGGTAACTTCTGTCTCTATTTTAAGATTAATAATGTTAGATAGTTCAATCTGTGTACACCAAAAACCTGGTCCCTGCTAATGCCGAATAAATCATAGTCCTAAATATGAATGAAGCATTTTTCACTGGAAGTAAATCAAGCAACAATCAATCAACCGATCCGATTTTTTAAAACAGATTTCACTGTTCATTCATGTAATCTTTATGTGTCTTTTTTGGGGTGTCATCGGAAGTACAGAAGAACAAACTAAACAGATGTTTATGGGAGAGAGAAAAAAACAGAACAAAACGTACACTAAGAACGGCATATCAACACAAAAAGGGTGTCGTGTTTATGCAAAATGATAAAAAGGCTTATAAGGACAATTATTTGAAGTCCGTACGGAGATCGATAGTTGCTTGCAACTTGCATGTACACTGGTAAACATGCCACACATGTGAACATGCGTGCCACATGCGTTTCACATGTGTGTCACACGCATGTGAAAGAGACGTTTCATGCCACGCATGTGATACGCATGATTCACATATGTGATCATGTGTTTCACATGTGAATTACATGCGTAAGGAAATACACCTGTGATACATGCGTGATTACTGCATGTAAAAGGCATGGTGCCTGTATTAAATATTTTTCAAAATGTCCTCCTATTTGTCCAATTACCATGATTGTTGACATGTATCTTTGTTCTCATGTGAAATAAATGTGTTATACATGTATTCCATATATACATATACACAGGCAAATTTTGTTCAGGTAAATTTCATGCGAGATTTATCTCAAACAAGCTTATAGTTGTCCATGAAACTCAGGCCGTGTTCACATTGAACTAAACTCGGTGTTGTGTTAGTGTAACTCACACATAAACTAAACATAATTACGTTCCCATTGATAAAACTCAATGTTTACATGTAGTGTAAATCATGTTTTGTCTACATGCAGTCGATAGTCGATGTAGGCCTAGTGTAGGTTAAGTGCACACAAAACTAGGCATTCAGAACTTTAATTTTCCCATGTATATTTGAAAAAGAAACAATTTTTATGTAAAATTGATACTTATAACACTTATTAATAAAGTTCTTTACAGAAATATTTGTCTAAACTTGATATATTTATTTGTTATAAAAACGCTCTTCATAGCCTTATTAACCTCTTATTAAGACTCATCCATCATCACTGCCGAACACATAATTAATTTGAAAAGGTCTTTCCGAATCGACTAGACGTACACACTGACAGAAATATTTGCCACTGGTATTTACTCAAACAACGATTCACTCATAAATGCATTACTGAAAAAGGGTGAGGTTAATTGTTTGTTTTTGTAGTATCTCAGATCCGTTAAAATTCAATTAGAAATAATAAAAAAAAAACATTACCCCCTCCCTTTGCCAAATACTCATTGGAGAAAAAATACCAATTGAAACAAACAGAAAAGATAGAAATGTAGTGATCCTTAACATCTCAATTCTTTTTCTTCGTCTGGTCTGTAAGCAAGCTGATGCAGCCTTCGTTTTTAATGCCGGTAATCGACACATCTTTGAACTTTGAAGGGGGGGGGGGTGTTCTGAGTCAGAATTTTTCTCGCGCGAAAGTTTATATTTAGTTTTTTTCTCTCGATGGTACCAATTCAATATTTAACACTATAATGTATGGGAAATCTTTGGATTCAGAATAATTGTTCATTCTAATCATCTGTATGACCCGATTTTTTTTTAAATCAAATTGTGGAAAATCCATCCCCCCTTTTTTTTTAAAGTCAAATGGTCGTTCCCTTACTGTTCAGAAAAGTTGTTTGAAAATTTGAATTCGGTTCTAAGTAATGAACTTTTAAATGACATATAGTTTACAAGTGTGAACAAATCTTATGTACAGGTAGCTAAACAAAGTGTATAGATGTGAACAAATTTAATGTGAAACTAGTGTAGATTACATTAAACCAAATGTAAACATGTTTACTGTACACGGCATTTGGTGTGAACACGGCCTCACATGCAATTAATGTGAATTGAGCTCTTAACATTAAATTCATGTTAAATTTTTCATGTGAAACTAACATGAATCGAGCTTTCATATTAATTTTTTAAAATGAATTGAAGGGGAATTGAGCATCAATCACACAAATTCACAGTATTCTAGCATATTAAAGATAAGGTAATGCAATCTAGTACACATTCTATTTTGATATATATAAATATTCTTCTTGGTCTTGACTATGTGTTCATACTTCCATTGTATTTTACTTTCTTGATCCAAAACAATACAAATAATATTTATCTATCAACTCACAACTCACAATATCTCCAATGCAAGTGATAAGATAATAAAACAAAGAAGGCAAGCAAGTATCCAGGTCACCTAAAGTTCACTCCTAGAATTTTGTTGGTTATGTTCAAGTCGCAATATTTTTTTAAAGTGATGTAAGGTTTGGTGATTCATTTGTAGAATATGTATGCACTGATGTATACTTCATTTTGTGGGTATCACATCAGTCATGAGACAATCCAATCACATTACGGAAATTGTCTTGCTTTCTGAGATTTTGAAGAAAAAAAGTAGTTCCCCCGGCCACATATTCATTTGCCTGTTTCTTTGGTTAATTAAGTAGATCGTGACATTGTTTAGACACCCGTTTATTGTTGAGGACTGTATGTAAGAACCTTAATGTCTTTCATGTGTTTTTGTTGTGTTGCTGTCTGATTGTATTATACCTCATATCTCATTGTATTAAAAACTGAAATAGAAAGTTCTGTGAAATATATTTGATATAGCATAATGCCTTACAGTTATTTACAACCATTTCCTTATTATTTCAAAACAAATTTTGACAAACAACAAGAAAATACCAATAGAAGATCTCAAAGTTTGGCTGCACAATAAACTAAACATTCTTGTTATTTCAAATATTTATATAAAATTCAGTTTAAAACACGCCTTATCCATTTTTAAACTATGATTGTCATTTTGACACAATAATTTGAATCGTATTATATTCTGAAAGTACAAGTGGTTGAAAATGTATACACAATATTTAATTCCATGTGTTTTTAGATTTCTTGAATACATCACTGCTATATCATGAATACATGTCTGTTAGTAATGTTTACGAGTTCTCTCCTGCATGTAATTTCTGTAATTGCTGTTACAATGTACCCAAGGCCTCCTTCATACATTTGCACTTGATTATCGAAGTTATCCTTCTAAGATGTTGCTTGAATGGTAAAATCCTGTAATACATTATCAGCCATCGATCATAGTCATACTCTTGGAATACAGTTGCTGCAATTAAAAAAAAACACCATGTATTTTTTGTAAAACATACATAAAATATTGCCTTACCAATCAAGGAAAAATGATAACATGGATTTAATAACAAATGATTTACATGATTTACCAAACTTACATATATATGGCTCGAACCCCAGCGAGAGAAGAACAAAAATTTGCAAAAGCAAATTTACTGATCTAACATTGTTTGGTTGATGTTTAGACAAGTTGTTACTATATATATACAGAATGTACACAGCCACGTATCACCATCACTGCTGGTGATCCGATACATGAATCTGTTGAAGAGTTGTCACCTTGCAGACGTACTTATTCATATAAATATTTCTGTGACTGTATCTTACATTAATTTGTAGGATCCTTTACTTTAGACAATTTAGCTAATCTGTAAAATTAACATCTTTATGCCTTATATATCATGTACTGTAGTACAACGCTAGATTAAAACTGACGTGGAAAGATAACACCGGGCCACCCAAAGCTTCATTTTCATGAAGCCCAGGTGGTCATGTGGTCTAACGCGCCGGTTACAGTGCAGGCGATTTGGTGTCACGCTATCTCAGTACCATGGGTTTCAAATCCAGGCGAGGGAAGAACAAAAATTGTTATTTTTTTTTGCTTATTGTCTTTTATGTAAAATAAAATCACACCCTTTGTTTTCTCTTTGGAATTGTTTTAAATCTAATTCCCGGAACCTTTTATAGCTGTCTAAATATTGTATTGGTTTCGCTCATTGTTGAAAGCTGTACATACAATAATCAACAACATTGACCTATATATATATATATGTTATATATAAAGTTGAATTCTCTGAATCATCATTTTTATGTCATGCCCTCTCACAAATTCCGACTTCTTTATTTTAGTAAGGACTATAGATCTAGATACTAAGTGCCTATAGAAACACAATTCCTCATTTTTCAAGCCCCTTTCTTGCATGCCTTAACTTCTTTTATTAAAATAACAATACCAACCAGATGCTCCGCAGGGCGCAGCTTTATACGACCGCAGAGGTTGAACCCTGAACGGTTGGGGCAAGTACGGACACAACATTCAAGCTGGATTCAGCTCTAAATTTGGATTGTGATTAAATAGTTGACACAGCATAGGTTTCTGACACAGAATGAATGTGGTCTAATAAACTTAAAATTTTTGTTTTGCCTTTGAGCAATTCACTATGCTGTTGAATATTATTCCTTTCAAAACAATGTTTGAAGAAATTTTCTTTTTATTTATGAAATTTCAAATGAGAAAAATTGACACCCCCCCCCCTCAATTTTTTTCAAATTTCTAATGGAGTTTGCAACAATAATTACTCATTTAAATACATCATAAAATATTAAAATGTAAAAAAAAGTGCTTGTTATCACTGAATGGTAAAGATTGTTTTAATTTATCAGTTGGTAGTAAAAGTGAATATACATTGTATGTTGTATAAAACAATGATTTAAGTTGATTCAACTACTATTCTGGACAATGAAAGATAACTCCAATTGAAATTGTGCAATTAGATATTTCTTGCTATTGCGCAATACTGTGCAATTGAAAATACTTGCTATTGCACAATACTGTGCAATTGAATATTTCTTGCTATTGCGCGATACTCACAGTGCAATTGAAAATTTCTTGCTATTGCACAATACTGTGCAATTGAAGATTTCTTGTTATTGCTGAGTACTGTGCAATTGAAAATTTCTTGCTATTGCACAATACTTCATATAATAATTTTGGATCCTGATTTGGACCAACTTGAAAACTGGGCCCATAATCAAAATATCTAGGTACATGTTTGGATTCAGCATATCAAAGAACCACAAGAATTCAATTTTTGTTAAAATTAAACTAAGTTTAATTTTGGACCCTTTGGACTTTAATGTATACCAATTTGAAAACAGGGCCAAAAATTAAGAATCTACATACACAGTTAGATTCGGCATATCAAAGAACCCCAATTATTCAATTTTTGATGAAATCAAACAAAGTTTAATTTTGGACCCTTTGGGCCCCTTATTCCTAAACTGTTAGGACCAAAACTCCCAAAATCAATCCCAACCTTCCTTTTATGGTCATAAACCTTGTGTTTAAATTTCATAGATTTCCATTTACTTATACTAAAGTTATGGTGCGAAAACCAAGAAAAATGCTTATTTGGGCCCCTTTTTTGCCCCTAATTCCTAAACTGTTGGGACCTCAACTTCCAAACTCAATACCAACATTCCTTTTCTGGTCATAAACCTTGTGTTTAAATTTCATAGATTTCCATTTACTTATACTAAAGTTATGGTGCGAAAACCAAGAAAAATGCTTATTTGGGCCCCTTTTTTGCCCCTAATTCCTAAACTGTTGGGACCTCAACTTCCAAACTCAATACCAACCTTCCTTTTATGGTCATAAACCTTGTGTTTAAATTTCATAGATTTCCATTTACTTATACTAAAGTTATGGTGCGAAAACCAAGAAAAATGCTTATTTGGGCCCCTTTTTTGCCCCTAATTCCTAAACTGTTGGGACCTCAACTTCCAAACTCAATACCAACATTCCTTTTCTGGTCATAAACCTTGTGTTTAAATTTCATTGATTTCTATTTACTTAAACTAAAGTTATTGTGCGAAAACCAAGTAAATGCTTATTTGGGCCCTTTTTGGCCCCTAATTCCTAAAATGTTGGAATCAAAAATCCCAAAATCAATCCCAACCTTCCTTTTGTGGTCATAAACCTTGTGTTAAAATTTCATAGATTTCTATTCACTTTTACTAAAGTTAGAGTGCGAAAACTAAAAGTATTCGGACGCCGACGACGACGACGACGACGCAGACGACGACGCCAACGTGATAGCAATATACGACGAAAAAATTTTCAATTTTTGCGGTCGTATAAAAATGGTATGCCTATAGCTCTATGCATTCTTATAACATTTAGTTACAACTGCACTAATTTTTTATTATCTCTGATGTGGAAGTTTATTATGGTTAATTTGATATGAAAGCTATCAAACATTACAGATGAAAATCAAAATGCTCTGAAACTTTTTGTTAATGTTGCAGTTGTTCATATTGTTTGTATATACATGTACATGTACATATATTAAGGAGTATTAACTATAATAAATGAACAGAGTTCCAATGTCCCCTGCATTGCACATATTTTGTCTATTCAAAGTATATAAGAGCAATAACTAAAAACAGCACTTTTTTTCTTTTTAAAACCTAGCAGCTACCACCAATGGACTTTCCTTTTTTGAAATTGCCATGGAATTCAGTATTTTGTTATTAGTTATACCATTTGGAAATTAAATACTGTAACAAATACATACCAGTTACATATACTGTAGCTATAGGATCTCCTCTATATCTAATCCTGTCGTTTTTTGTTTTTTTTTAAAACATATAATGTATATCAGCTGGTACATTTTTGTACATATAGCTTTCCTTCTGCAGACATCTCAGGAGCTACTTCTGAAAATTTAAATTCCTGTGATTATCATATACAAGAGTGCACACGCTGAAATGTCTTGCCTTTTTTTTTTACTTATTATTGATACTATGTCATGTATGTTGATAGTCCTAAATATAAAGCTGTATTACAACTGTCACATAAATTAACATTATTAAAGAAAACTTAAAATTAACCAAGAAAACTAAACATTGACCAATGAACCATAAAAATAAGGTCAAGGTCAGAAGAAACATGCCAGGCAGTCATGTACAGCCAAAAATTATTCCATACAACATATAGTTGACCTATTGCTTATAGTTTAAGAAAAACAGACCAAAACACAAAAACTAAACAATAAGCAATGAACCATGAAAATGAGGTCAAGGTCAAATTATAACTGCATGACTGACATATATATACATGTAGATCATAAAATATTTCAATACACTAAATATAGTTGACCTATTGCATACAGTATAAGAAAAACAGACTAAAACATAAAAACTTTACTATAACCACTGAACCATGAAAATGAGGTCAAGGTCAGAGGACACCTGCCAGTTGGACATGTACACCTTACAGTCCTTCCATACACCGAATATACTAGACTTATTGCTTATAATATCTGAGATATGGATTTGACCACCAAAAAGTAGCCTTGTTCACTGATCCATGAAATAAGATCGAGGTCAAGTGAAAACTGTCTGACGGGCAGGAGGATCTTGCAAGGTATGCACATACCAAATATATTTATCCTATCACTTATAATAAGAGATAATTCAACATCTTAACAATCTTAACTTTTTTTTCAAGTACATGTAGTCACTGAACCATGAAAATGAGGTCAAGGACATTGGACATGTGACTGACGGCAACTTTGTATCATGAGGCATCTATATACAAAGTATGAAGCATGCAGGTCTTCTACCTTCTAAAATAAAAGCTTTTAAGAAGTTAGCTAACGCCACCGCCGGCTAAGTTGCAGGCTCGACAAAAATCACATAAATGTGTTCTCTCAAACATAAATAAAATTCTTAAAATAGAAAAGGAGCTTACACCTATAATGGTTTACTTTTTAAATTGTTATTTGTATGGAGAGTTGTCTCATTGGCACTCACACCACATCTTCCTATATCTATTTACAACAATAATAAATAATTCACAAAAATTTCATCAAAATTGCTGTATTAAAGCATTTTTGAGTTATTGTCTGAAACAGGAAAATCCCCTATCTTAAATGAATAAATATGTCCAGTGGCAAATATTTTATGTTTTCTAAACAAGAACAACTTGTCAATTCATAATATAGGTCAGTCTGACTACTACTAGATAGGTTTGTTATATAAATGATTATTTGAACTTCTGACATCTCAAGTGTGTGCATATGGAGCAGTAGGAGGGGAGCAGGGTAAGGATGCCTTGATGCATACTTGACATTGGAAAGAGAGAAAAATAAGCAACAGTGTACATGTATAATTATACTTAGAAAAGTTTTAAATAGATTACATCTTATTAATTAATTTAACTGCAATTATACAGATGAACTTACTTTGATACCGGCTAGGACATTCGCACCTACATGTACATGCTCACGAGTGGTTTTAATACTGTACTTTCATGCATTCTTTTGGTAACAAGCTAAAATTGTAAATCTAATTTAATAAATCAAGAAATCCAGACAAATAATAACATGATAAACTGATGCTTACTAATGTATCCCTTTACTATATATATTTTTACTTTTGAGTGAATGGAAAAGGAACATGTTTACAAGCAAACAACCGAAAGAAGATCATCAGTTAAGTTTTTGAATAAATATGAGTACAGTATGAACTTTCTGATTTTAATTGATTTATTCTGCTATATACAGTAAAAAGTCATTTTAGGTTTTAATTACCGTCAGATGTTTAATAGATCTTGTTTAGCTATTTCAAGTTAATAGGCAACAAGAATGTGTCCAAAGTACATGGATGCCCCACTCGCACTATCATTTTCCATGTTCAATGGACTGTGAAATTGGGTAAACAATCTAATTTGGCATTAAAATTAGAAAGATCCATGTCATAAGCAACATGTGTACTAAGTTTCAAGTTGATTGGACTTCAGCTTCATCAAAAACTACCTTGACCAAAAACTTTAACCTGAAACTTGCACTTTCATTTTCTATGTTCAGTGGACATTGAAATTGAGGTCAAAAGTCTAATTTGGTCTTACTTAAAATTAGAAAGATCATATCATATTAATAAGCAACAAGTGTACTTAGTTTCAAGTTGATTGGACTTCAGCTTCATCAAAAACTACCTTTACCAAAAACTTTAACCTGAAGCGGCACAGACTGACGAACGAACAGACGAACGTAGGCACAGACCAGAAAACATAATGCCCCTCTACTATTGTAGGTGGGGCATAAAAATAATAAAATACACCTGGCATTTTGATATAGGATAGATTAAACTCATGAACATATAATGTAACATGTTGTCATTTGTGGTAAAAAGAAAAAGATGGCGGCAGGGGTAGGAGTTGTGAAATATTGTGTAGAGACTAAAAGTATTATAAAGAAGTTATAAGTGGTGTTATAACACAATGATCAGTTATTTTGTGTGAAACATTGATCGAACTAATGATCCAACTATATTATGAAGAACTTTATCTGGTATGAATCATAATAAACGAAAAACAACAGATACTCCGTCCCCAAACAAACCAAAAAAGATGGCTGACCTGAACGACTCAGGTTCAAAACAGTATTCTTTACCTTCAACACTAATGCAAGCATGTACTAATCAATATTCAACACCGAACTTAAATGATACTCCGCTATCTAGTAATGTAATTTCCACATCTAGACAAATTCTTTATGGAGCAGACAATGGCTATGCATTCACCCCATATCACTTACAAGCCCCACATACAACACCAGCTCAGATGGGACATCAGACACCGTCAGTGCCAATCCCTATGATGCACCCTATATCAACTCCACCTCGTCCTGATTTATTAATGTTTATGCATGAAGTTAGAGAAAAATTGCAAAAACTTGACATTCTGGAAGATATATTATCAAGGCTAGTAGATATGGAAGAACATTGTAATAAGCTGGACAGTGAAATTTGTGGCATCAAAACTGATTTAAAAGCACAAACATCAAATATTGTGTCATTAGACAAGGGTCTTGGTGGTCTACATTCAAAACTACAAGAAATAGAAACACAAAATATAACATTAACTGATGAAAATTATAAACTGCAGGAAAAAGTCATTGATCAGCAAAAAAGGTCTATGAGAGACAATCTTATATTTAAAGGCATTTATGATGATCATGATCCAACAGAAAACACAGAAGAAACAGTACAAGACTTTATTAAAACAGAACTGGGACTTGAAAGTAAAGATATAAATTTTCATGTTGTGCACAGGCTTAGGCCCAGACAGGACAGAGGTCCACGCAATATACTTGCAAAGTTTGAAAGGAGAAAAGACAGAAATAGAGTTTTGGAAGCAGCAAAAAAAGAACTCAAACAAAAACCCCAATATTATGTTCATGAACAATTTCCAGTAGAAATAATACAAAGAAGGCGTGAACTAATACCAATTCTGAAAGATGCTCGTGAAAAGGGACATGAAGCAGTATTGGTAGAGGATAAATTGTTTATCAATAAAAGGCGTTTCGATCCACGTCAATGTGTGCCTCAGATAAACCAACAACATCAACAAGGACCCCGACAACCAACATCTGATCATGGACCTCAACAGCCACCATCTGACCAACACACTCCGATGTCTGTACCTGGGAACAACAACAGGACCATGCCGATGAATCCTAGAGTCTATACCACTACAGAACACCACAGGACATTATGACAGGCGTACAAGAGGACAAAGGAAACGAAACAATAATGTATTGAATCAAAATAAACACTTATCTGGACTGAATGTTTATTATCTTAATGTATGTGGTTTACAGTCTAAACTAAAATTTACTGAATTTTCAAACATCTTTCAAAAATATGATGTATTAGTTTTTGTTGAAACTAAATTAGATGATTTAGATATAATTGATCTTCCTGATGGTTTTTCATATGTAACAAAGAATAGAAAGGGTGCAACTAAAAAATCAGGTGGAATTGTAATTATATACAAAAATATTTTGAAACAGTTCATCAGTTTTATTGAAAGTGAAAGTCAATATGTACAGTGGTTTAAATTCCAAAAATGTCTACTAAACTGTGAAAAAGATGTTTTATTTGGTGCTGTTTATATACCACCGGAAAATTCTAAATATGCAAATACTGATGCATTTGAAGAAATTGAAATTGAATTATTGACATTTGCTGATAAATTTGATTCATATGTCTCTCTTATTGGAGATTTTAATGCAAAAACGGGAACACGAGATGATTTTATTGTTCCTGATGAGTCATTGATTGGTATTTTTGAGTTAGAAAGTGATGATGAAATTTTGTCATACATGTTAGATTATGAACAATTAAAGCTTCAAAATATACCGTTATCTCGAATGTCAGAGTGTCATTGCAATATTAATAATTATGGTCATAAACTGTTGAATATGTGTAAAAAACTCAATGTTTATATAGCTAACTCCTTCTTCTTCTTTTTCTTCCAATACAGTGCAGTCCTCTAATTGAGTATTATCGCACTATTGCCCATGCTGGGTGTGACAACAAAGGTACAAGAAAATATTTACAGGTGCAAGTTAAAAACAGTCTGATGGTGCGATTAAGGAATACTGCAGCTCAGTACCCCCTGCTTGAAAGCATCTAGTGAGGTACTGTCCACCAAAGGTTGTGGAAGGCTGTTCCATATCCTTATGCTGTCTGGGAAGAAGGAATGGCTGTAGGTTGAAGTTCTGGCATAAGGTACAAGAAATCGTGTTGTGTGTCCTCTTGCTACGGATGATGTAGAGTGTAGCTCTAGCGTTGGTATTGCTACGAGGCCATTTACTATCCTGTACATCATTACTGCTTTGCAGTTGGCCCTCCTCTCGGCTAGTGGTTGCCACTGTAGAGTTTTTAGCATTGATGTTACACTGCTGGTTTGTTGGTAGTTGTTCAATACAAACCGGGCTGATCTTCTTTGCACACTTTCTAATTTCTGAATGTTAAGGTTGGTGAACGGGTCCCAGACTGAGCATGCATACTCAAGCAGTGGTCTTACTAGCGTTGTATAGCATACAGCCTTTGTTTGTTGGGGACAGTGCTGAAGATTTCTTTGGATGAAGGCCCTGGTTGAATTAGCCTTTTTAGCTATACTCTCTATGTGGGTGTTCCAGTTAATAGTTTTATGTATCGTGACGCCTAGATATTTTGCCGAGTCAACCAGTTCTAAATTGTGACCATGAATGTTGTAGCTTGTTAGATGTGGTTTGCGCTTGTTGGTAACGCGTAGCAGTTGGCATTTGCTGGGGTGGAATTCCATTTGCCAATCAGATTCCCATCTGAGCAAGTTGTTCATGTCTTCTTGTAGTAACTGCGAGTCATTTTGGATCTTTCTGTACAGTACACAGTCATCAGCGAATAGGCGGACTGTTGATGACTGAACATAGTCCGGTAGGTCGTTGATGAACAGAAGGAACATGAGTGGTCCAAGTACGCTCCCCTGTGGTACCCCTGATTGGACTGGTGTGAGATGTTTTACCATCCACAACAACTCTCTGATTTCTGGAGCTGAGGAAGTCCCTGATCCATTGGAGTGTTGGCCCACTTATCCCATAGTACTCTGCTTTGTACAAAAGTCTCTCATGAGGGACTTTATCGAATGCCTTGGAAAAATCTAGCAAGATAAGGTCAATCTGTTCACCGAGATCTATGTTTTTGGCCAGGTCCTGTATTGTGAGGATAAGTTGTGACTCGCAGGAACGGTTCTTTCTGAATCCATGTTGAGCGTCGTTTAGGATGCCGTGTATATCAAGATGTTTTGCAATACTACTGCATATTATGTGCTCTAGGATCTTGCATGTGACTACAGTCAATGAAACTGGACGGTAGTTACTGGCACGTGATTTATCTCCTTTCTTGAAAATAGGAACAACGAAGGCTTCTTTCCATTCAGGTGGTATGGTGCCTTGATTTATTGACGCTTGAAAGAAAGTGGTAAATGTTTCTGCTAGGTATGGTGCAAGCTCTTTGAGAAGTCTTGTCGGGATCTCATCTGGCCCAGCTGCTTTGTGGATGTTCAAGTTGCTTAGCAGCTTTTGTACGCCATTTTCAGTTACATGTATTTTGTTCATTGTTGGGTGTGGACTCTTTCCTTTATTCGGTATGGTTTTAATATCCTCACTGGTGTTGAATACAGATGAAAATTGGTCATTCAGAATGTTTGCCTTCTTTTCACTTTCTGAGTAAGTGAGTCCATCTGTATCTTTGAGAGGTGAAACTCCAACAGATTCGCATTTCTTACTTTTAATAAATCCCCAGAATCTTTTAGGGTTAGCTGATAGTTCAGGATTAATGATGTCGTTAATGTAGTCTCTGTAAGCCTTCCTACATTCTTTCTGTGTTGCGGCTTTTAAACGATGGTATCTGTCAAGATCAGATTTTTTCTTGGTCTTTCTTGCTTTTTCAAAGCTCCTCTTTTTCTGTCTTGTGAGTTTTTTAATTTTCTGGTTAATCCAGGGTTGATTGAATCTTGAGGATGACATTTTTGATGGTACTGTTTGTTCAAGTATGGTAAGTAAGCTGGTTTTGATAAATTCCCACATTTCAGTTATAGGACTCTCCAGGTTAAATTTCTCCTTAAAGTCTGCATTTAATTTCATAGCCTTTTCAACTTGTTCTTTGGCATCCGCCTTTTTCCAAATAAATATTTTTCTCTTTACAGGTTTGTTGATTTTAGCTGTTATATCAGTGTCAATGTATACAATGTCATGGTCACCAATGCCTGGTAATGGTTCGCATCGATTCACCAATGAAGGCCGATTTGTTAGAAATAGGTCTAACGTGTGGTTTTTTCTTGTTGGAAAAGTGACTATCTGTTCCAGGTGGTTGTCTTGTACTAGGTCGAGGAAAGTACTGTTTATTCGTATTGGATTTTGATGGTCCGTGATAGATTGTGTTTTCCAGCATATATCGGGTAGATTTATATCACCCCCAAGCCAAACAACTGATGATCTGTTTTTTCTTATCAAGTTGTCTACTGTAAGTTTAATTTTCTCCATGTAGTTAATGTCACTGCTAGGTGGTCTGTAAATACTACCAATAATGAGCGATTTGTTGTTATGAAGTGATATTTTTATAAATATCGACTCAGTGTCATTTTCAATGTCTACAAGCTCACTGATGTAGTCTGATTTAACGGCTACAAGAACTCCCCCATATCCATCCCATCTATCCTTCCTGTATACAGTGTACCCGTCAGGGAAGATCTCAGAGCTACTGATGTCATTACGTAGCCAAGTCTCTGTTCCTATGAGTATATTTGGATTTGCAGAGTCTAATAGGTTACAAAGTTCTTCTTTTTTGTTTTTAATACTCTGGAAGTTGACAACTAGTACTTTTGTGTTCTTCGGTTTTTGGTAGTTGTTCCTATCTGTTTTATTTGTTTTTATTGGAGAGGAAGTGTATACTGGTGGACCTGGACTCATGGTTGCGTTTGAGTCAGATAAATGTTCAAAACTGTTTGATGTGTTCACCATAAAGGACTCAAATAAGCTGGATGAAAAATTTGGCATGCCGCAAGTGATGCAGTGCCATGAAATATTTGAGCTTGCTAGAGCATTATATACAGGAGTTGACATGTGCATGCATTCTGCATGGTACCATTTGCTGCAATCATCGCATGCTACTCCTCTGTCCTTCCAAGTAACTGCTTTGTAACATACCTGACAAGGGTATTTTGGAGCCCTGGGACCAGGGTTTAATTCTATATCAGAAGAATTTGTCAGAAGTAGAAGACTAAGGTACAGGAGTGTATGTTGACCTGGATGTTTTACAAGTCTGACGTTTCTTGGTTTCCGACTATTTATCAGGAATTTAATGCTGATTTTAAGGGTTTCAGTTTCATTTATTATATTCTCAGGTGTTATATGTTCCTCAAGACTGTATTTATAAACTATACAAAGCAGAAAAGCTAACAAGGTCAGCGATCTTATGTTCATTGTTTCCATTTTTTTCTTTTAGATAACTTAGGGTATAGCGTGGAGGCGCCCACACTGACCCACCGCAGTTTGTTTACGTTTGTTGAGAACCGGAAGTCGACTAGCTGGTGAATAGGTACGACTCAAGATTGACTGTTTCTATTTCAGGATCGTAGTTTTGTATGAAAAAGTGATTTGTGTATGATTTCAAACCAATAATAAGCCAAACTAATCAGGCAGATTTCATAAATGTATGAAATATCTTTAGAATTTCAACTTTCTTCACTGTGGATTTTGCAACCGTTGTTGTCACACCGGGCATGCGCAGTGTTTCCGGGACGTTCAACTCCAGACTTGGTTCTGATATAGGTATTGGACGTACTACTTGTAAAGATATCAGTGTTATTGATTATTTGCTTTTGTCATCCAAATTGTTCTCTATAGTAGATGAATTTGAGATACTTGATTTTGTACCACTTTTTTCTGATGTTAACAATGCAATACACATTGTTTTTAAATCAGTATTACCACATGATGAAATTACACATGATACATCACAAAACTCAACTTCAATCAAGTGGAACGACAATAACAGAAACGAATTTGTAAATACATTTCATAATAGTCAAGATCAGCTGACCAATATAATGAATGACCTTGAAAACATACACACACGTGATACATGCACTCAACAAGACATAGACAACATCACCGGAGAAATAAATGAGCTTTTCCAAAATACTGCAAAGGCGACACTTTCAAAACCGCACTACAAATCACGAAAGAAACCGAACTCAAAACCCTGGTACACAAATAAATGTCTCACTTCGAGAAAAAAATTTCATAAAGCCAGAAAACGTTATAACATTCATAAAAATGAAGTAACACGCAAACAACTACTAGAGACAAGTAAATCATACAAGATGGTTACAAACCAAGCATACAAAAACTATCAATTTGACTTTGAACAAAAATTGAGAAATACGTCAAAAAAACAAGGGAAAGAGTTTTGGAAATTTTTGAATAAATTTGTTAAAAATAAAGATCAGAAATCTGAAATATCTGTAGAAACATTATATGATTATTTTAAATCCATGAATGAAAATAATGTACATGATGAAATTGATATAGATATTGATGTTAATAATTTACCACCAGATATAGAAGAATTGCTAAATTCTCCAATAACAGTAGAAGAAATAAAATGCGCTGTAATAAAATTAAAGAATAATAAATCTGCTGGATATGATAATATATTAAATGAATATATTAAATGTACATTAGATGATATGATTAATGTGTATGTAATATTATTTAACATTGTGTTAGATACAGGTATTATACCAGAATGTTGGACCAAAGGAATAATGGTTCCAATTTTCAAGAACAAGGGTTCCAAATCTGACCCGAATTCTTACAGAGGTATTACTCTCAATTCATGTCTTAGTAAAACATTCACTGCTGTGCTCAACAATAGATTGAATAAATTGTCAGATGAAATAGGCTTAATTACAGGAGCACAGGCTGGGTTCAGAAAAGGGTTTTCTACTATGGATAATATTTTTATTTTACATTCACTTATTTCTCTATATTTTTCATTTGGTAAAAAAATATTTTGCTCGTTCATTGATTTCAAAAGTGCATTTGATACAGTTTGGAGAGCTGGACTTGGCAAAAGATGGTACAATATAATATTCAAGGCAAAATATTGAGAGTTATACATAATATGTATCAGAATATCCAGACATGTATTAGAATGGGAAAGGATATTTCTGCATTTTTTAGTTGTAATATAGGAGTGAAACAAGGGGAGAATTTATCCCCCTTTCTGTTTTCTCTCTTTTTGAATGATCTGGAGAAATTTTTACTAGATAATGATGTTAAAGACCTTGAAAATATATCTGATAAATGCAAAGAAACCTTATTATGTTATGTAAAAATATTTATAATATTATATGCAGATGACACAGTTATTTTATCTGAGTCAGAGGAGGATCTGCAACATGCATTGAAAGTTTTTGAGCAATATTGTAATGAGTGGAAACTCACAGTTAATACAAGTAAAACTAAAATTGTAATTTTCAGCAAAAAGAAATTCAAGGTTAAAGCAGATTTTGAAATCTATGGTAAATATATTGATGTATTAGACTCATATACTTATCTGGGTATTGTATTTAATTATAACGGCTCTTTTTGTTCAGCTAGAAAGAAATTATTGGAACAGTCCAATAAAGCATTGTATGCACTATATAGAAAGATTAGAAATATTGCAATACCCATAGATATACAGCTAAAGCTTTTTGATTGTCTTATTTTACCTATAATGATTTACTCTAGTGAAGTATGGGGATTTGAAAATAAGCAGGGATTGGAACGGATGCACTTGCAGTTTTGTAAAAATATTCTGCACGTGAGGAAAAATACGCCAAATTTTATGGTTTACGGGGAACTGGATCGTTATCCCATTGATATTACTATTAAGCTACGTATGGTTATGTTTTGGAATGATATGCTCTCAAGTGAGAATAAATTATCTTATACATTATATAGACTTATGATACAACTTCACCAGAGTAAACCCACACATTTTAAATGGGTTACGTACATTAAATCCATTTTTGATGAATGTGGTCTTACTTTTATATGGAATGATCAAATACCTATGAATAGAGAAATATTGAAATCTCTTGTCAAACAAAAACTTGTTGATCAGTTTATACAACAATGGTTTTCTGTAATTAATAATTCTTCTAGAGGAGAATTCTATGGTAAATTCAAAAGTATATTTGAATTAGAACCCTATCTACTTCGATTGGGAAATACTGATAGATTGTATATGGCTAAATTTAGATGCTCAAATCTTAAATTCCCAATTGAAACGGGAAGATGGAAAAATATTTTAAAAGAAAATAGGATATGTCATCTATGTAATCAAAATATTGGCGACGAATATCACTATTTGTGTGTTTGTTCACATCCTAGTATATCACTTCTTAGACAAAATCTTGTACCTAATTATTACCTACAATATCCCTCAGACAAAAATTAATCGGTTTACTCTCATTTTGCAACATAAAGGTGTATAGGAAAGTATGTACTTTCCTTAGAAAGATTACTTATTTTTTGTAGATGCAATTTTTATACATTTATATATATTTATGTACTCACAATCACTGAACAATAAGAAAGAATTCTGTACATATGTAATCCTTTAAACTCAATAGGTAATATATAAAATGTATATGTCTCAATGTCATGAAAATCACGTGCTATTATCGCACACTACTCTGCTGTCGATTTATATGTATACTTTATTATGTTTTGACCTCTTGTACACGTTCGTGTCTGAGGAAATAAAATATTTTGTCTTTTGTCTTTTGTCTTTTTTGTGTGTGTTTTTGTTAGATGTCTTTCTTCTGTATATAGATCTGATGAGTTAAGCCCTTTTCAAATCAATATACCAGGTTAGGAGGTAGATTTGCCATTAAAAACTACTTGCCATATAGTCGAGCCCCCATCACATCCTTCATTATTAGAGCTTTCTTACAAATTGACGAAAGGTACGAACGAACGTAAAGGGAGCACGTATTTCATTTCCACAATAACAGATAAAAGAGGCTTTGTTTTATCCAGTAAAACAGCATTCTTTTCGAAATCAAGTTTATTTTTCAAAAATAATAATATGGCAAATAATACACGATTTTAATATAATCAAACAGAAAAAATAGTGTCAAATACACTTACGTCCGATACGTTACTTCCGTAAACCACGAGTACACACACTTTCGCGGGAATTTTTTAAGAACGAGTTTCACGATTAACTTTTCAATGGCTTTATTGAAGTACGTTAGTCTAAATTTAACGACAAGATTCACATTTATTTTTATTTTGTATAGTACACTTATTGCAAATTGTCAAAGTGGAATATCGAGATTTGATAAAAAAAAAAAAATGATGCTATAATGTTTTTAAAAAGTAATGTTGAATAAATCTCGAAAAACAGATTTTGTATATCAAGAAAATAAATCTACATTTTTGCACCATATACATTGTAGATTTTAATATAATGACGATTTAACAGTACACATGTTTGGAAGATAGACGCGAAGTTGTCACTTATCGTCCAGTGGCTAATATTTCATGAATGTTCTGGATTATAGGCAAAACGCAATTATACGCTAAAATATTCGTTCCATTGCTGCGGTGTATCATATATACACATTTGGGGGGGGGGGGGGGGCAATGAATATTACCAGAGGAGAGGCGATGATTCTAAAGTTATTAAACGAGCACCAGCATATGGCAAAGTATGGAGATCATCTTTTTTATAAATTTTCATTTTATTATTTTGAGCGTTGCAAATTTTGAATGAAGGAAGTATTTGTGTTTTATTTTTTTCTTATTTTTCTATAAGTGAAGATGACAATGTCTTTGCTTTGACATTTTCTGAGGTTAAACAGTGCAACATTGTAATATTGAAGAGTAGGGGAGGGGTCGGTTTTTAGTCCTTTAGAGACATTTTATTCGTCTGACTACTAGATGTATTTAGGATATTTTGTAGATTTATCTCCTCCGACCTTGTGGTCATATTTTAACCTATCGTACGTCCCGAAATTCTCAATATATCTCAAGAAAAGTCCAATTTGATAAGTGTCGTTGCATGTAGGATAATTGTCCGAAATTCCAAGACTATTATTTAAATATGTCAAAATAAAGGATCCCTAAAACGAGTCTTACGTATGATTCGTCAAGCATACGTACCTTTCGTCAATTTGTAAGAAAGCTCTAATAGTTTGTGCCTGGCCCATGCCAAGAGCCTGTAATTCAGTGGTGCAGGTTGTCATTTTTTGTTGTGTATCATATTTTGTATATAAATTAGTCTGTCCGTTTTCTTGTTTGAATTGTTTTACAAGTTTTTTATTTTCATTTGGGGTCATTTATAGCTGACTTAGTACTGTAAATTCAGAAATTATTGCGATGTTTTTATTATTGCAATAACGCGACAGAGTTGTAAACGCAAATTAATTTAAACTTAGCATTTTGAAATGTTTTATTTGAATTTAACAGGATTTTTCTCAAAATTGTAAAAAATCAAATCTCAATAATAAATGCACGCAATTATTTCAGAATTTACAGTATATGGTACAATGTATGTGCTTTGCTCTTTGTTAAAGGATGTATGGTGACCTATAGTTGTTAACTTTGATATCGTTTAATCTCTGATGGAGAGTTGTCTTTTCTTACATGTCTTATTAGTGTAAACAATATTTTATTTTGAAAATAAAATGCTACGCAGGGCTCAGCTTGATACAACCACAGAGGTCAAACTGAACAATATGTATGACAGTTCTATTAGGATTGTAAAACAATTGAATTTTCACTTTTACAAATTCCTCTCTTTTCTCATTGGCAATCATACCACAGTTTTTTATTTTTTATATTTACATTACGTACATATAACATGTATAAAGTAGACCTTTCATCTTCTTGTGGGGTCCACTTCCTAAGTACAACAGAGGGTCCTAGCATGATTTTGAGTCTGCTAAAAAAAACAATAAGATATATTATTATTATTATTATGATACAATTAACAGGTTTCTTTGCAAATCACTATAAACATGATTAAGCATGAAAGAAAAAAGTTGTTCTCCAATAACATGAATAAATACATACATGACATAAATGAAAAAATAGTAAATAATGAATCTAAAATTATATTTTAAGAAGTGAATCATCAATTAAATTCAATAAATACCATATATTAGATTTTGATTATTTTTTTTTACTCTAGTCTTGTCAGATCTGTTTTTATTTTTTAAAGAGGGCCAGTTGGCAGACCTTTATTATATATATATATACATTTTTACATGTATATTGATATTATATTTATTTGGATTTTACCCAAGTAATATTAGTTATCTTGGTGTAATCAGGGGTGTACAGAATTTTACACCGTTGTTGAAAATTCATACACCCTGAGGCGCAGCCGAATGGGTGTATGAATTTTCAACAACGGTGTAAAATTCCGTACACCCCTGATTACACCAAGATAACGAATTTATTTCTAATGAACAATTCCTTTACTCATTTTGAAACCAGGATGTAAAATTGTAAAAATGGTAAAGAAAAATTTTCAGCGTAACATTTTTTCAATGTCCATGTTGTTGCACATTGTCAAATACTTTTTTACTTTAATTTTGGAAAAATTCAGAAAATTGTTGTGATTCTTTGAGTTTTCAAAAAAAAAAAAAAAAATAATAATAAATTTTTTTAAGTTTTTAATTTTTTTTTTAATTTTTTTTTTTTTTTATTTTCTTATTATTTTTTTTTATTTTTATTTTAATTTTTATTTTTTATTTTGGCAAAATTTTATTTTTTTAAAAATTTGGGCAAAATTTCATTTTTTTTTTAAATTTTGGCAAAATTTTATTTATCCCGGGTGAACAAGGGTGGGGTGTTATTTACACCGGGGTAGTCAACCAATCAGATTGCTGTATTTTTGCTGCATAAGAAATAAGGTGAGTTGCCACTGTTGGCAGGAGTATATTTAGGGATTAAAGTTCAAATTTTGGCATAATAGCCCACATCTTATATTTTGTAGATGAATCCAATTTATATAATTTTCTATGTATACAATTAGGAAAGCAGACATTTTAGGGGGCATTGGGCATTGGCAAGTGGGCCCGGCCGCCCTGCTAATTTCAAACCCTCATTATTATTAAACTGGATTTAATCCTTAAAAAGTGGGGAGAGTAGATACGGTAGCTATCACTTGATTTTTGAAAATGTTATCCATGTTCCTGTATTTTCTTTACTCTTTTTTGGTCATGGTTTTTATTGTTTTACTCCCAATTTCCCCTAGATTTTTTCAATTTCACCCAAGCCATTCCCATCTCTCATACAATTCACGGATTATTCAATGTGAAGAGTCAAAAATTAGTTTTATGGTTCAATAAATTCAAAACAGATAATAGCCATTCATTAAATGGAGAGGGGGTCCAATCCAGGAGAAAAGGGGATTTCAAATATAATTTATTTATGTTCCCATACAAATGCGTTGATAGTTAAAAAAGGGTTTCAAACTGCCGGATCCCCCTTTTTTTTAATCCGTCACTGATATAACTATTAATTAATCTTATTCGGATTCTTTATCATAAATGATAATGACTGTATTGTGCACCATCTATTTCGAATTTTAGTAAAAATCTTTTATGGGGTTACTTTATATAAGATACGGACTTGAACATTGCATTATATGGGGGCACCCATCAGGTATTTCCAACACCTCCTAAACCAATCATTAAAGTTTTCTGAAATTATTCCATTTGTACTCGATTAATGCATTATGGACCTTCTATTTCTGTAAACTTACCAAAATTATATCACATGAATTAACCCCCTACGCAAAGCTGTCTTTATCCATTTTTTGTTATTTTAAAAGCGACAAGCTTGATTTATGTTATCATCAATTGGTCAACGGAGGACGGTGTAAATAATCTTTAAAAATGTAATAGCTATAACAGATAACTGTAAAGATACACTATTACAAAGTCCACAAGCGAATCATGTATTACATTTTAGGCATTTGATTTTAAATAAGACTGATGTAACAAAAATACAATTATTTTGCCATCTAAAAAATTTATCAGAAATATATTTGTATTGTCTGATGAAAGTAATTACACGTTATAGTTCCCTGGATAGTTCATAATATCACATATACACGTATATACCTTCAAATTGCTGTTGTTTAACTTTTTTCTTCAAAATCACGACTGGTCATACAGTTAAAAAATCTGAAATCGCTTCTAGAATACAGTCAGTTCTAGACTGATCGTACAGTAATTTATTTTGGGATCCTCAAGGAAAACATATTTTTTATGGGAAATACGAATATTCTACTTAAATACGAAAAGAATATTGAAACAGTATATATTTAACTGTAAACTGGTGCAAATATTTGCAATAAAAGATTATTTGCTTTGTACTACGAGAGCAAAATTGTCCATCGATTTCACCTTTTTCTACCAAGTTGATGTGATGCACACGTATATTTTATATTCTAATGCATATTTTCTGTTACAGTAACTCATATTTATGATGCTATATATTACCTTGAAGATGTTCAAAGCACTTTGTAGATATAGGAGTAAACAAATGATGAGAAAAGTTACCGTAGGCAAAACCGTCCTGTTAGCCGGTTGGAAATCATCGCTTCGAAAATCGCGACTTCCGGATAGCGTACAGAATAGTATCTACACTGTGAATAGAAAATGTGAATAATGCCCCCGAGGTCATATGTTATAGGACTATAAAGACACACTGAGGTCATGAGGAGCAGTAATATTTCAGTTTAAATTAAAGAACTCATACAAATAATTGTGGTGATTTTTTCATTGAATCTGAGACTAAGCTTCCTATTAAAACAAGAGTGAAGCGATTTAAATTAAAAAATAAAAAGAGTCGTGAAACGGTGTATTTAGAAAAAAATGGAGTGTTTGCCGGGTGGGTCTTTTCACCACCGAACACCCTAAAAAATGCCAACCACTAAGAAAAACCGTGAAAAGACCCACCGTGTTTTGCCAGTGGGGCGAGTTGACTTGCTTCCGTTTTTGTCAATCTTTGAATGATTTTCGGGTTTATGACATGACATGGATAACGTCAAATGGTTTTTCATGGAAAGTATAATACTAGGATATTCCTTAAACTGTGCATGATTATATTTACCCTTCATTGGAAATTGCGCTTTCAAAAAAACGAAACACTTTTGTCGCCGGTTGACTTTTTAAATGTATGTTTCGTTCTCCGGTTTCTTCCAATTAATCGCCAATGTAACACATTTCAATAAATCTGTTTATAATAACTTCTTAATTTGTATCAACTATCTAACTCACTATCTTTGTCCATTCTTTAAACAGTAAAACATCAAATCCAGCACAGCAGCAGACGAGCGTCCATGAATGAGGTATATAAGTGGACAAAATAAGTGTCGGAACGGAATACTGAAAACAGTGACGTATAACAGACGCATGCGCATTTGAATATAATTTTCAAAATGGCGGAAGATTTGAATATGAATTCTAATGATGTGAGAGATCAGGTAAAAACAATGAATGCAGAACATGCTGTGCCCTATTCATTAATCAAAGTTTTATCTATAAGAATAATATCTTTTGTGAACAGTTTTTCGATTATAATATATACCATGCCTTTCATGGGCAGCCTATTTGAAAGATCACATATTACAAGAATGATAGTGATACTCATTTTTGTACCGAAAAATCCCGTTTCGTTTAATGAAGATAAACTAACGTGAAGTTTGAATAGTTTTCCCACAATGCCAATGGATAAAACAACCCTCCGAACTGACTATTTGGTAAACTCGACAGGTGGAATAAGTAAAATATATACCAGTAACCACTCAAAGTTACAAACTTGTGCATTTTTTGTCACATATAAACTAAGAGTAAGAAAGGGGCCTCAATGGCCCAATGGTTTAAGTATTCACTACTGTTATAACAAGCCAGTCAACACTGAGGTTGTGAGTAAGGTGGTTTTCAGGCACTTCAGCTTCTTCCATCAATAAAAAACTGGCCACCATGAAATAGCCTAAATGTGCTGCTTAAAAGTGGCGGTAGCATAGAACAGATGCAGGTATACCAATACCATGCAACTGTTACAAGGAAAATATTATTGCATAGAACAGATACATGTATACTAATACCAACCAACCATTACAAGGACAATTTTCGTCACATAGAACAGATACATGTATACTAATAACCCCTCCTGATACATGGACATATTTTGTCACATAGAACAGCAACATGTATACTAATACCACCCAACCGCTACAAGGACAATTTTTTGTGACATAGAACAGATACATGTATACTGATACCCCGTCCTGTTACAAGGACAATTTTTGTCACATAGAACAGATACATGTATACTTATACCACCCAACCGTTACAAGGACAATTTTTGTCACATAGAACAGATACATGTATACTAATATCCCCTCCTGATACATGGACTTTTTATGTCACAGAACAGATACTGGTATACCAATACCACCCAACCGTTACAAGGACAATTTTTGTCACATAGAACAGATACAGGTGTACTAATACCACCCAACCATTAACTAGGACCATTTTTGTCACATAGATTAGATACAGGTATACTAGTACCACCCAACGTTTGCAAAGAAAAATTTTGTCACATACAACAGATACATTATATATATACTAATACCCCCAACCGTTACAAGACGTTTTTTGTCAGATATAACAGATACATGTATACTAATACCACCTTCTGTTACAAGGACAAATTTTGTCACATAGAACAGATACATGTATACTAATACCATCCAACCGTTAACAAGGACAAATTTTGTTACATAGAACAGACACATGTAAACCAACACCCCCTCCTGTTACATGGACATTTTATGTCACTTAGAACAGTTACAGGTATACTTTTACCACCCAACCGTTACAAGGACAAAATTTGTCACATAGATGATAGAACAGATACATGTATACTAACACCACCCAACCGTTTACAAGGACAAATTTTGTCACATAGAAAAGATACCAGTATACCAATACCATCCAAGCGTTAACAAGGACAAATTTTGTCACATAAAACAGATAAATGTATACTAATACCACCCAACCGTTAACAAGGACAATTTGCTACATATGTTTTTACATTTTACAGAATGTTGCAGAGGACGCCAACACCATTGAGCATGTTGAGACAGTTAAGGTAACATATGTCAACAGATAATTTAAATGTATATGCCGCCCTTCCCCCCTATATGTTGACAGTGGCATTAATATTTTCCCTTGTCCATACATCATGTACATACAAATTTGTTACTGTTAATCAATTTAGTTTGCCTCAACCAAATGTTTTGAAACTTATATACAATGCCAAGTACTTTAAAACACAGATGAAGTTCAATACACTTTTGAATCTATTTGTGCATTCATTATGTTCATGTCATAGTTATAAGTGGTTATGATTTTTAAGTCTCATGTTATGAAACTTCTAAACATTATGATTTTTATGCTTATTTTTATATGTTAAGCTTTATGATCATGTTAAAGTCACTTACATGTACTGTAAATTTATAAATGAAAATACAATATATGTTTTGTTTATTTTTTATCTACTTATTTAGGCTATTCAACCAAGAAGCCTGAAGAGGAGAGTCGAGAGACAATACCAACTTATTGTAAAGAGGGTATACACTTTTTGTCTATATTTTTTTATATATATACACATGTATATATATCTTCTTTTAAACAGAGAACTTTATCAACGTTTAAAACTTTGTTTTATTTAAGCATTACGTGATTAACTTAAAAATAAAAACAATAATTTATTAATTATTGATTTCACATCTCCAGAATTTCGTATTTAATACAGTATGAGTCATTGACTTGTCTATATATTCTTGTAATTTGCATTTTATTCATTTCTGCTTCATTATCTCTCTAATTTTAGGCCAAAAATTGGTATGAAGATGGCAGTACACCTCCAAACTTTGCAATGTTTTATTTGCAGAGAGGAGAAATTGTGACAGAAGGTATGACTGGTAATAAATATAAAAAGAACGGTTATGGATAAATGACACAAAGACATACAGACTCACTAACTGCAATACAATAAGAAATTTGGGAAACACATGAACTTTGATTAGCAGAAACTAACAGACAAACAACCTGGATGGTCCTTTACAAAACAAAATCAATCAAACCAATTAGAAAGGGCACAGCAAAATGTCCAAGTATTTAATTTAAAACAAATAGGTTTGATAAGACAAGGATACCCAAATGGCCAAAAAACTAATATTTATTAAATTATTTTCAAACATTATATTTATACAAGCCAAATACCTAAACAATTTAATCTACATTCAAAATATATTACAGGACCATCTCACATGGCAGGATTTCTAAAAGATCCTGTAGTTCTGAAAAAGTTCAAGGAGGTGGCACTGGAAAGGACAGTCAATTTTCACACTGCCTCAGGTATTATGATACCTGACACTTAGGTTATATTGTTATACCTAAGCTATTTTTTATATTTTAATGTGTTTTTTGCCTGTGGGAGAACACATAGTAAATAATATTTATTGTTGCTTTTTGTTGTTAGTGTGATGAATTGTGATATGACTGTATAATAACTTCATACATTGTGTGTAAACTTCAATCTTTTTGTCATTATTTTTAATTTACACTACCAGCATTTGGTTGAACCTTTTTTATACTATAATCCTGATAAAAATTTACTATTTTTTCTGCCCTTTTAGAAAAAGCAGCTGAACCTGAGACTGAACCGTTTGAAATGCCATATACCTGGGATGTAGGCGTTTTCCTGCTGCCAGTTTTATTGGCAAGAGAGGGAATAAACGGTATTAATTAAGATAAAATTTAAGAGGAAAAGTAACCTGAAGAATTTATCCCTTTCCATAAACAGGGACAATCTAATTTTAGGAAGCTGAATTCCATTTACTATGTTTACCCTTCAATTTCTTTGCCAATTTCTTTGAGTAAGGTTGGTGCTAGTTGGAGATATAGCCTAATTCCAAGTGTTAGATTTTCATTTTTGTTGTCTATGCATTTAGGCAGTAGCCATCAAAATAAAACAACAAAATTATTCAGGAAAAAAAAAAATTGTTTGTTAATTTGTATTACATAGAAAAAAACAGATGCCTCACTCAAGTTTAATAAACAATTATAGTTATAAAATGGAGTACCTAATTTATTCTTTTGAGTTAGTGACCAATTATAATAGGAGGTTTAAATGTGAATGTAAAGAGGATTTTTTTTTCCCCAGGGAAACATGCCTATAGGGAGGAAAACAGACCATCTTGGTGGCCCGAGCATGTAAGATTCTGTTCACCAAACAGTTTTTCAACAGGTAACTACAATGTTTACTACTTCACTTTTTTGGTCTTTCTTGGGAAGAACTCTGTTTGGTTTGTATATATGTACTTATTATTGCTATAATTCAGGATAAGTTTTGTGAAAGTGACATTACAATTTCTGTTGACTGAATTTTTTACATTTTACCCCAACTATATAGTACTTATGATCTAATGCATTTATACAAAACACCTACATATACCATATACACAAGGTCCCACATTAAGTGTACAGTTGAATTAATTAAAAAATTGATAAAATTTGTGTTTTCTTGATTCTAGCTAAAAAAATGTAATTATAAGTATCATGAGTATTGAATGCTTCTTTTTATAACTTCATAGGGATGGAAAAGTGTTTCTCTAATTTTTGTGCTATTTTTATCCTGACCGATGTGAGAAAAATATTTCTCCTCACTAGTGAACAATTTGTTCTTGGCAAATGATTAGTCAAAATTTGATTATGACGTCAAAATGTTTTGTTTTCTTCTCAATTTTCCTATTGTGACGTCATGAAAAAAGGCGACCTTGCCTGATGACGTCGCATTTAAAGAGCACAATTTTCTGAAAATCTTTGAAAAAGAATGCTAAAATGCATTAGAGAAACAGATTCCCACACTATAATTCATGGATTACGATATTTCTCCACTCTCGACAGTTAAATCTATTATTTAAAGGGCTCGGCAAGCCTCACGCTTTAAATAATAAGATTTAACTGTCTCGAGTGGAGAAATATAGTTATACACCTGTTGCAGTGTAAGAATCTATATTGACCCGTGCACACATTTTTAGAATGAAGCGTGGAACAAAATGTACTTCAGGCAATGCTTTTACACCCGTATAAATTTACGAAAACATTTATATATTTATACCTTGTTGAACATTCACTTTGTGGTATCCTGTACCAATCAAATCAATAAAAAAAAATTGTATCTCACGAATAATAAGAAACCCACAGTATATTCATATGGATATTTATAACTTTTTCATTTCTTTCTCTATTTTGTATTTTACTTATGTTGCACAAAGGCTTAAAAAAGTGTTTATCATCAGATGAAAGTGAGATACTTTGATGGGATTTAAAAGAATAATATATGTCATTTTTACCTGTAGATTCTAAACGACTTAATGTAACATAAGGGTTGTTATTGGATCATATATTTGCAAAACTGCAAACATATGTATACGCTGTATGTCCTGACTCAGAGTATCAAATTGCATTGTTCATGTTGACTGCTTGTTGTTTCAGTTTGCATATATCTGAATTGAAGTTTTGAGTATCTAAATATCCAATTGTATTAATCATGTCGACTGCGTTTGTTTTTTTTTTTTTTTTTGTTGCCTGCATTTCTGCATAACAGTTTTTGAGTATTAAATTGCATTGCTCATGTAGACTGCATGTTATTTTTTTTATTTGCATTTGTGCGTTAAAGTTTTGAGTAGCAAATTGCATGTTGTGTTTGTTCTTTATTTTCTGCATTGCATTGAAGTTTTGTTACAAAAACAATTTTATTTTATATTTTAAAAGTTTTTAACTGATTAAGGGCTGTTCTTGACGATAAGACAATGGGGATGGCTCTGAAGACACCTTTTTCAACCCATATCATGCAAAGATTTTTTTTTAATGTAGGCACAGTAACCTATTTAATTTTACATATAGGGCCTTTAAAGGGCACCATTTAATATTTTCTAGAAAAGCATTAAAGAATTTCACTTTTCTGTTTAAAAGCTCAACTTTTTCAATAAATCTATTATAGATATAAATTTGTTTGTTTTGGATCAACCTTAAAAGGCAAACTTTTGTCAATATTATGATAAAAATATAAATACCACTGTTTAAGGTGGTACCTAACACTACACGGAGAGAACTCTGTAAAGTCAGCTAAACGTTTTAATTACGTTCTGTTGTAAAAGGAATATTAAGCTTCTAAATGATTAAAACTGGTGCTTGTCAAACTGCTATATAACCAGTGTTTCTTTCCTGACCAAACGGTTGGTTCAATAAAAATTAAACGAGCCAAATTAACTTTAGTGAAATTGTTGGGTACCACCTTAAACATTTTAGATTGGACGACATCTTTTTTGAATTCCGAAATAAACCAATTAAATCGGTTCTTGCATTTGAAGTTATCTCTTGTATGAGTCTACAAATCAGCTGCAGTAGCTATTTTATCAACAGCATGTAGAAGTGCACTTTGAAGCTGTCTATGAAATTTAGGGGAGATACAGATTTTTGAACATCACCTCTTATTTTATTTGGCTTAAAATATATTCTGACTTAATGCAATCATTTCTATATCTTGATAGTTGTTGAACTGAAAGATTATCTCTCTTTTTTTCTGTTTTTTGAATGCTTAGTATCAACACTTTTTGGAAGAAACATGCATATGTAGATATTGTTTTTCATTCCCTATATATTTATATAAATTTTTATTATGTATTCTTTTCATATATATATATATATATATATATATACAAGTATGTAGTAACTGATATTTTACATACACCTCTAACAACGCAAGACTTATGTTATATGAACATTATCTACGGGTCATACACCTCTAACAACGCAAGACTTATGTTATATGAACATTATCTAGGGGTCATACACCTCTAATTACGCAAGACTTATGTTATATGAACATTATCTACGGGTCATACACCTCTAACAACGCAAGACTTATGTTATATGAACATTATCTAGGGGTCATACACCTCTAACAACGCAAGACCAATGTTATATGAACATTATCTACGGGTCATACACCTCTAACAACGCAAGACTTATGTTATATGAACATTATCTAGGGGTCATACACCTCTAACAACGCAAGACCAATGTTATATGAACATTATCTACGGGTCATACACCTCTAACAACGCAAGACTTATGTTATATGAACATTATCTACGGGTCATACACCTCTAACAACGCAAGACCAATGTTATATGAACATTATCTAGGGGTCATACACCTCTAACAACGCAAGACTTATGTTATATGAACATTATCTACGGGTCATACACCTCTAACAACGCAAGACCAATGTTATATGAACATTATCTAGGGGTCATACACCTCTAACAACGCAAGACTTATGTTATATGAACATTATCTACGGGTCATACACCTCTAACAACACAAGACTTATGTTATATGAACATTATATGTAAGTGATAACTGCCGAAAGCTATTCTTGACAAACTTATACGTAGCATGTTTTTAATCCTTAATACCCGCTTTCGGCAAAACGCGAATTAATATTATTTAATAAAAAGATATTTGATTGGTTTATTTTCCGTATGTCAATCAGTCTTTTGTATTTGTATTTTATATTTGTTTTTATGTTGTTATTCAGTTATCATGTTTTGATATTTGAAATATATGGATGTGAAATAAATATGTAAACTTTCCAGCGACTTGGACTTTATCTAAACTACCGCTAGTTTCCCCCGAAACTAATGAATGTGAGAGAGGTGACCAACAACCTGGTCATACTTTCATAACAAGGCTGTTTTCATCACTGTTTTCATCACTGTTGAAACAATATACAATTCTTTGGCTGATCTATTCTTAAACGACTTCTTTAGTACCCTCACAATGGTATTAATGAGAGTAATGCCTCCAACATTTATATTTATGTCTCCCTTTAAGTTATAAATAGAATACTTAATAAGAAAAATTGATGAAATTTATTCCACATGCTATAAACTTTAAAAGAGCACAAGCATGTGTAAGTTTTGACATCACCTGCAGGACAGTACTGCACGATGAGGTGGTCAAAAGTGGAGGTGCATGGTTAGTTTATAACAATAAACTCGCACATGATGTCTCAAACCATCAAATGCTTGCTTGAAACACAAGATAAGTAAAACAGAAAGCAGGTAATTACGCCCTTTGCTTTATCCAACACCAAAGATGAAGAAATGTATGATAAAGTTATGATAAAGTTATAAATAATGGTATATTATTCTGTATCAACATTGCAGATGCAGATTTAGGGGACAGACCCCCTCCTCAGTAGCGGATCTAGAACTTTTCAAATGGGGGGCCCGTTGACTGACCTAAGGAGAGGGACCTCCCCAGTCATGCTTCAATCAGTGATTCCCTATACAATCATCCAATTTTTTCCCCAAGAAAGGGGGGCAGGGCCCCAAGGTCCCCGTGGATCCGCCTGCCCTATGCCCCCTTTCTGATTTTTTTTTATATATATGGGAATCGCTGAAGCATGACAGAAGTAGGCTTCTCTTATGCAGTCAATGCATGGACCCCCACTAATATAAAATTCTGGATCCGCCATTTACTAGTTCTTTACTGCATTGTATAAGGGACGAAGGATGTCGACTACAGTAACTATTGTTTTTCGTCATTTAAACACGATAATAGTGTTTCTTTCCCCTAAATCTTATGAGCCGCATTGAACAGGATGATTACCTCAGACACTCTGAAACTTTTTCAAGTACTTTCTATATGCTCATGTGCATTTACTTGTAAGCATAGATTTGTACTTGGACAGATAATCAGAATGATCAACAATCAAGTATTGGCAATGTTAATTGGTCACATTTGAAATAGTTTGAACAACCAAACCAGGTAATTTTTAATTTAGCCTTGCATGTACAATGTCAATGTATATATGCAATTGGTCATTTCTATAACACAAGGGTTACAAATAAGAAAATCCTTAATAATATATGCAAATGTAATTTAGTGCCATAAATTAGGGTGGAATGTATATATATCTTGTAGAGTTATGACTCTAGAAAAGATACATATAAACATTGATAGAAATAGAATTTAAAACCAACAACTGTTTGTAATTGCATCTGATCCACTATCAAGGGAGATAATCTATGCCAAATAAAAAGATAAATATTAATCATTTGATGATTATATATGTGCCCCTTTTATGGAAATTCTTCAAGAAAAGGTGATTTAATGATTAAATTTTTCATATAGAAAATGGAATAAATATTGGGATGTGTGAAATTCAGGTGAATTTGTATCTCATGTTAGAAAAAATTAACTCAAGAATGTTAAATTTCTCTATTAATAAATTCAATGTTTTAATTCAGATAAAATTAAATATAAATTTTTCACATGAACTTTGTTATTATGAATTATTCACGTGAATTTAATGTAAAATATTCACATGAACTTCACTGAAAATTGATTTTTTCAAAGTAAATTAAGATTTTCAATGGAATACATACCTTACAAGGTATAAGATGTAAATAAACAATTTTAATTTCTAATTTTGATTTAATTTTTTTTCATGTGAATTTCACGTGAATAATTTAACGTAAAAATGATGTGAAAAATTGAACTTCATGTCAACAAAATGTGCCTGTGTAATACATGCGTTACACATGCGTTTTACTACATGCGTTACACATGCGTTTTACTACATGTGTTACACATGCAAATATCGCACGTGTCACATGCGTTATCCAACACATGCGTGACACAGGTGTATTTCTGACATGTGATTCACATGCGTGTGTTACGCATGTGAACCACACATGATTACCATGCGTGGCAAGAAACATGTGTATTACGCATGTAACACACCTGTAACACATGCGTTTTTTGGTACATGCGTGACACATGTGTGGCATTTTTGCCCTAGTATATATACGTCATGTTATCTTAGGTGTATAGTTGTCTAATTTACAATCATCTATCTCTTTTTTTATACCGAAGAGTAGTTTAGATCACGAAATCTACAACTTATAAATATTAGCAGAAATATATTTCTGTGAAATATCCAAAAACTCTGGAACGACATATAGAAAAACATTCCAAGTTGGCAGGAATATAACTGTTAAAAGTCCAATAACTCTGGAACGACAAATTGAAAAACATTCCAAATTGTACTTGATCATACATTCGCCAATACCATCAACAACATAGCATGTGAAGTATTTTTATCTAAGCATACACAAGATGGTGTGACTTGAAAAAAGAGTACCTGATCTTACTGGTAAAGTCATTTTTGCAAATGTAATATTCTGGACTTACCCATCCGGAGATTTTAAAGTCCAAGCTTTGAATAAATCGAATTGGTTTGACTTCCCCGACAGTCAACAGTATACTCAAGGTTGTATTTTTTTTGATTTTATTTGACTGAAAAAAATCCCGTAACTATAAAACAAAAATACAGGAAAAAAAAATCAAAACGGATAAAGGATCGTTCTTTTATTAGCCCAAAATTGACGTAATAGCGTAGGGAGTCCGTCAGAGCATATTGGAAAGTTGTCTTTATTCTGATGGTTTAAGGCCATAACTCTTGTACACCCTAACCATTTTTCAATCGAAAATGAGCTTACTTTCATATGTTTTCAATCCAAATTCCATGATGATTGATCAAAACATTCTGCATATTTTATACGACAAGTGAATTTACACACATATGAACAACGGCAATACAATAAGATACATCGCTTAGATGAAGGGTCTTGAAATAATACTACAAAATCTCCAAACCTTTAATGACGTATTATAAACCAGACTTGTTTGGAGACAATGTAATCAAATAAACACACAAGATTTTTAAAGATTTAAATCGATAATTATTAAATATATCAATACGTGTGTACAGTCGTAAATTTTTTTTCCATCGACACACACAATGTTTAAATGTAGAATGAACATTTACCGTCTTACCTGACTGCTTATTGGTAATATTTGAATTATCTCCCTTTGTTCTTCTATGTTGTACAAAGTACAAGAATTCGACAACAGCAGAAAACAAACGAAAGTCTAGTATATATCAACACCACTAGCAATTTATTGAAGAAATCGCTGAAAAGATATGGACTACGCATACGTATCATTATTCACCAATGCTATTGTTTTAGCATTGATGGCCATGTACGTTTACGAAAATGAAAGAAGAATGGGGGGAATTTTAGTCAAGCGTGATCGAACAAGTAATGAGAAGTAAAATCAATCAAGGACAAACAACGATTTGAATAAATTAAACTTATTTACGAATTCCAATAACGTTCAAAAAAATTATTCGTATTCGTATAGTTTTTTTACCGTGTATTTTGCAACTGTGTGAATTCAGTTAATAAACATTGACGGTATGCATACTTCTTCGTGTATCAAATAACTAAACAGTGATTCTCTCGAAAAAAACAATAGTTACTAGGGGACATGAAATCCATAAAAAAAAAATGTTTTCGAGGAGTTTTTTTGCGTTTTTCTGTATATTGTGTGTAAACATACATATATTATCAAACATAACTTGTATTTGTTGTTAACTACTAATTCCAAGATTACCATCCACAGCGGTGACTGATATATTCAAAATCAATTAATATTGATAGAAAAAAAGAAATGGAAAAAGGGGGGCTCTCCCCGTGTACCTCTGGAAGTAATAACCCGTTCATACTTTGCCTTTTTGTTCAAGTTCAACCCGAAATAATAAAGCTTATATTGATAATCAAAGTAATTCAACTAGCACGAGGGTACACAAGTCATAATTATTTTGACAGTTTTTTTTCACTTCGTACATTTATTAAACCATGGAAGTAATATTTAAATATTACTTCCATGATTAAACAGAGAAAATTTTCTCCCTGTGTTTATATTGTATTTGGACGATACCAGACTTATATACTATACAGTTAATTTTTAGTCCATACTAAATCATAAAAAGAAAGATTTAAATCGATCTTCCAATGAATCAACATTAGGTATTAAATGTATCGTCTAAAGTTAGCTGAGGAACCGTAGCTCTTATGTCATTACGAAATTGTTTTAATAAGAAGAAAAATACTCTGAGTAGTCATTCAATGCTTTTGGTCATGTTGACATTTTTATAGATCTTGTATTGTTGATAAGTTGTGCTGTTTACTGTATCGTTACCCATCATTATAGTTTATGCCTAAAATAAATAGAAGATGTAAAAGTATTATTTTTATAACCCTTACTTCTATGAGGGGTCAATTACTATCTTCGACCATCGGCAGTTAACTAATTTGTAGATAATTTTGGCTGAATATTGTGTCATCCAAATTTTCTCTGTAATTAGTTTTTGCAACAAAAATATCAATAAAGATAAAATATCGGTTAAAAGTCCATTTTTTTATAAGGACATCAACTCAAATATTTTGCGAATTGAGGATTATAGCCATGAAGACTTGTTTGTAGATCTTTTATTGTTGCCAACGTTCGATTTATTTTTAAAAGAAGTAAGCTTTATGAAATATATATTTTTAAGAACTAAATTAAAGCAATTTTGAAATTGTATGATAGAGTGGAAATTCAAGGCCTAAAGTGATGTGTATTACGACAATATCATATCACACTAGGTATGGCTTAGTTGGTATAACCTATATATGTATATATTTACAGCACTGTCCCAAAATTTTGTGGCAGTATTTATACTTTATCATCAATATGTGTTATGGTACAAACAATTATTTTATTGATACCTAATATCAATTTTGAGTTATATTAGGGTATCCAAATAATAAATGCCCCATATTATGATAAAATAATTTGAATTGTTGGCTGTGTTTCATCGTGTGTTTGAGAAGTACATATTCAGACTTGTTTTGTATGTTAATGGCAGATTTTAAACTTTCATTCGGTAAATGCATCACTTTTCAATAGTGTTGTCAACGGTTAACCGGTTAACCGTTCGAACGACCGAATACCAAATACCAAAATCGCTAACCGGTTAACCGGACTTTTTTCAATTTTGGTAGATTTGATATATTTGTATAGAAATTATTGAATAGTTATGTTTTATTTAAAAATTGTCGTCGTGTTAATTAATTAGACAGATCAATTATCCAGTATATTGATTGTTATTGTTAATCCTAAAAACATAAAATTAATTAGAACTTGTCTCTCAGCTTGGGGCAGGATCTTAAAGAGACATAATTAGTTTACATGTTTTTTTAACAGTAACTTTAAATCAGTAATGCGATTAAATTTTATGATTTACTTCATAAGTTCGTTTTTCATCTATTTTTGTGTAGACCTACATCTAAATGTGCAACCTCCGTCGTGCAAGGCGTAGTCTTACTTGAAACGAATTGCTTACTAAAAATTGTGATATGCAAACCAATGTGAATGTTCTCAATGAATACGTGATAGTACGAGTAACATGCTTGAAGAAACAAGCAAACAAAGCAAAGAAATAGGTCGTACGGTGACTTATAGTTGTTAATTTCTGTGTCATTTTGGTCTCTTGTGGAAAATTGTCTCATTGGCAATCATACCACATCTTCTTTTTTATAATTAATCATTTCAAATTGAAACACTTCACATTATTTTCGAAGACAACAAGAGAAAAGAAAAGAATAATTGGTTTCAGACATATATAATCCTACGAGATATAGAAGTTTTATTTTATTTTTCAATCTTAAGTTGGTACAGACGCTATAGTTGATACGGTGCATCTGATTATTAAAGATCAAACTTCATCAGGAATCCTCAAAGCAAGCCGTATAATGCCAAAAGGACAATATTAAATTTTAAAAGCGTAAATTTATGACTTGGATGAAAGGTTGTCAAATAACACTCATAGTCTACATCTTATATCTATGTGTAGGGTACTATTGATAAGGCTTTCAAACCCCAATCTGAACTATACCGGTTAACCGGTTAATCGGTCGAACGATTGTCCGAGTAACCGGTTAGGCAAAAGTGTACGATTTGACAACACTACTTTTCAGTTTTCATTTAAATTATGTTTTCAGGAAATACACCTACAGACAAAATTACGACTGGAAAAGGTATATTAACTTAAAATATAAAATATTTCATCTCTAGTCTGCAGGTATGTCGTTCATATAATAGGGGTCTATTATTATCAATACCCTTTAATTTCTTAAATTATGACTCCAGTACGATCTATACTTGTGTATTATGTAATTGTGAAGACATAAAAATAACATCACTCCATTTTATAAAGAGGAGAAATGCATGTACATGTACCAAGTTAGGAATATGACATATGTTTCTGTTCGTTATCTTTGTTTGGGCATTTGATTTTGCCATTTTATGGAGGTCGTTTTTTTTTTTGCTATTTGACTTTTTCCTAATACGTTATGATTATAGACAATACGAAGATTTGCATGTATTGAATTTTAAAGCTTTTGCTAAAATTCAACTCAATGCAGTACTAGTATGCTAAATAGAACCTCCCATAAATCAGTCTATATTTTGCTTTGTTTACTCATAATAAAGATGCCATCATTGTTGAAAAACACTTTTAAACTTTTTTTGAAGGTGTGACCTTTCACGGTGCGACAGCGGACAAAGTTGTAGAATTACTTTCCAATAGATGTGGTTGTAAACAAGACAAGAAGTGCAATAACGACAATGAAGACTCGGAGGAAACACAAGGACCATGTAAAGGTAACACTTTTAGACTGCAACATATTTAAACATTACAAATACAAATCAAACTTTTACATTTGCATTTGTCACGTACAGTTAGTCTTTCAATCGAACATCCAGGTTCTATTGTCATAATGTGTCTGACTGATTTTCTCTTTAGTTTGGGCATTGAATAGATTTTTTTTTTATTGTTTTTTTCATTTGTGCAATTTTTTTTTGTACATTGACTTGTAGAAAAACTTATCTGATTTTTATGTACAGTTTCTGTCTCACATTCAAACTTTAAAAGGGGCATTATCTAAGAGATATAAAAAAAAACATGATTTTTTTTATTAGTTTAATCATTAATGAAAGTGAAAAAGTGAGATACTAACTCGCTTTTAGCAACCAGTTGGGTTGAGTTTTGTCAAAACAAGCAAAAAACATCGCTAATGATTTATTCATTGTAAGTGAATTATTCGACCCATTAAAATCCGTATTCATTTGAACTTAAATTGAACCCTTCAGCTAGAGATGGGTTACGCATGAACAAGGCGTGTTCAGCTATCAAAAAGAAAAGATTTTCAACATTTGAAGATAAAAAATGGTAAAGCATTTGGTTGATTGATTCGATCTACAACATCCCATTCTTATACAGGTAAAAACGATTACAATCTAATTAAAATCAAATCCTTTAATTGCTCCTGTTCAAGGATGCGCGACATATCAGAACAGGAGCAATTAAGGGATTTAATTTTAATTAGATTGATACGATTATTAACATATTTTTCAAACATATACTATGAAATCAAACAGACCTAGAAAAATCCAATTGGTCGAGTTCGCTATCTATTTATATCTATTTTTATGTTACATCGGGTCGTATAACCGTCGGCAGTCTTCGGAGGTAACCTCGATGGTTATTAAAATGGCGTCTAGACTAAAGTGCACACGGAAGGCTGACACATTATAACAAAGTCATGCACTTTTAATTGTTTCTTTTGGACTTTTTGTAATTTCAATTTACGTTTTAGTATGTTATGAATCAAAGATAATGCCCCTTTAACTTTTCATTGATCTCTCCTTGGTTTCGGATTGGGGTGCTCGCTGAATTAGGGATTGGTTTTCCTTATGAATTTTTATAAGGACCACCTGTGGTAGCAATACACAGTTAGAAGTATAGTTTCGCATTATGGCCATGGTGAATTCTTTAAATATGAAAGTTTTTGTACAATACAATTGATTTTTAGATAGTTGAAGAATAAAATAGCCTTCCTAGTGGGGTTATATGAACATTTAGATTGTTTTTAGCATGTTTTATAGGCCATTTTTCTGTTTGACAGTCCGTATTTTCCTATCCGTACAACCCATAGGTCTAGAAATTATTGTAGTGTTTTTCAACAATGATTTGACGCTCGATCTTTTCGCTCGATCTTTTCAATTCAATATAATGGAAAAACGAGCAGAAATGCATATGATTTTTTTTTTTGACCTCTTGATAGATATATGTCTATGGTTTCAGGAAAAGTATCACTCTAATTGATTGAAATTTTCCTTTGGACCAAGTTTTTGAGACTTCTGTGACATGTTCACCACCCTTTTTGCAATATGTTGTATCAAATAAATGCAGATTGTTGCCATGGTAACATCAAAAAGAGATTATATCTCACCATTATAACTATTGGAAATCAAATCTATGGATGATTCTCTTTCCATAAATATACACATGCATAACACAAATATTAAGCCTTATTGGTTAGGAAGGAAAGGAAAGAGGGTGTTTACAAATTATGAGTGTCAATTTTAAGTTTTTTCCTAACTGTGTATTGCTACCTGTGTAAGATTCCGGATTAACAAACATATTTACGTGTACTTAACTTAAAGGTATATAAAAAAAACTTATTTTTGTATACAATGGCTTGACATAATTTATGTTGAACTGCTGCCGGGCTGTAAAAATCAAAATTGGCAGATGCACTATCGAATTAAAAATTCTTTACAATTCAATTTCACATGGATCCCTCTACCAATCTAAGTTGCTGTTTCAGTGACTCATTACAACATTCGTTTTTGTTTGATACATTGTTGCTTTAAATTAGACAAAAGAAAGACTTGGTGTTGCCTTTTGATACGTTTATATAGTCCATAATGCATTCTTATATTTGATGTGTTCCACTTGGTTTTATTTTGTAACCCAGATTTGTTTTCGCTAATCGATTTATTGAACAGCGGATTACTACTGTTGCCTTTATTTAAAAAATAATATTATATCCAGCAAAATAGATAAGAGACTACAGTTTACCACAGTCGTTAAACCATGCATTTTGAACGTACAAATTCATATGAAAGTTTCATAAGGAATCACATTAATAACAATTGTACGTCTCCTGGGAAAGAGTCTCCGTCGAAACCCAACTCAGTCAAATTGTCACAAAAGAAGCAGAAACATTGTATCGGGCAACTATATTATAATTGCTATTGTGAAACTTATGTTTTTATCGATTTTAGTCGTTCTTTCTTGTAACCCTGTTGGAGCATTTTTGTTTTAGTACCATACCCCTGTCAAATTACGAGGGAACATGATAGCTTGTGTTACTACTAAGATAGAGGAAGGTGAAAATGTGAAACTAATATCGTCATATTTACTGTAGATTCTAGTTTCAAGTTGTCAAATTCATAGAAATTATCAGAAGACGATTTCCATCTACAGTAGAATCCTTCACAATGTATTTCAAATTCACTCAGATATGTACAATGCAAACACTCGCTAAAATCTAAGTTATTGAGTGAAAGGACATCATCGATATATATTAACAAGAAAGAGGCAGGGTCAATATTGTTACCCTGTATTAAAAATTAAATGCGTTGTTCAAACATTTCTTGAATTTCAATAGGTAAAGTCTATACAAAACACTTTTAACTTTTTTGATAAAATTCAAAAGTTATTCAGCGCTACAAGCTGCTGTTGAAACATTTTGTTATTTTTTTTAAAATTGCACCAAAAGATGTCACCAATTAAAATGAAATAATGTGTATATCCGAGAGACAATATTTACCTTTGCTTCTAACAGAACATTGGTTCATGTAAATACGCTTCAATTACGATCGAATAAAAAAAAATCGAAAAAAGTTTGATTGAAAATTATTTTGAATTCACATCTGATTGACATCGCTGGTTTTAAAAGTAGACATTATCGCAGTATTTGTGAAGGCTCATCATGTACTGAAGAAAGAATAATTGTATAAATTCTAGAAAGATTTGCGGCTGAACATCTAAAGGTAAATTATTCTTATATTTTATTAATGTTTTAATTTATCAATTAAATCGATCCTTCTACAAATACTACATACATTAATTATAGTCAAGAGACCATCTGACTGTAAGAACTTGGATAGATCTACGTGTAAAAGTGGAATCTACAAGATTTACCCTGAAAAGAGTGACAGTTTCAGCGTTTACTGTGAAATGGAGAAGCATGGTGGGGGTTGGACTGTGAGTTGAATTCAATCGAAAATAACGTACATTTGTGTTAATATAAACTGTTTTAAAACCACATTTCCTCACATACTGGATCAATTGTGAATTTCAATATGAAGTAGTGCAAATATTAACAACAACTTTATAAGTTTAAAAAGAAACAAAACAACAAAAATAAAAATACGGTAAAGAACTTAATTCGTAGATATGAAATTAGAAGTGGGAATCGGCTATTAGGAATACTTACTAGAGGGGTTGATGTAAGAAGTCCATTGCTAGAATCGGAAATACGAAGGAAACACCCTTGATGAATAAAAATAAGTAAAGGCGTTATCAACAAGATTTATACAACAATAAAACAAAGGAAAATAAACTCATAATAGATACCAGGATTGAAATTTTATAATTACGCCAGACGCGCGCAAGTCCCTTAAAGAAAAATGTGTATTAGTTCCGTGAAAATGGACGTCACACTAAAGTCTAAACTCCGAAACACATAAATAAACAAAAATTTAAAAAAAGATACAATACTAACAAAGTCCAGATGTTCTTGACTTGGGACAGGCGCAAAAATACAGCGGGGTTAAACATTATATGTGAGATCTCAACCCTCCCCCTACAACTTAAGCCAATTAAGAATAAACAAACACACGGCAATACGTCCAGCCCTTCAAATAGTGATTCTTAAGATGGCTCGAGGGTACAAAAAAATCAGCAAAAATTGAAACATTTGTTTTTCATTACAAATTTTATTTATTACACTATTATGGGGACGAAGTCCCCAAGAACAGTAAAAAAATCAATAAAACAAAAAACAAATCGGGAAAATTTTCCAGAAATTTTCATTGTACTAATGAACTCAAAATCGTTCAATTTTTTTGATGTCATGTTTTGAATTCCAGCATCTGCGCAGAAATCTAAAATGTACTTCCTTTTCCGGTCTCGTTTGTATGAAACTTTGAGTAAAATATATATTTATCAGTCTAGTATAAAATAGGAAGGAACGCAATACCAATTTCATCTTTAATAATTCCTTGATATGAAAAAACGTTACCTGGCGTGCTTTCCATTATCCGGTTCGTATCGACGGAACCGGTTCAGGATAATAGAACATCCAAGGGCAGACGATACGATCCAAGATGGCTTCCGCTGTACCAGTTATTTCTTATAGTTATCCCTTTTTAGACGATTTTTTAGATACATCTACACTTTTTGATTATTTTATGCAATTTGAAGATTCAGTTTATAATGACCATTTTGTTACACCTTTAAGAAATAACATTAACCGTATACAAAATTATTATGAAACGGTTATTCCAATTTATACCTTGGATGAATTTAGGTCTCATTTTCGTATGAGCAGGTCTACTGTTGAACAACTTTGTTCACAGTTAGTACTTACTGGGGAAATACCCACCATACATGAACACGGAAGGTCCCCGATAGAGTCGGAAAAACAGCTCCTGATGTACATATGGTAAAATTTATCATAATAGTAGTAAAAAGAAACAAAAACGAACATTAGTATCCATTACACACGTTTCACAGAAGCCCAAAAGTATGAACAACACAAAAACCATCATATTCATGATATTATTGATTGAAACCCAGGGCTCTAGAATGGAACGCAAAAGTTACTGCTCCACATGTGGCACCAATTATATGATATACCATCAGTGGCAGTATCATTGAGACCTGCCAAAGAGATGTGTAGGATATAAGAATTGTTCTTTTGAATAAAATGTCAGGATTTACAAGAAACTGTACTGTCTTTAATAAAAGAGATAATGAAATTATATAAAAAAGAAGATGTGGGATGATTGCCAATGAGACAACTATCCACAAAAGACCAAATAGTTATCAAAAGTACCAGGATTACCAAAATGACACAAACATTAACAACTATAGGTCACCATACGGCCTTCAACAATGAGCAAAATAATAGCTATAAAATGCCCCGATAAGACAATGTAAAACAATTCAAAGGAGAAAACTAACGGCCTTATTTATGTAAAAAAATGAACGAAGAAACAAATATGTAACACATAAACAAACGACAACCACTGAATTACAGGCTCCTGAATGGCATGTAAACCACATGATAAATATGATATATTTCAGTTGACTTATATACATGTAATTTATGAAGAATAAACATAAACCTGTGGCTAGACATGTAAACCTTACAATAATTTCATACACCATGTACACCAAATAGAGTAAAACTGTTGTATAGAGTATAATAAAAAAACAGACCAAAACACAAATACTTAACTATAACCACTGAACCATGAAAATGAGGTCAAGTTCAGATGACACCTGCCAGTTAGACTAGTCCTATAATATATGGCTGAAAGTACACCTTATAGTCCTTCTTAGTTCTATACACCAAATATACTTGACCTATTGCTTATTGTATCTGAGATATGGACTTTACCAACAATGAGGTACACACATACCAAATATAGTAATCCTATTATCATGATTATAACAAGGATTTGTATAGTGAGATCTCACCATACAAATCCTTGATTATGATAAGAGAATTTAACATTACATAAAATTCTTTTTTCAAGTAGTCACTGATGTACTGTATTTGTCATTTGTTTATGTTATTTATACCAGTTTCTCGTTTTTTTTTTATATAGAAGGACAAAAGATACATGAGGGAAAGTCAAACTCATTTTAAACTCAAAAGTAAACTGACAAGGCCATGGCTAAAAATGAAAAACAGACAAACAATAATACAAAGGACACAACATAGTAAATTAAAAAATAAACAACACAAACCCCACCAAAAACTAAGGGTGATCTTACGTTCTCAGAAATGTTAAGAAGATCCTGCTCCATCTGTGGCACCCATTCTGCTGTTTATGTGATTGGTTGGTTTTCCCGTTTGAAAGGTTTAACATGTCTAGTACATTGACCTATAATCAAATTATGGTTTACTTTTATAAATTGTTATTTGGATGGAAAGTTGTCTTATTGGCACTCATACCACATCTTCCTATATCTTCTAAACCACAAAAATGAGGTCAAGAATATTGGACATATAAATTATTATTTGGATGGAGAGTTGTCTTATTGGCACTCATACCACATCTTCCTATATCTACTAAACCATGAAAATGAGGTCAAGAATATTGGACATATAAATTATTATTTGGATGGAGAGTTGTCTTATTGGCACTCATACCATATCTTCCTATATCTACTTAACCATGAAAATGAGGTGAAGAATATTGGACATGTTTCTGATAGAAATTTTGTAACATGAGGCATCTATATATAAATTATGAAGCATCTCAGTTTTCTACCTTCAAAATTATCAGGCTTTACAAATTAAAGATTGAAAACCCCAATGTATGGCGTCCATTATCACTGAACGAGTATATATTTGTTTAGGGGCCAGCTGAATGACGCCTCCAGGTGCGGGAATTTCTCGCTACATTGAAGACTTGTTGGTGACCTTCTGCTGTTGTTTTTTTTTTATTGTCGGGTTGTTGTCTCTTTGACATATTCCCCATTTCCATTCTCAATTTTATATTTGAAGTTTTCTTTGTTTGACCTTATTATATAAGTAGGATAAAAGATCAAATTTAATAAAGGAATATTTTGTTGCAGCAGATTAATGTAGTTATATATATGTTTTACATAGTCATTAGTTACTAGTATTTTAAAAAATCAGTTCATATTCTAGGTATATTGCTACATCTGAAACCTACAGATCAATCAGTGATCGCTTTGGTGTCACAATGTCCTCTACTCATCGTGCAGTGAGAAGATGCACAACTGCTGTAGTGCAAATTGCAGACCAGTACATTTGTTGGCCAGATGAAGGTATTTGAGGCATAGGAATAAAAACAATAAATTGTTATAGGTGCTTTCCTATCATAGATCTTTAATTATTCTCTACAGCTGAAGTATAAATATAAATATTCTAAATATATATATACAATTTAATTTTACTAAAATTTTAACTGGTTGAATGATTGATATCAACTATGAACACTGTTCTGGCAAAATGAAATATATTCCTTTTACATTTGTATAAGGGCATGTATAATGCAGATCATAAACATGTAGAATAAATATTGTTAAATTGATAAAATGTTTATAACTCATTTCAAATTTTGATAACATGTAAACCATTATCTTCATCATTGCAGCTGAAAATTGACTTTAACTCTGCCAGGTTTTACCTGCCGGTCCCAAGCCCGGAATAAAGAGGAGGGAAGTCAGCTACTAAATGTTACTAATCATATATTTTTTTAATTTCAGATCTTGTACGTGACTCTAACTCTGCCAGGTTCAATCCACAAGCAATTGTCTCTTAATTTTTTTTGTTTATATATATATATATATATATATATATATATATAATCAGAGACAAGCGCCTGAGGTTCAATCTGCCGGTCCCCAGCCCGGAAAAAACGAGGAGGGGAGTCATTGTTAAATTTAAAATTGTTTCCAAAGGTGTGTATATATGTAAATAATTCAATTTATGACTGACATAATACATGTTATATGAATAATTGAATTTTGTTTTAGCTAAACAAGCAGAAATAAAAAATAAATTCAAAGCCATCAAAGGTCTTCCAGGAGTGATAGGAGCTGTGGATGGGACACATATCAGTATAAGGAAACCAACGGACCATCCACAGAGCTACCTGAACAGGAAGAAAGATTATTCTATTATTCTGCAGGTAATAAATTTGGATATAAGATTGATTGATTGTTGGTTGCTTAATGTCCAGTGGCTAATATTTTATGCATGTTCAGGATGAGAGATAAAAGATAATACATTTGTAGTTACAGCCCTGTAATCAGCATTAAAAATTCTGAGATGAAATAAAGCCAGTTAATTTTTTCTATGCAGACATTTTACTTTCAAAAATAATTTTTATACCTGAATGTTACCTTTTTCAATGTTTCTTCAAAAACAAAATATATACAAAAAAAAATCTGTTGGGTACTTTGAACTGTTTAATTTAAGGAATAACTGTAATATTTAAAAAATATAAGTCATTTAATTCTTATATTCATGTAAACCAGAGTAAACCATGAAAAAAAGTTGAAGACATCACGGTCACATGACAAAATTATGTCAATGAGCTGAAATACAATACAACGTAAGCCAATCAGAAAAGGTGTTACATCTAAAATTAAATTATTAGCTTTTGAACTTATATGCATTTTTGTCTGATGAAGAAAAGTCAATTTTTAATGTTCATTTGGTGTAAATAAATGGACAAATAGACAGGTATTAGCATTTGAAATAAAAAAAAAAAAAGTCTACCCATTTAGGTGACAAAAAATATGATATGATTAAGACATATAGCCTATTGACTTATTTTACATTTCAAAGGGTGTTTGTGATGCAGACATGACTTTTATTGATGTTTTTGTTGGTTGGCCTGGGTCAGTTCATGATGCGAGGGTATATCGGAATTCACCGCTGGAAGAAAAAGTTTCCCATCTGCCAATTGAAAGCCATTTATTGGGAGATGGTGCCTACCCACTGACTAAGTATAAATCTTTAAAATATTTTGATAGGCTTCAGTTAATGCTCCTGAAAAATTTCATCACATGATATGATTTGATGAGAGAAATGAAATTCTTCTCAATTTTCTATATATATTGAGATTTTTATTTTCCCAGTCGACGACTTTGTAAATAAGGAATTCTATGTGCCTATGGGTAATACCATGCATAACTCACACTAAGGTTTTAAATAGATAAGCACAGTGTATCACAAATGGTAAGTTCATGTCATCACAATTGATTAGTACATATTATCACAAATGAGTAGTACAATTAAACACAAATGATTAGTACAGTTAAACACAAATGATTAGTACAGTTAAACACAAATGATTATTACAGTTAAACACAACTGATAAGTACAGTTAAACACAAATGATTATTACAGTTAAGTACACCTCATTGCAAGCGATTAGCATAGCCCTTTCCTCCATAATGACGCTTTTTGACGCCACCCCCTTTACTCCATAATGACACCTTTTGACGCCTGTGTAGTGCCTCAGTTGAAACGTCTTAACTAGGAAAAATCTTTATCAGATCTAATAAAATTTGTATCTAATATAAAAAGAATATTCAAGAGAATATCTGACTGGAATTTCATTGATGAAATATTCCTTTTTGCAATGCATTGATACTTTAAACCTGATGATTTTTTTTAATTGAAAAAATCCTATGCGAATCAGGTATGTGTAAAAAAAAATGTCAATGGAGGAAAGGGTTAATTAAACACAAATGATTAATCCAGTTTATTGCAAGTGGTTAGTACAGGTCTGGTCAACCCAAATGATTAAACCAGAATAAATAGTAACTACTATATATGTAGATCTTTTTTTCACAAACCAAATTACTGATGTAAGACATATCTAATGATTTAGAATATATCTTTTCTAACAAGAGTAACCACAAAACTTAAACAATGCAGGCTTTGCCTGCAACATCATTCTTTTAATCTAAGTACCGGTAAGAATAAATGATTATACTATTACGCCAATGGCCCCCAATATTTGGTGTGGGCTACTTAAATTTCATCTTTTCTTGTATAGGACTAAATATGTGGGTTACCATGCCAAAATTTCAACTTTCACATGTAACTATTTCCTTTTTGAACACCTAATTTGTGTTAAAAAAAACAACAAATATATATAGGACATGATCTTAAAATTTCAGTCCACTTCTTTTATTATTCTAGTGTTCTAATTATATGATTTCAGTGGGCTCATCACACCATACAGAGACACAGGCAGACTTGCAAATGAGGAATTGAAATTTAATAAAGTGCAATCTGCGACCAGAAATAAAATAGAGTGCACATTCGGCATGTTGAAAGGCAAATGGAGACGTCTCAAATATTTAGACATGCTAGACATACCATGCATGGTGGAATTAATTTTTAGTTGTACTGTTGTACACAATTTTGTTATTCAAAGAGAAGGTACTCATCTCGATGATGAGTTTGATGATGAAGACAATCTTCAACCTCCCAATTTGGATGTGCCAACACGTTTGGCATTTCAAAAGAGGGATATGTTAAAGATGTCCATACAGTAAATATTATCTTGTCCCAAGATTTTAATATTATTTTTAAAAGCCTCCATAGGTTATACAGCTCCTTATATTTTTTTTACATCCTTGAAATGACAGACTTCGGTAACTCATAAAAGATTATTTACCAAAGATAAAGCAGATTATAGATTACTTTTCTTTTGATTTGAGACTTAAACAATACCAATGCAAAACAGTTAAAAGTTTTCCACCCTTTAAACAAATCAAATATTTAAAAAAGGATTGAATGATTGTTGGTTGATTTAGGTTCAGTGGCAAATATTTCATGCCTGTTCAGGACGATCTCAAAAAAAGGAACTGCATAACATATCAATATCTTTAGCTAAATGCTAAATGTGTATCTTAACTTAAATATGCTCTTCTGACTTAATACACTATCTTTGTTAAGTTCTAGTTTGTACTTGAATTAGTTAATTCCTATACATTTGAAAATAAGTATCATTTATTTCATGCATAGTCATACAGGTTTCATTTTAGTTGACTTTAATGTAGGCCAATTTACTTAATTTACCATTTCTTAAAACACGTAAAAAGTTTTGTATAATAAGATGTTGAAATCTGTTTAAATTTGAAAACTATAAAAATTTGCCATGATGATACAAACCTTGTTACAGATTTAACACAATTATCATTGCTGGTGAATAAAACAATACAATTTTATTGTTATAACTAAAATTAAACCTGCTTTGACCTTTTTTAACATGTTTACCTCCACCAAACATTATAAATACCTTTACATAAATGGTATGCTGTTTTAATCAGTTACTTTACAAATTTCTGAAATAAACCTTCAACAATAAGTATGAATCATCAATCTCATCATCTGTATATATATATATATAATTAACACGAATACCTTCTCTGCAAAATTTTATATTTTCACTTGAAATCACTCATATGTTATAGAGAAATATTTTTCTCTCTTATCTTTATTTCTTTCTTTAACAAATAGATTTCTTGCATGAAATCTGTCTTTTTTCTTATTGTAATGAAGGATACAGATTGAACCAATGACTGTGTAAGAAGGATTTATTTCGTGTAAACTATCAGTTACAATTTGAATAATGAATACAATTTCTAATGTTAAAATAAATATCACAAGGAAAAGGGAAAACTGGGGTTTTTTTCCGGAATATTATATTTCGTGCAGAAGATAAAACAAATTTGAAATTTAATTTCATAATATGGTAGTGGTAATTGAATATGAAAAGCTAATGAACTAACAAAACAACATTTAATCCAATAAAGATATAGTTATATGTGCATGATGTGGGAGAATATTTATTTATCTGGTGTTATAATTCCTAATTGCAATAAAAATGTTTATAACTTTTGAAGAAAAAATTTGAAAGTAAGTTTCAATCATCTTATACAATATATGAACAAGTAAAATTTTGTTTTTTCTTTTATAGGAAGAGGAAGAGAGTGTTCTCTCAGAGTTTATCATAATAAAGCATTATATCAACAAAATTTGCAGAAGAAAATTTTTATGTACGTTTAATTTTTTCAAAACTTATTTCTATACATTAAAGCTGTTTAACTTTGCAAAAGTTCTAACTTGTCAAATTATTATATTGAAAAATTATTGAAGCTGCATCAAGTTTTATTGGATTAAATGTTGAAAAAATCCTTGGTTTCTCATTTATTGCAACTATTCTTAAACACATTTATAAACTCTCTCATTAAGTCACACCTCTCTTTATTTATCTCCTTCACCATACTCTCAAACCTCTCATACCTATCCTCTCTCTCCCTCTTCATTTCCCCCAAAGATTCTGTTAGTTCATTAGCTTTTCTCTTACGGGGTTGCTTCCCTTTTCCCTCTTTTTGCACTTTGTCTTTTTCAACACTCAAATCCATGGAGGAAATGGTCTTAGCTGGACGGATGTTGGGGTTGTCCCCAACAGCTTCTTCCATTTCCTCCATGTATTTGAAGTTATGTGTTCCTTCTCCACTCTTTCGATTTTTATCCTCCACCTGTTTGAACTTTGATTCAAGCTTCTGCCACTTGGATTTCAGTTGAATCCAAGTGACAGTTTTAGCTTGTTCATCGCTTGTAGCATTAAACTTTATAGCAATGATTTCCCACACTGCCTTCTTAGTTAATCTCCCCTCCTCAAATTTGTTGGAATGCTCTTTTCTATATTCGATGAGCCTCTTGATGCTGCAGTCATCCCAGATATATTTTTCTGAAATTATGTACCATTTTACTTACTTTACATGTTAAATTATATGTATTATTTCAAATCAAGATTATGTGGACTGTTATAGAAATATTTCTTTTTGTTAAAATGTTGGATTAGTTTTCATTTACCTTTTGACAACTTTCATCTGTTAAGCTGATTGGGGATGAAATAAACAATTACAGTATTGCCCTTTTGAGGTTATGTAGATCTATGTAGTTCTGCTGTCTCTGTGACTCAAACGACATTGGTGATGAGTACCATTATATTATGAATTGTGGATTTTTTATGTTTGAAAGAAAAATGTTTACCTTCATACTGCTGGTCAAACTGTAATATCTATGAATTTGATCAACTGTTATATTTATGTAATATTGTAATATTAGAAAAACTATGTAAATTTATTAAAGTTATAAATGTTAAAGTTAGTCCATCCAAGTTTATTTCGTTGTGTTGTTCACACATGCTTGTAAAAATTGTACCTTATAGTTATATTTATGTATGTTCTCTATAACTATGTAATTGTAGTTTTATGAGAAATATAGTATTCGAATTTTCGTACCCAGATATACCTAAAAAAACTACAAGGCAAAAATGTAGTTCAAGTTAAGTAATATTCATAAAAAAAAAAAAAAAAATCTCAAGCAATGAGAACTTTACAAATTGGTTTTGATTTTTGGTTGCTTTATGCTGTATCTGCACAAAAAGGTTATTCCAGTTATTTTTTTTTTCTCAACAAATGGGTTATTTAGTGAAATGACTCAGTTATTAGTTGTATGCATTATATGTATTGTCATTACAACAAAGTTTATTGTGTTTTTTCTTATTTTCCTCATGGAAGTGATTCAAAATTTGATGAAATCAAATAATGTTAAATTTTAGACACTTTAGACCTCAATGTGGACCAATTTTTTAACAGGGCCCAAATATTAAAAATCTAAATAAATGGTTAGATTCTGGATTCAGCATACTGAAGGACCCCATATATTCAAATTTTTTTTGCAATAAAAAAAACTTTAATGTCAACCCTTTTGGACCTTCATTTAGACCAATTTGAAAACAGGACAATACTGTGCAAATTAATATTTCTTGCTATTGGGTAAAACTGTGCACTGGAAAATTTCTTGCTTTTGCGCAATATTGTGCAATTAGATATTTCTTGCTATTGTGCAATACTGTGCAGTTGAAGATTTCTTGCTATTGCACAATACTGTGCAACTGAAGATTTCTTGCTATTTCCCAATACTGTGCAATAGAATATTTCTTGCTATTGCACAAGACTGTGCAATTGAAGATTTTTTGCTATTGCCCAATACTGTGGAATTTTAAATTATAATAAAAAATCTATAAGTTTATGTTCAGATTCAGCATATCAAAGAACCCCAAGAATTCAATTTTTGTTAAAATCAAGCTAAGTTTAATTTTGAACCCTTTGGACTTTAATGTGTACCAATTGGAAAATAGGACCAAAAATTAAGAATCTGGATACATGGTTAGATGTGGCATATCAAAGAACCCCAATCATTCATTTTTTTATGAAATCAAACAAAGTTTAATTTTGGCTCCTTTTGGCCCCTTATTCCTGAACTGTTTAGACCACAACTCCCAAAATAAATCCAAACCTGTCTTTTGTGGTCATAAACCTTGTGTTAAAATTTTATAGATTTCTATTTACTTAAACTGAAGTGAGAGTGCAAAATCAAATGTCTTTGGACAACGACCCCAACATGATACCAATATACGACCAAAAAAAACTTTACGATTGTAAACAAATAATGAAGCCTTTATGATATACATTATATATTTTTTATCTTTTGAATAAATTCCAACATTAACGGTTTTCCCTTCCATTCTGTTTAATCTACAGATACAAGTTAAGAAAAAACACATACCATTTTCTTCCTCTGCAGCCTTGCTTGTTGATGGTACTTCTTGATCTGTACATTTCTTTCCAACACTGGTACTTGCTGATTTAGCTATTGAAATAAGTTTTATTTTTTTATTTTTTTTTAACTATAGGACTTCAGTTTGAAAAGAATGATATTGTTTCTTGTTATATATATATATTTGTTGTTGTAATATATATTGTTTCCTTGTTATATTTACATTTTTATTGTATGTACTGTACATATTGTTTCCTTGTTATATATGCATTTGTTGCTCAATATTCATCATTTTTCAATGAATGAAGAAGGACTGTGATAAAACCTCTTTTATCAATTCTACAATGATAATAAATTTCAAAAGGTATTTAGTAGTTTTATTTTAAAAGAGTTATATATTTGCTGAATATTCATAAATTTTCAATTAATGAAGAAGGACTGTGATAAAACTTGTTTTAAAGCATTTTTAATTTTACAAGGATAATAAATTACACAAGGTATATAGTATATAAATGTACAAGTGTATATATATATGTGAAAATGGATAGCAAACAACATGCAGGCATCAAACCAGCTACTTTTATTTTACCATTATATTGTAATGTTATTATTGTCAGTTTAAACAAAATGTACATGTATTGTGAGCATTTTTATGTATAAATAGATTACAAATATATCAATATGTTTCTGAGTGATGGAATAGTTTATTACAGTGTTTACAGCTGTTTTGATATATCAGACGTAATGGACATGATTTACAAGTATGCCACTACCAATACCATGAATTAAATAAACAAATTAATAAAAAATACTATATATTAATATGTTTTAATAGGAATAAATAGAACATGCTTGTGATACTTATGGTATATTTGGGTCATTACCAGTCCAATCATAGTAATACGAATTGCATGTGTATTAAGATGAATGTATGCCAATGTGTTAAAGCTCAGCTCATATATCATTGTATATAGTATTTAAAAGTGCTTTTGAATATAATTATATTATATTATAATGATTAAAGATAAGCACATATTCATAGATCTTATTTGTCATTTACAAGGTTTTGTTTTAAGTTTCAGGGGAATGAATATGATATACTGTTGTAATATTATATTTAAAAAAAATAAAGGGTAAAAGGGGTGCTACTCCTATAAATTTAAGTTGATCATTGTTGATATGCACATCTGCTTAGTATTTTCTTATTATCTATTCATGAAATTTTGTTTTGGGTTTGACAGAAATTGCAACAACAAGAACAAGAATACAGATAAATAGAATCAAGAATCTCAAATAAGTCTCTCCATCAATGCTATACATACGTCTTGGTTCAATAACCAAATTTTTTTCTTGTTCTACAGAACTTTCTTGTTCTGTCAATATGTTGACTCCATCTTTATCCAAAAGATGCCCCTGCTCATTAATTAATTTTTGTAGATGCTCTGGATCTACAATGTAAGGATACATATTTTTAAATGTGAGGTGGTTTAGGTGAGACACATTAAAAAATATAGTTTGTAATAACAATAAAAAATGGAATTCAAATATGTTAGAAAAATGTCTATTTTTTCTCGCATACGTAAAATTACATTACATTATGGCAAGTTATTGTGATTGGCTTACATTTACAACAACATCATGTCATTTTAAAATCAACCTTCATTTAATTTCCAATCAAAAATGTAACATTAATGATGAAAATACATGGAGCTACAATGTACTACAGTAAAATGCATACAGTACATATAGTTAAATAAAATAAAAACTTGATAGGAATTGTATTTTCATTATTCTATCAAAGAAATGTTATTATAGGAATTGAATATGGTGCATACATGTAAATTTGTTTTTTCCTGTCCTAAGTCATGTTACTGACGTTCAGTGGTTATCATTTGTTGATGTTTTTTTAAGGATTTCTGTTTGTTATATATAGAGCGGATCTAGGCCATTGGTTGACCTCTTTGGATTGTTCATTGTTGTTTGGCACAGTCAATTTTTGGGATTTTAATAGCTTTGTGTTTAGTTTAAGCCAAGACTCTGTGTTGAAGACCATAATTAAATCTTTATTTGTTTTTACAAATTGTGACTTAAATGGAGAGTTTGGCCTTCGGGCTAGGGTCGAATTTACTTTTCAGTTAACCCCTAAAAGGGTTCGTTTAATATGGCTGTGTATGGGTTTGAAATTAAAAAAATTTGAAAAAATAAACCAACAAGTTACATGCTACACAATTAGCCCGATCTCCGGACTGGTTTAATTTTATTCAAACTTTCAGTTGGTTTGTTTTTACAAAATCTTATCATTTGCTTTTCATGTTTATGACCGAGATTACTCTGACGTCCGACGGCTGTTTTGCCAGGCAAGCTGGGGCCATGGGACGTCAGAGTAATCTCGGACTATGACAATGTATGATCTGACAATATCATCTAATCATGTTATTAGACAAACAGTTGGTTAATAATATTTTTCTGGGAGACAGCTTGCTCATTCATTTCATTGTTTAAAAAATTGTCAATATTAAGGTAAATCATTTATATAAACATGATTTTCCTTATTAATATTAATACTTACTGTCATGGTAAAAACTCATCATACTATATGAAGATTGAAACCTGTAATTTTGAAATTCATAGTTTAGTATGGCCTCTGCTTGCATTGTCTGTTAGTGATGGATACCTTATATATTTAAAGAAATGAATTGACTTCAGTCTACTGTATCGGAGGCAGATGTCAGATGAGAAGAGTGCAGACGACAATGAAACAATTAGAATTCAAACGACGAAAAAATTAATCTATCCTTACATATCAAATGGCACCTCAAATTTATAACAAAAAGGTGCACAAACGATATAAAAAGACGATTTTTATTGCATCTCAAGCAGACGAGAATACTGTTACTTTCATTCATGTATTTGGATGAGCTTTTATGAATGGGCTGGAAAATCACAAATATGCGGCATTTTCACAAATGAAAACCCCCCAAAATAACTCGGTTGTGTAATTATATGTTTTCTTTAAAATCGTAAGTGTTCTGTGCCGTTGAAACATCATCATATATCTTTCCTTTTCTGTAATCTGTAATTGCAAATTGTTTACATTCTTCTTAAACTCTATTTTCCGCCATCTTGGATCTGTATTGGATCGGGGAAATCGACGAATCAGACGAACCGTATGGTACGGCGCGTTCCATTTCAGGTTCGAGGGGTTCAGCTGGTACGTACCGCATAATGGAAAGCACCCCTGATGATAGCGTTTCTTTGTTTACATTGCATATGACGTCATAGCTTAAATAACGTCACAACTAAAATCCCTAACAACAGAACCAAAATCGGAAACGTAACGGTATTTCCGTTTCTTTTTTTTTAACAAAATATTTAAGTTACAAAAAAATAATTCATACAGACTTTGTACCCATTTACAGGTTATGGCTGCCTCATATTAGTTGTTACTTTATGATATGGTACAAAAATCGACCAAAACAATCAATTCGTTTTAGCCCCAGATGACTTTTAAAATGTTTATATCATTGAAAAAGCTCCAAATTATCTCTCTTCGGTGAAAAAATGCCATTTTTTTGCATAAAAATTGAAAAAAAACTTTTTTAATTCATCGGTGAAACATATGTTTTAGTATTTATTTCAAATGAACTGTACTTAAACCAAACTATTGTAAAATTTAAGCGATTTCTGTAATTTAGTTCTTTTTTTATTTCAATTTTACCTTTTTTTCTTCTATTAGTTCAACAGAAAAAAAGGACTTTAACAAAAATGCATGCTTCTTTCAAAGGCAAATTGTGAGCTTAAATGAACGGTGACCCCATATTTTTATTTCATTTTTCAATTACGTAAAGGATAAAGTTTATTTATAGAAAAAAATAGCGAAATCCTATATACAAAAAAAAAGATTTAGACCCGCGAGCCCCCTTAAACAGTTAGATATAAACTGATGTATACATGTTTAACGACTGTTTGTTCAATTTTATGTTCAGATATTCCAGCGGAGGATAAATGGGGAAATCAATTTCTTTAGAGACTGGGAATCGTATAAGCGTGGATTTGGTAATATGAATGGAGAACATTGGTTAGGTAATGACTATGAGTCTGTATGAGAAATGTAAATTTGAAGTTTTTCCCATGCCACTTTTTTTCAAACTCTTTAATATTTCCTTTTACTTTGGGGAGGTATACCCCATACTCTTGATAACTGATCTTTACGGTTTTCCTTACAAATTTAAGAACTTATTGTAATATGAATGAATTTTAAAAAAAATGTATACTTTTACCTGAACAATTATAAATTCTTTCATTTAATACAAATATTTGGTTTGAATGTTTGGCTGTACCTGTATCAATCCAACACACAGACATGCATATTATACTATTTTTACGGTGATGTTATTTAAAACATGATGAATGTCAGCGTATTGTTTTTTGCATATAAACTTATTTTTCAAAAACCATTGTATAAAGGGTAGTGCTTCCAGTTATATAGTACATAAAATTTATACACCAAACATGTATAATACAGTTGCTATCCAATTGTTAACACAGATGAGGCCAAACAAAAATACGTGTGTTTTGGGTTGACTCCTTAACGGTAAGAGGGTAGGTTGGTAGGTAGGATTTATCTTGCGTATACTACTATTGGTACCACATAACATTTTGTCACGTAATACTACCAAAAGTGCCCCAAAAAATATAAGGGTGGACTTTCTAGACATTAAAATAGGTAGGAAAACCCTAAACACAACTGGTTTTTTTATATTAGATTGCTTCTGTATCCTGTCTATATTTATACTACATTGCATTAGGTCATGATTCACCCAGATTGCGTATGACGTCTTTACAGCAAATTTATAGTGTACGGGGCGTAACTGAACCTATAGTATATACATTTATCTTACCTCCTATACATTTCTAGGAATATGATTGATTAAAAGCAACCGCGTGGAGACCGTGTATATGCCATATTAGGTTAGTAGGTGGGTGGAGCTTATTTCGACACGGTTAGTAGTGATGTCACGTCCCTTTATAAAAACAAAACGGTACTGAGAAAAAATCTTAAAAGTTGAAAGTTTGAAATTAATTCAAATTTGATGCGACTGTCATACAAGTGAGAGGTTTAGCGCTATAACACCATGTTCAATCCACCATTTTCTACATAGGAAATGCCTGTACCAAGTCAGGAATATGACAGTTGTTATCCCTTTGTTTGATGTGTTTGAGCTCTTGATTTTGCCACTTGATTAGGATTTATATCTAGAAATTGACTATGAGGGTCGGTTGAAAACAAAACTTTACGACAAAAGAGATGATTTCAGCTTCCCATTAGTGAAGCATTGGGAAGATGAAATCCTCACTTCGGACGCCATCACGAGTTGGTTGACCGTTATGGAATATCTGTTATATAGATGATATCGGATATGTTCCTTACGTCGTAACTACAATACCGTTCCCTTTTCACGAATGTGACCTCCCAAATTTTTACCTCTTATGTCTGTTTGTTTTGTTCACGCATCATTATCATATTATCAAATTTGATGCAACTGTCGTACAAGTGAGAGGTTTAGCGGTATAAAACCAGGTTCAGTCCACAATTTTCTACATTTGAAAATGCCTGTACCAAGTCGGGAATATGACAGTTGTTGTCCATTCGTTTGATGTGTTTTGTCATTTGATTTTGCCATTTGATTATGGACTTTCCGATTGAATTTTCCTCGAAGTTCAGTATTTCTGTGATTTTACTTTTAATAAATACTTCTCATATAACACATTTAAATCTAACAAGTTGTTAATGTTGGCGTTTGTTTTTGAATAGTCAATGGCAGTATAGTTTCTTGATGCTAACGATATTGAAGACTTGCTCACTATGATAAGTCCCTAGTCTGTGGCCACATGTTAAGATAGTCGGTAAGATAAATTCGTTACATAGTGTACTAGTGATGTGATACGGTATATATGGGGTCAGTAAATTCCATATTGGGACTCGAGCTTAGCTCTCACCCCATATAGAATTTACTGACCCCATATATGCCGTATTAGATCACTAGCACACTATGCATATATTCTTTCAATGAATTATTGAATAGCTTGGATGCACGGTTATATATCATTTTCTTACAGGTAATGAACATTTGCATCAGCTGACTTCCCAAGCAACGTACATGCTTAGGATCGACATTACAGACTTTGAGAGCAGAACGGACAGTAATAGACATGCTGTATATAGCACATTCTCTGTTAGTAGTGAACACTCAGGATATAAACTAGATGTCACTGGCTACTCTGGAGATGCAGGTGAGAAAAACTTCTTTAATTATTATAACCACACTCTAGGTTAGAAATGGGATATATTTCATTCACTTTGTCCGTCCGTTTGTCCAACAAATGTATTACGTCACAGATTTCACCAGTATCAATGAACAACAGAATAACTTCATATTTGACAAACAGCTTAGTAGTGATAGGTTGTGACGAGTGAGCGTCTATTGGGTCAGTCAGGCAATCTCTACCTGTTTTCCAATACTTTGTAATACGAGAAGTGTATGCTTAACACAACAACGCTTACACTTTTGTTATATTTAAGAATATATAGGCACTAAACTTAATCAATGGAAACAAGTTTCTCCATTCTTTAATATCGACCACTGACGAAGGATTATATTTCAAAGTTATATCTTTGGGCTTTGTACTTCACTTTGTGTCCGTCGTCAGTTAACTTTGACAAAGATTATCTCCTCTGAAACTCTTTGGCCAAAAAAGCTAGGCCACAATATGCATGTGGGTATCTATTTTATGTGTCCGATGATCTCGCCTGTCAACCAACTTAGCCGACATAGAACATTGAGGTATTAAGCAAGTTTTGTCTATTATTTGGAAACAGTAAAAAGGATGAATTCTTTTTTGAATTATGTATTTATACAAAGTCATTTGTTTTACAAAATCGCCTATACCGATTTTGGGACAATTTTTTGATTTATAAATATAAAATACAAAAATAGTAAACAAGTATTTAGTCTATGAGGTACTAAATGGTTAATGTAGTTGGCCCATAAGGTGCACTATGGTTTTGATCACGTCTACGAAATGGTAAGTGTTGGGTACGAAATTGTAATTTTGGCCTTTCATCTTGAAACTTGAAAAGCTTGACATGAACTTAATTAAAAACGATGACCAGCTTGTCGACGTGATGTACAATAAAGACTGCATGGCAAAAATCTTCAGTCGGTTTCTCGTTGAATTAATTGATATAAATTCAATTCAATTCAATTCAATTCAAAGTTTTATTGCCATATAAACTTTACAGTTTGTGACATATAACAACAACAAAAAACAAATAAAGACAATAACTAAGTAACTCAATATATATATACAAATTCAGGTAAATATCAAAGGGTCCCCTGTCCTCAGTTCCATTGACTTTTTTATAAAGGATCCTATTGTATCCACTTGTGTTGGTGTTGATGGGTTAAGTATATGCACAAGACGTATATAACTTTGTCATTGTCAGTGAGATTAGCAAATGAATTACTTTCTCTGTTAATGCAATTAAAATATGTTAATCTAATATTTGAATTATGAGAACAATTTATTAAGAAATGTTTCTCATCATCAAGTACTTTGCATTTTTTGCAAAGTCTCTCTTCGAGAGGAATTTTAAAATGCCTTCCTTTTTCAATTAATAATGAATGGTCAGTGTTTCTAAGTTTTGTTATTAATTTTCTAAATTCAAAGTTTGAGTTAGAGAGGTAAGGTTTGATCAATAGATTTGGCTCAAGTCCTTTATAAAAATTTAATTTACTTTTATCATCAATAGATCTCAACTTATCCATCAACAGGTTGTTGTAGTATGAGTTTATTTGGGGTTTAATATAGCTTTTAATATTTTTCAATTGTTTTAAATTATCACAGGTTTTTAGTCTATCTATATCAATGTTAGATTCAGAAAGAATATCTTTTGCAAAAGTGAACCATGAATAGGAGCCATTAGAATCCACAAAGTTTTAGTTAATTGAGAAGATTCGTGTAATAAGGGATTCAAATTTGAGGTGAAAAGCCTTGCTAAATAAGTAATAGTTTGGGTTTTTATATGACATTCAATAGGCAGTCTTCCCAATTCGTTCCTTGTACCAAAGTTTGAGGCACTTTTGTTAGTGCCAAGGGTAAACTTGCAATAACCAAGATGCAAGTTTTCTATTGGAGTCTTGTCAATAAAATTAAATGGGTCCACAATTTTTCCAGAAATCAAAGCTCTTTTTTTTTTAGCTTTGAAATATGTTATATATGAGTCCAAATATGTTATTTCAGAACTATAAGTCAATATAGGTCTCACTAAGGTGTAACTTATTTGACACTCTGATAGGAAGGCTGCCAAGAGAATTAGTATATGTTTTAATAGAAAACAAAACCTTTTTTGCCTTTTTTGTTAATTCAGCTGTACTATGACTGAGATTACCAGTTGATGTAATCAGCAGACCTAAGTAAGGATATTCTAAAACATTCTCTATTTTTTTTGTTTTTATATACAAGTATAGATGTTTCAGGCTTTTGCTTTGTTGTTGAAAAGACCATACCTTTTGTTTTATTTATGTTTAGAGAAAGCTGCCAGTTTTCACAAAACATGGAAACTTTATTTGACTATTTTGGAGACCCTTCTTAGATTCTGATAGTAAAAGCAGATCATCAGCAAACAGGAGGGAGCCTATTTTACTATTTATAAGCTCCAATGGACTTGAGTTGTCATCTTCCAAGCCTTTAGTGATATCATTTATAAAACTATTGAACAAAGTAGGACTTAATGAGTCCCCTTGTTTTACACCTCTAGTAATGTCAAAATAGTCAGAAATGTGATCTTTATATTTTAAAGAGGATTACGTATCCAAATATTGTTGTTTTATTACTCTGTAAAAAGACTTTCCTACTCCCATTTTGCATACTTTATATAGAAGGGCTGTCCTCCATACAGAGTCAAATGCCTTTCTTAAGTCAATGAAGCATGCATAGATTTTTTTGTTATTTTTGTGTATATATTTATTAATTAAAGATTTTAATATGAAAATACTGTCAGCAGTTCTGTGGTTTTCTCTGAAGCCAAATTGACAGTTATTCAGCTGTTTATCCACAACTGTGATTAGTCTATTATTGAGTACAGCATTGAATATTTTAGGAAGATTACTGATTAAAGATATACCTCTGTAATTATTGGGATCAGATTTGTCTCCCTTCTTATGAAGTGCGATTATATACGAGTCCTTCCATGATTTTGGGTATATAACGAGTTGTATTATATTTTGCGTTAATGCCTTTATCTTAGCTTAGCTTTAATGCAAAAATCATCATCATCATCATCATCATCATCATCATCATCATCATCATCATCATCATCATCATCATCATCATCATCATCATCATCATCATCATCAAGTTTTATACTTTATAGTCCTTAATCGCGTTTGTATTATAAAATGTGTAGGTGATGCTATGAAGATGCACCAAAATGGAAGCACATTTTCGACGTTCGATAAAGATAATATAGGAAACTGCGCTGTAAATCATAAGGGTGGATGGTGGTATGGTGCATGTCACAATAGCAACTTAAATGGCCTCTATCTGAAAGGACGCCACACAACCTATGGTGATGGTGTTAACTGGTTTCAATGGACGGGTTTCAAGTACTCACTGAAGACAACAATCATGATGATCAGAAGAATATAAAATAACGGACATAATTCCTGCAAAATAACAAATTATGATTTTAGTCTTTGAAAATTATTTATGATTTATATGCAGGCATTCAAGAATATTCGTTAGCAATATAACAAAGTGCTGATAATGTCTTCGTAAGCTATTAATGTGTATTTATTCATAAAGTAACTGTTTATCGCCATAATAATTATAATTTATATTACGGTATGTATATCTGAATGGATGCTACACTGGGAACTTAACCCTCTTGCTGCCGGAGGGACACATCTGTCCAAACCGACTGTGCCGGAGAAATACATATGTCCATGTTTTAATTTATGCAAGCTACTCATCATTGCTGTACCTCTTTCAACAGTCGGACAGCTGACCCCGGTTTGACCCCATTTCTTAAAGTAACAATGGAAGTCATGTGATTACCATATACGGGCATTTTTTTACCAGAAAAAATAAGGCCGTTTTTTGGAATTTGTAGTTTTTTGCATGAATTAAAACTAATTTGCTTTTACGTGAACATTCTTGAGTATATAAGAACTATATAGATCCACTCAATTATTGATTAAACTCATTTTTTCTCTCAAAATGTGTCTTCAAAGTCTAGGTTTTGACCAAAAAAATTGGTCACAGGAAATTAAAATCGTAATTTTCTTTCTTAACTTCTCGGGAAGCTTTGCTGAATTTAAATTATGTTATGTAACATAACTTGGACTATGATATGTCAAATTTGTGCCACTTAATACGCTGTAATACGCAAGTGTGCCACTTCGATGTGTCGATATTTCTGACGAAGCGTGGCCGATAGTAATTTACGAGTTAAGTCCCTTTCTTTGACACTCTCATGAACAAACTATGATTATATTAAGCACCATATGCTGTTATTTACATGTGGATATTATTAAAATAATTTTATTAAATATATTTTGATACTAAAGACATGTGCAAAAAAAAAAAAGAGTAACACATTTTATCACTTTTCAGAACTGAGTCACAGTGAAATAGGCCCTTTGTGCCATAATATTATTATTGTAAGAGTTAATTTAATATTTATATTTTGGTAAGTAGTTTAACTGCTGTTACCAAATTATTTCAACACAGAAATAAATTTCTGTTACATTAATACAAGGGGTAGCCAAAATAATCATGAATAATGGATCAAGACAGGATTAAAATGATCAAAAACAGGAATTCCTTTTCTTTACTGATACCTGGTCCTACCTTTTTCATTCAAACTTAAAAGAGATCATTGCTAATGAAAGTATTCTGAATGTAAATTCTTCATTATTTGAAATAAAAGGAAATTAGTTTGCAATCCTTGTAGGAACAAACTATATATAACAATAAATTTTGTCTCATTGATACCATGCAAGTTTTAATGAATGGGCTCAAATTATTAAAAAAAAAACTAAACCAATAAATAAATGGTTCCAATCATGAACTTGATAATAAATATGAACAAAAAAGACTCGGTCGAATCATTTTCTTCTTCTATAAAAAAAATAAATAATAACTATGCATTTTTATATTTATATAAAAGCATTTCAGAGAAGTTTCTGAATGCTATTTAAAGTCAACAATTATGTTTCAGATCACAAGTCATAAGTAATTCACACTTCATGTCAGTATGAACATGCTTTGAATAAGAGTGATTAATAAAATGCTAGTCTGAAAGAGATTGTTTTAAGTTCAAATTTAGGAAAAGACTTTTTCATTTACTTTTGCAGGATTCCTTCATCACAATTTTTTTTTATAATATTATAAACAATGATTCGAATGAGTTGTGTTTAGTCATCTTAAGCAGTAAAGTTAAGAATGTGCAAAGACAGTTAAGATTTCCTTACCTTGTTTTAGTTAAGTCAAACATTTCATCGATTTCAAGAGAAGAATTATTCCAGTCAAATATTCACAGCTGAACTCGCCGTTGCTTTTTCAAACAACCACACTAAAAGTGTGTACATTGTGTTCAGATGCAAGTTGACATCGATGTGTAAGTATGGAACGCCACAGCTGCCTTATGATAACAATAACCATATCATTACGGGTAAAGATATATCATGAAGCAAATGTTCTATACTATAACGACAGTTGACTATAATACTCTGTCAATTTGCTATACCACTAATATACATTTATATACTATAAAGACACATTGATACAACATGGAGCTACCTTTTCATACTATTCTGTTATTTCACTTTGTTATGAAGATAATATTTCATACTATGAAGACATCTTGATATAACATGGAGCTACATTTTCATACTGATTTGTCATTTAACTAAACTATTGTGTGATATTGCTATATCATAAAGATACATTTTATACTATAAAGATATATTAATATATCATGAAGCAACTTGTTCATACTATTTTGTCACCACAGTATATTATAACGATAAATTTGTATACTATAAAATCCTCTCGATACAACATGGAACAATTTTGTCATACTATTGTGTCATATAACTATCTTATAAGACATACCATAATACCATTTCACTATCATAAGACCATTTTACCATATCATAAGACCATTTTATCATATCATAATACCATTTCACCATATCACAAGACCATTTCAGCATACCATAAGACAAATCTATAAATAGCGGCGAAACTTTCACGCGAAATTCATCCGCAACACCGATTGTAATGAGAAAAACAGGCCGTGAAGGAAATCTTGTTGCGGCCTTAGGGAATTGCTTTCAAGATGACTGAATTTATTGACAGAAGGGGGTGCGGGTGGTGTTCTTGTGCGCTATCCTTTTTGTAGATGAATGAATGAATATTTTAATATTAAAGTGCAACCTGCATTAATTTATAACAAGCAATGACGTTCATATATACAAGTAATTTTCAGCCAGCCAAATAGGCATATGATGCACTGCATTGTGTATCATTATTGAAAATGAAATAAATTATAAATAAATAAATATATAAAGTTCGTTTAATTAAGATTTTTAAAATGTATATGTAATATTTAAACAATTGCGTATGTAAAAGTGTAACTTTTTTCCATTTTGGTTTGGTTTCATCTGGTGTGTTTAAAAACTGACTACTAAGTGTCGAAGAGGAAAAATTTGTGGCTAGAAACACAGCTATGAACAACCAGACTTTCGGCTGTGAAAATAATACCGGGCTCTCTATTTAACAAGCAATGGGAACAATTTTGTATCATATCATATATTTCTGATATAATCTACTACCTATTCACATACTTGTACTCAGCATGTATTTCTTGTATAAAACATGCGAATATTCAAACCGCGATAACTTACTCCTGTTCCGATATGAATGTAATACGTGTTACTGGACGATAAACACTTGTTGTTCACTTTAATTCATTTTTATACGTCCCCCAAAATTTTGACGGGACGTATTAAGGTATACAAATGTAAATTAATGCCCGCCGTCCGTCTGTATTTCTGTCTGTCCGGCGTCCACATGTCGCACCGTAACTTGAGAACCACCTATCCAAATTTCATGACATTTAACATAGTTTTTTCTTATGATGGTCAAACAATCTGTATACGTTTTGGTGAAAATAGGATTTAAACTTTTTGAGTTACGGGACTTTATAACTAAAACAGGTTTTTTTTTCACATGTCGCGCTGTATCTCAAAAATGATTTATGATTATTGCAAAAAACTTTACACACGTCTTAGCTATATTTATCCAAAGATCTGAATACTTTTTGGTGATGATTCAAAATTTTGTTTTAGAGTTATTGAGGGTTTTTTTTTGTTGTTTTTTTTTAAGTGTTTATTTGTCATTTGTCGCGCCGTATCATCAATAACGATTTATGATTTTTGCTTAAAACTTGACACACTTCTTAGATATATATCTAAAGATCTGTATAATTTTTTATGATGATTCAAAATTTTATTTTAGAGTTATTGAGGTTTTTTTAAAAGGGGGGCACATGTCGCACCGTATCTCAAAAACAATAAATGATTATTGTTTTAAACTTTACAACTTTACACACTTCTTTGTAATATAAATCTAAAGATCTGTATAGTTTTTGGTGATGATTCAAAATTTTATTTTTGTAAGAAAAGGGTTGTTGTTTTTCACATGTCGCGCCGTATCTCAGAAACTATTTATAATTATTGCATAAAACTTCACACACAAGACGAAGTGCGTATCATGTGCTCATGGCGCAGCTGTTTATTTTCAATCGTGACAATCCAGCTAAGACTTGAAATTCAACGGGATATTGTATATATATTTCGCATCGATGTTATTATATTTTTGATTAATTTTCATTTTGTTTCGTTTATTTCTGTTTATTCATTCGTTTCTCTGACGTATCGCACTTTATAGTCACCCAATAGTATCGTACCTGTCTGATGTTGGTACGGGGATTACCGTTCGGTTTGAGTACGGAAATCAGAAATGAACAATTTTTTTTTTAACACCTTCAAATAATAATATATCAAAACATAAATGTTTTCAGCATATTGTAATCTCAACTTAGACTTCCTATATACTAGGATACTAGGTTATAGCAAGGAGTTGTCTATACAAATCCTTGGTTATAGGACGTGCGGCTGGAATATGTCACATTTTTCTGCTACTTGTTATGTGAATAGGTAGGAGAAAATATCAGAAATATATGATAAGTTAAAAAAAATCCCATTACTTGTTAAATAAAAAGCTCGGTATTTTTTTTCACAGCCACAAGTTTGGGTGTTCATTGCTGTGTTTCTGTCCACAAATTTTACATCTTCGTCTCTTTGGTAGTAAATTTTTCAACACACCTCATGAAACCAAACCAAAATGGAAAAAAGTCACACCTTTACATACGCAAATTTTTAAATGTTATATGCATTTGTAGAATCTTAATTATACGAAAAGGGTAGGGTACCGGAACCCCAGCGTCACCCCTATCAATTGAGTATTGAAATGCACCCCTGCCCCTTTGACCCGAAGTAAAAATTTATATAGAAAAGTACAGATTTATCAACTTTCAGTATTGATTTGTTAACTTCGTTTAAAATATCATTATGATTTTAACATCATTTTAAACATATGCCGATCTGGCTCTCAGCTATTAAATAATAATAATATTCAAGAATACGGCTAAATTGTAATGGGTACGGGATACGGGTTACACATTTTTCATCGTACCTGTCAACATGATTTGCAAAGATGTACTTTAAGTAAACCATCTAAAACAAACAGGTTGCTGTCATGATAATTTAAATTTGGCGAAAAGAATATAGACCATCTTTTTGTTTTTGTCTTGTAGGAGGTATTGATCTGTGTGTGTCGCCTATCTTGTCGACACCAAGTCTTTGCAACTCCGCATCGCTGAGGACAAATGCAACATTAGAGTCAATAAATTCATTCATCTTGAAAGCGATTCCTTAAGGCCGCAACAAGATTTCCTTCACGGCCTTCTTTTTTCTCATTACAATCGGTGTTGCGGTTGAATTTCGCGGGGAAGTTTCGCCGCTATTTATAGATTTGTCTTATGGTATGCTGAAATGGTCTTGTGATATGGTGAAATGGTATTATGATATGATAAAATGGCCTTATGATATGCATGGTAAATGGTATTATGATATGATGAAATGGTCTTATGATATGGTGAAATGGTCTTATGATAAAGTGAAATGGTTTTATGGTATGACAAAATGGTCTTATAGTTTAATCAAATAGTCTACTGATATATAGATGACACCTCGTGATATAAGAACTGTAAGCTTGACATTAAAATATGTCTTTATAAGATAGTTATATGACATAATAGTATGACAAAATTCTTCCATGTTGTATCGAGAGGATTTTATAGTATACAAATTTATCGTTATAATATACTGTGGTGACAAAATAGTATGAACAAGTTGCTTCATGTTATATTAAGATATCTTTATAGTATAAAATGTATATTTATGATATAGCTATATCACACAAGTAAGAAACAGAAAAAGAAAAATTTCCAAAATCAGTCGGAAAGCAAGCCCTTAGAAACGACCGTTGTTGCTACTTTCTTAATACAACAATTGGACTGATATTAAAACCCGCCATTCTGAAATTGCGCTAATTTCTCGGAAAAATAATTTGGCGCCAATTTGGAATTTTTTCTTTTGTCTGTTTTTAAATTGCCATTAAGGTCAGAAATAGATTTTCTTTGATTTTTTAAAGCATGGTTGATCAATGTTTTTCTTATTAAAGAAAATAATACTTAAACATGTTAAATTGGCCGTCTTTTAACAATTACGTAACGCCGTTGATCGACGTTTATAAATTATGCGAAATTGTCTTTTAATAGTGTTATTTTTCTTCTTTTTTTCACAGATAAACAAAGATTATATATACTATATAAAAGATAACTAATACGTATCTCAAAGTTAAAAAAAGAAAACAAGTCTAACGTTCTATCACCCCTTATGAATCCCCACTGGAACTAAATTCCAAACGAAAGACATTTTTTGACATTGTAGTTTTTTGGTCTAACACATCGATGTCAACTGGCATCTGAAAACAATGTACACACATTTAGTGTGTTTGTTTGAAAAAAACAATGGCGAGTTCAGCTGTGAATATTTGACTGGATTAACAATTATCTTTAAGTCGGTGAAATGGTTGATTAAAAACAAGGTAAGGAAATCTTATACTGTCTTTGCACAACCTTAACTGCTTTAGATGACTGACACAAAACTCATTCATTGTTTATAATTTTTTTGTGATAAAGGAATCCTGCAAAAGTAAATGAAAAAGTATTGTCCTAAATTTGAACTAAGGCAACCAACAACCATTTGATTTTCTGATGATGGTGGTGGGGGGGGGGGGGGGGGGGGGGGGTGGGTGTATTGATTTTTTTGGAAATAAAAGTTTGTTTCCAATTTTTGGATAAAAAAAAAATTTGTTTTTGACCCTGAGAAAAAAAATGTTTGTTTTACCCTCAGCTGCCATTAACTGAAATGCTAAAATTGAAAGAGAATAATTGTTTTCAACTTGCCGCCAAAAAATTGATTGTTTTTCACCAAAGGCGAAAAAAAACTTTGTCTGGAAAAAAATTCAATGCCCCCACCCAAACACCCCCCCCCCTCCCCCCTCCCCCGAAAATCAAATGGATGCTGCCTTAAAACAATCTCTTTCAGAGTAACATTTTAATCAATTTTATATGCAAAGCATGATCATACTGACATGAAGTGTGACTTAATTTTGACTTGTGATCTAAAACATAATTGTCGACTTAGCCCCATAAACCGCTCTGAAATACTTTTATATTCATATAAAAATGCATAGTTTTTTTTTAATGTTATTATTATTTTTTTCAAATAGAAGAAGAAGAATATTACTGAGTCTTTTTTGTTCTTATTTATTTTCAAGTTCATGATTAGCACCATTTATTTATTGGCTTAGTGAGGTTTTTGATAATTTGATTCCATTCATTAGAACTAACTTGCATGAAATCAATGAGACAACATTTATTGTTATATTTAGTTTGTTCATACAAGGATTGCAAACTAATTTCCTTTTTTTTTTTTAAATAATGAAGATTTTACATTCAGAATACTTTGAATATTTTGACTACCCCTTGTTTTTAATTGAGTAGAAATTTATTTCTGTGTTAAAATAATTTGGTTACAGCAGTAAAAAAAACTTACCAAAACATGAATATTAAATTAACTCTTGGAATGTTAAATTAATATTAAATTAGTATCCCTATTATGGCACATAGGGACACATAGGGCCTATTTCACTGTGACTGAGTTCTGAAAAGTGATGAAATGTGTTTCTCTAATTTTTTTGCACATGTTTACAGTATCAAAATATATTTAATTAGATTATTTTAATAATATCCACATGTAAATAACAGTATATGGTGCTTGATATAACAATAGTTTGTTCATGATAGTGTCAAACAAAGGGACGTAACTCGTGAATTACCGTCGGCCCCGCTTCGTCAGATATCGACACATCGAAGTGGCACATTTGCGTATCTAAGCGTATCACGTGGCACAAATTTGACATATCATAGTCCAAGTTATGTTACATAACATAATTTAAATTCAGCATAGCTTCCCGAGAAGTTAAGAAAGAAAATTACGATTTTAATTTTCTGTGACCAATTGTTTTCGTCAACACCTTGACTTTGAAGACACATTTTGAGAGAAAAAAATGAGTTTAATCCATAATTGAGTTGAGTAATATATTCCTTATATACTCAAGAATATTCACTTAAAAGGAAGTTAGTTTTAATTCATGCACAAAACTACAAATTCCAAAAAACGGGCTTCACTTTTTTTGGTAAAACAATGCCCATATATGGTAATCACATGACGTCCATTGTTGCTTTAAGAAATGGGGTCAAACCGGGGTCAGCTTTCCGACTGAAATAAAAGACCGAAAATTAAAAAGTGTAATATGTTTCTACAATGGCTCTCAAATGTAACGGTCATTACGGCATGACGTCTTATATCGAATGACGTCATTGTTTGACATGTCATGTCACAAACGTCGAGCAGTCGTATTTTCTGGCATATGAAATGCAACCCTGAAAAACATCTGACAGCAAGACGGTTATATATAGCCTTTTCATCTAAATTTGGGTTTTTAATGTAAAATTAGAATAGAAGGTGAAAAAGCCTTTGTGAGACCTTGAAATGGAAAGTATTATCCTTTTTCTTTATCAAAATATTGTTAATCAATTAAAAATCATCAAACAAACAATCTTGCTTTGGATCTGGTTGTTATCAAAGGGAAACAATTCAATCTCAATCTCAATGTGTTTAAATCCCAGGAGAGATAAATCTTGTTACACGAAAGGGTAGCTCATCCACTATAGTCTATTTTTAAAACATCTTTTAGATATTTATTTTGCTTTACCAAATTGTTTTATAATTAATTCCTCACTTTGTACTCGCAAAGTAAACTTTATAAAAAACCCTGAGAATGTATTTGCTATGCAATTTTCGTGGTTTTGTGAAAAGATAGTTTGAATTGTGTGCATTGATGCCATGTAGTTGATAGTCACAAATACGAATGGGAGTTCAAAAACGAGATGTGTGAAAAAAATGGCCATTTATATTAAAGCAAAAAAACCTGACTCGTAATTTTTGCATATAGGAGACAAATCAGGTTGTTTAATATAATTTGTCGAATGGTGCATGGGTTGTTAATGGGTGCGAGTCATTGTGACACTTTAAAGGGGTTGGACATAATTATGGGAACTGTGGAATAAGAGGACTAGAAATGAGAATTTGATGGATGAAAGCTTGAGGCAGGGTGGTCTTAATCGTGAGAAAAGTTTGATAAAACAGGGATAATTCTTGTTGATGAAAAAATAAGAGTGCAGAGGAACAGAATATGGAGTGAAGTAGGAGTTTGGGGAGGGAACTGGGAATCAATTCCCTGTGTCCACCAAATAACTGAAAGCCATTACAGAAATAAAGGAGTGGGGTCTGACATTATGTAAAAGGATCAATTATGCAGGGGATGCAGACCACAGATTGGTCTAATTTGACAACTGATAAATAAAAATACGATGGATGCCGAATGTGATAGCGGTATCTAAATAAAATAAATGAAAACAAAAAATAGTTTTGATCAATAAGTACAATTTTTATTATGAAGATCTAAAGTAGAGAAATGTAGCATTGAATGACTCCAATAATTTAGCACGCATCCGGCAAAGCACAGCTTCCTATGGTCAGACTGAATGTCAGTTCATAAACATCTCAATCATTCAATGTTGTTACCAACCATATACAGTATTAGCGTTGGCAGTCCTTGAAAAGCGCCATTGACTGCTTTTAATCAAACAACAGGTGGAAGTTTGTAACCAACAATATTTTCAAACAACTTATCTAAAATGATTAAGTCTTTCAACAAAGGTTATAAATGATAAGCAACGATGCAAATATTGAATTTTAGAACATATATAATTCTCTTTAACAATGAATTCAAAACAGCAATATCTATATTATTTAACAAATATGTACTAAATAGTGTCATGCAAATCGTTAAATATAGAAACACGCAATTTCTATTTTTAAACAAGGGAAATAACAATTACATGACAATCCTGTCTTCCAAATGAATTTAAAAACATTTTGTTTTTATAAACAATCATAACTAATTAGAAAGAAAGAAATAACACACATACACACTGAAAATAACATGTGTTTATGTTGCAACAACTTTATTGTTGATAAACAACTGCCAACCTGTACCAGAAACAAACAATGGTTTGGAACAAACTATACACCACGAACGACAACTCGTCCTAGAATGTTGCTCACATTTGTTGATAATGTAAACAAACATCGATTTACAAAAAAGCGGTAATATGTAGCAATTAATAACAATCAGAATGCTGTAGTAAAGATCATCAGGAAATTAATCTGGCTTGCCGCCTGGAGATGCCGATAAGTGATATTTTACAAAATCATGTTTTCAGGGGACGTGATGAATTGTCCTTGCCAAAGTTACAAATAATTCAGGTATCTAACATTTCTAACATATATTGATACCACGATAATAAATTGATAATACTGCCTTGTTAAATATACCTTATTGTCAAAGAATGTAGCAATAATTCTGTTGTCAACGGCCAAAGAAAAAATCGGGATGATCAATCAGAATTCCGGAAATTGACCGTCTCCAAAAATATTAAATTCTAAAATTGAGTTATCGTCCTTTTCGCGCCAGACGACTATTGAAAAGGCTATTATATACAATATATGTACATTGTCGGAAAATATAATGGTTCCAAAGGCCCTGCCACTGGTAAGTCGGTATAATTAAACAATTGTGGCACTTTAGAAGCGATGAATATGTTTTCCGACAATATACATATTTTGTTTTTATCCTCAAATTTACTCTTAACGCTTGAAACTTTAGTTATTAAATCTAAATCAGTGTCTCTAATCTTTCAAAGAAATCGACATAGTTCAAACGCGGACCACGAAGAGGATACCAAAATGAACTAGTTCTGAAAAAAAATACTCAAAAAAAAATTGCTCAACATGAAAGCTGGGTAACAGGAGACTTTATTTGTACAAGTACAAGTACAAATAAAGCAAAAATTTAATTGTGTAACCATTATTTGTACAATAGTTGGCTGATTGCAGGATAAAATACAATTATGGCCCGTTGAAAAGTTGAATATCCAAAAATTATCAACACGAGAAGGTTATTTCACTGAGGGCGCAGCCTGAAGGGAAATAATTTTTTATGGTTGATTATTTTGGATATTCATCGCTTCTAAAGTGCCACAATTGTTTAATTATACCGAATTACCAGTGGCAGGGCCTTTGGAACCATTTGAAGCACATACCTTACTCACGGGGGTCTCAACATAGGTTTTGGGTTACAGATGTGCAGCTGGGATTAAACCCCCCCCCCCCCCCCATTTCCCAATCATACATTTCACAGTTATCACATATTACTTTTTTTACATCTTGGCTCGATTTTAAACGATAAATCACAATTTATACAAAAATATAATAGAAAGAAGAAAATTATTGACCCATTGACATATTACCTTGGTGAAATGCAACCCATTGATATATTTGATGTGTCAAAAAAGGGGACCATTTCAGCGGCACATCTGTATATACCTTCATAAAGGAAGATATCTTGTGTAATCCGACTTCTGTCGCTCTAACGTTACCCTTTTAGTTTTATAAGTTTCTCTCTCAGATAAATATAGGATCAACAAAAATGTTTCCTCTTATTTGTTTTAGAAATCATGGCAAGTTTATTTTTTTGTGTGGGAGAAATGTATAAATTGTAAGTCGTATGTCTGTCTCATTTGCCATAATGAATGGCCCGGTACAATATTGATTTTTATACCAATTAATATATGATACAATAAGAAAATCAATTATTATTATTATTATTTATTCCTCATGAATGCCGCGTCGATGGGTTGCAAAATTTTATGATAAATGCAGAAAGAATATCCCAGACGTTACATTCCGGACACCATGTACGGACTCGTGACTTCTTTTCATTCCTTCCACTGGGTGTCTGTCTAGAACACACATGACATGGACGCCGTGATTTTCCTACAATAAATGAAGATATCATTTTTTTTTAATTCATTTATATATCAAATTAATGAAAAAATGGTAAAATTTTATCCATTATTTTTTTTTTGTAAATTAACAATTATTGCAATTCTGTACATAAATTATGTCGTTTTTATACGCCCGTCTAAGACGGGAAGTATTATAGTATATCGTTGTCCATCCGTCTGTCCGTCCGTTGTCCACACTTCGGACAATTACTAAAAAACGCTTCAACCAACTTTTATGAAACTTTGTTGAATTGTTTATATCTATTGACGTAAGCTCCCTTTTGATTTTTATAAATTTCAGATTTTTCGTTTCCATGTTATGAGGTGTTATCCTTAAAAAAAGAGGGTTTTTACAGTTTTCGGACAATAACTCAAAAATGCTTCCATCAACTTTAATGAAACTTTGGTGAATTGTTTTTATCTATTGACATATGCTTCCTTTCGATTTTTATAAATTTCAGATTTTACGTTTCCGTGTTATGAATTTTTATGCTTAAAAAAGGGGGGATTTTCCAGTTTTCGGACAATCACTCATAAACACTTTCACAAAATTTTATGAAACTTTGGTGAATTGTTTATATCTGTTGACTTAAGCTACCTTTCAATTTGAATAAATTTCAGATTTTACGTTTTTCAGTTATGATTTTTTATACTTAAAAAAGGGGGATTTTTTTCAGTTTTTGGACAATAACAATAACTCAAAAACACTTTCACCAATTTTTATGAAACTTTGGTGAATTGTTTATATCTATTGATGAAAGATCCGTTTTGATTTGTATCAATTTCAGATTTTACATTTTTTGGTGTTATGCAGTCTTGTTCTTAAAAAAAATGAGGTTTTTTTCTAGTTTTTCGGATAATAAATCAAAAATGCTGAAATGAAACTATGCTGACTTGTTAATATCTATTGAACTAAGTACCCTTTTGTTTTTTATATAATTTCTGATTTGATGTTGTAAAGTTGTAGAATTTTTCTTTTTGAAAAAAATGTCGGAAACGGCCAAAGAAATGTATTCGTTGAAAAATCATTTAAAGCATAAAGACAAGCTAAAAGGGCAGAGGGCGTATCATGCGCTTATAGCGCAGCTCTTTATTATTTCATTTTAGAATAATATTTTTTTTAGTATTCACTTCATCTGCTCATTTATTTTGCTTTTGTAAATAAGGGACAGTCCAGATTAAAACTATGAATACTTATTTTTTTTATCTATTTTAGTTTTTACAAAAAAACATGTATGATCATCATTACCTGGCAAATTTACAATGAAGTATCTTTCAACCAGTCGGCGGCTTCCATTGTATGGCCCTCGTGGAATATTCTTGTGACTGGCAAATCTCCGATCAACTGGTGATAAATTTGGGAATAGAATTCCATCCTTGTCATCTTAGGGAGTAGTCGTCGGTTCCTCTGGTACAATACATATATGCGTTTCCTATGAAATAAAATTACAAGATGACCAATTACTTCCCGGAGAAACGAAAACTGTCACGGTTTTTTTTTAGAAACAATAAAAAACGTTTTTTCTAACTTTTGTATACATAGATAACAACAAGTTCAAAACGTCATAAGAAAATTGAATCAAACTAAATTCATAACCTAAACTCATCAAACCTCAATTAACTTTATACATGTTATAGCTGTTAAATTTATTTATGTAAAGAAGCTGATTACTGAAAAGCCAAAGAAAAAAATAAACGATGTCTGCTGTGCATATACACGGCAAGAGGACTTAAATGCACACGTAAATACTACTATCAATTTCGTGTTTATCAAAAACTTTTTCCAAAGTTTCACAGATCTAAAGTCCGAATAAACTTGAATATGTTGATTAACAAGGTCCACACCACTCATTTTTCTGTTGTATATATCTACTACTTTTGGAACATGTCTCTCCACACCTTTGCTGTTTTCAGTTATTTTTAAACTGTTGAAAAGGGAATGGTGTTATTGATCTTGAAATCAATATTTGTGGTAACATTTTTATTCAAAAAAATTTATATAATTAACTGATCTGAATGAATAACTGATTAATGTTTTGAAACATATTTGTTATGATATATATATATATACGAAATTATCTTTCTCTTTGTCATTGTAGAATTTTTAATTTCACCTACATTCATGACTTAATTGATTATCTTTAGGTAGCTGAAAATATTTCGATGACCAAAGAAAGTTTTGTTTTGTTTAATATGTTGACGGAAGGCCTGTTAATTTGTTGACGGAAGGCTTGTAATTTGTTGACGCAAGGCCCAGTTGATCAATGAACATGCGTGTTAAATGGCTATACATGCATTCAGAAGAAAATATTTTCCCTAGGTCCTTCAAATGTTTTGATAAGAATGTGACTTCTTTCCTGTCTCCGTACTTCATGGCCATTATGGGTCCTTGCTCATGTTGCTGTCTTGCTATTCTTTCCCCTTTTACAACTCTAGTTGTCTTAAAAGATCGAGGCATCCCTTTTCTGTGTGTCCGGACAGTACCCGTGTTGTAAATATTGTGAGTATACAGATCCCGGCATAAAGTAGCCTAGGACTTGTAAATGCGTTGTCCAGTACAAGATGATGATTTTTATCGCGATGTTTGGAGGATAAGTCAGTGACTACAGTATATCCTAGACCATTTACAGCTCTACGAACTCTATTTGTTTACCTATAATGTGTTTAAGAATTAGCGATACATCATAATATTCATACAAAAATGGCAACTTCTGAAAAAAAATATTTAATGCATAATCAGTGGATTAAAATATGAATGACCGCAATGACAAGTGACACCAGCTGACCTATTAACTTATTTTTGATAAACTATAGTTAATTCTTAACAATATGATTTATAACTATTCGCTCAGAAACATTATGAACTAAGTTAACATATAACTTATTTATGTGAGTAATTATAATTAAAAGTCTAATTTACCAGACATTTATATACATGTATCCCCCCATCGATGCGATTTTTTCCCAGGCATGTAGTTGTTTCTTCCCTGAAATCCAACCATGTACTCGTCAACTGTAAGATCTCTTGCAAGATTGTATTTTGTATGAAAAGTGTTATTTAAGATATCAAAGATTGGTCTAATTTTGTGTCCTGGGTCATAACCTGGAGAACCCCTTGGAATAGCAGTTCTGTTACAATTGCTGTGTAGAAAACGTAAAATATATTGGAATCTGTTTCTGCTGAAAATCTGTGCGAATGATGGTGAGTGATAGAGGTAATTGTCTCCCGACTTATTCCAGTAGGATTCGATGGTTGTTTTTTTCATCATCCCCATTGTCATCATAAGTCCAACAAATGCTCTCATTTCCGCACGCGGTCAGTTGGTAACCAGTGATGCATCCTAGAATAAGCAGATAAATGCTGTTGGTTTGTTTGCAAAGTTTGTGTGGCATATCTATTTGTTTCAGATACCAAAATATCTAGTAAGTTTGTATCGTTTTCATTATCCACTGTGAAGTATTCAAAATAATCAAATGATCGGGCGGTGACAGCTGGGCGATTTTGAGGTGCAGGTTCCTGTACAAAAGCGTTTAGAATTACAGGCATAACATAAGTCTCATCCGTCGGTATACATATCCATGGACCATGAGAAATGTCATCTGCCTCATCCCCATCCTCGTCGGTCTCCATTCCCCTTTCATTTTCACTGATATCAGATTCATCTTCTTTATTGTAATTAATGTCATCATTTTGCTGAGACATCATTCTAGCTAAAGAAGTTAGACGTATGTGAGGTCACAAGGGCCGGCTATTATGTCATCCGATATATGACGTCAAGACTAGATGACGTAACATTGGAGACCCAAATCAAAAAATCAATACACTGTATCATCTTTTGTGTTTTATAAGAAAGAAATACAGTAATGAACAGGTGCTTGTATGAATTAAAAGTACGGATATAAAATTGTGTGTCCCTCCAGCAGCAAGAGTGATATTTGGAACCCATTGAAGAAAGATGTTATTCTGTTTAATCTTGGGACAGCAATGACGAGAAGCTTGCATAAATTATAACATGGACATATGTGTTCCTCTGGCAGCAAGAGGGTTAACGTTCGGAATTAAATTTGTGTCTTTGAATTTTAAAAGGAACAACAAAAGTAGAATCTTTTTGTTAAATATTGAAGGCCCCAAAAAGGACCGTTTATTAGTGATATCATCAAGGCTAGATGCATGTTCAAAGCATTGTGGCCTCGTAACTCGATTGGCTACCTGCAACGTGAACGTTGCAAAATTTGTTTACTTATGTCTGTGACGTCATTTTCATGGGAGATAACTCTTGTACAAATCAAGAAACGAAAGGTTATTCGGCGGAAAATAACCACCGCTGGTGTAAAGTTTTAGGTTTATTTGTCCTTTCTTGCAATTAAACGAAAATTTACTCAATTATTGCATGTCACGTGATAATGTGTAACCCAACAGAATTGATTATATAAATATATATAAGGTATAATAATATTACTTATCCTATATCGCATGCCCAAATATTGCATTTTTTGCATACTTTGTATGCTTTAGTTCTCCATGTTGTTGTTGTTGTTGTTGTTTTTGCTTTTTAAGAATTTAGAAAAGTCCATGACCAATTTGCTATTTCTTAAACTGATATTAATTTTAACATCGAATTTAATAGGAGTCGGACTACAAGTGTCACATGCGGAGCAGGATATGCTAGATTAAACCGAGGACATAACATATTATCCTCTAGGGGTTTCGTGTTGCTCAATAATTTACTGGACCTACTCCTTTAATTTTATAGTATAGCGTTATTCATTGGCTGTTTCTGTATTGGCCATGTTATAGATTCGAGGTTAGCTGTATTGGACCCGAGACTAGAAGAGTCGAGAGCCAATACAGCTGATCGAGATTCTATAACAGGGCCAATACAGAAACAGCCAGTTCATAACGCTTGTATTAAATTATTTTAATTCTTTTAAGTAGAAAAATTTAAGAAACTTACCGTGAAGAAGATACAGAATTTTATATCTGATTTTGTCCATGTGCATGGATTTTTTGTCAAAATCGTCATGTGTCATTTCTGATTTCTCGTCTAAGTACTTATTATCATGCTTTTACCATTCATTTTATCTAACAAATATCAAGTAGCTGGAAAGAATTAAATCAGACAGTTTATGTATTCTTACTCTTGGATCTTCTGTGTTCTAATGATTGTTCAACGGAAATGAAACACAGCGTCAATAATCGAAAGTCGTACTCGAAAAGGCTGTGAAATATTGCCTTTTCAAGGTTGTAAGACGTTACAAAACACTGAACATTATTAAACTTTTTATTTTATGATATTAAGTTAAAATATATAATATAAATATTTGTTTATGCATTACGATACGTCCAAGGTAGGAAAGGCGTAAGAAAATTGAAACCGGAAGTGAGCGTCCAGTCATAGGCCAGTACGGCTTTTTTCCGTTTTGGCCCTGTCCGAAATGCAATATTAATTCTTGATTTATATCGACAGGGCAACGTCATCAATATTGCACATGCTGATTAATCCGTATAAGGGCTTATTTGCTCATATCGTTTAATAACACGTTGTACCAACCATTGGTTATAATATTGATTAGGCTTAACACGCGGCACTATGGCATATAAAAGTATAAAAACAAAGCATTTAGCTGAAAAAGTGATAGAATGATCGTAACTGAGTCGAATCCAAGGTTAACAATGCTTCTTCGAGGGGTAACAACCAGCGTTTTCACCCTCTCAGCCATGTTTTATTAAATTTATTTACTGAGTGTGTTGTCATTGGTGTCTTTTCAATATCAATTTAAAGTAACAAACTATAACCTCATGTACATAACAGCTTATCAATCAATAGAAATGTAACACACATAGTCTATGAAAAAGACCTGAGGCAAAAATTAAGAAGTTTAGAACTGCCTTTTGAATTACTGATATTGTCTTTGAAATCATCGAGAATGACATTAAAAACAAGTTTATCCGGGATAGAGTAGATTGTCTCCCTCATATTAACCTGGCACATCAAAGTAAAGTATAATAACAAAACAATGACTCAAAGTCAGAATATTATGTCCGGGTACAGTGGCAAGTCTCCTTGCAAACAGTTTATATACCTTTTCTAATCGAACGTGAAAAATACAGCTCGGAAAATGCCTGTACCAAGTCAGGAATATGGCAGTTGTTTCCGTTTGTTCGGTTGTAAGCGTTTGATTTTATCAGTTTTTATGGACTTCCTCTTTATACGTTTGCCTTAGAGTTCTGTATTTGTGTTATTTATTTTTCGGCCTATCGATTTAGTACAATTTACAGGGGACAACCTTATTTCTTATCGTATCATGTAATGTTTAAACCAGGCCTATATCGCATATGCGTGTCTGTTGATGTTAGAAAAACCAAAAACCATGAACATGTACATCTAATGTTATGTTAAACTTTGTATCCGGAACCAAAAAGAAGTAGAAAATTTCACCTTACGCTATAAACTACAATTTCAAAATATGTTTCACAAATTGTTTGAGATTTTCTTTTTCCACGTTTTACAATAATTGACAGGAACCTTTCATTATATGAACACTGTGTTAAGTTAATATTGAGATTGAATGAGATACTCTGGACTTATATCAGTCAAATATATACACAGTTTGTTCGGATAAGAACGTGAATTGATCAATTTCTTTTTGTAAAACACACAAATCTTTCACCAATACCTTCGATACCTTCGAGTGGTTGATTCTATTCTCATGAAAAACTCGCTGAAAAAAATATATCTGCCTATGAAATTTAAAAAATCACTTAGGTAAAGATATCTTTAGCCTTTGTCTTAACAAAATATGTTTTGTAAATAAGTTTTTTCAAAGTTCTATGTAATGTTCCAAATACACTGACAATATGAAAGAAACTTAGTTATTTTTTATGTAAATCTATGTAGTATATCCTGATTTTCTCATTCACTCAGACTATCCATTGTTTGATTACTGGCTTCGTATAAATGATATATTCTGTTTGTTAATATTCCAGTTAAATAAACAAGTTATACGGGTGTTCGAACAGTGGTATACTACTGTTACCTTTATTTACTCCCTATTGATTTGATATTTGATTTTTTCGACTGTTTTAATGTCTTTTTGGAGTTTGTTTATTTTATATTTTGGATATTTTTAATACGGTATATCGAATCTTGATAGTCAGTAAATCAACTCATTTGAATCCGTATGCATGAAACATTTTAATCTGACTTTTAGTGGAAAGATTGTCTTTGTGTTCATAATGTGGTATATTCACTAAAAAATAATAATAATGTCAGCATTAGATAATGAAACAAACAAGCCATCGGGAACAACCATTTCGTTGACGGATCAACAAATAATTATTCTTATATAGCTTAACAATGATTTATTTATAATATATATTTGGCCTATAGCATCAAAATCGAACATACCTAGAAAAGTCTTATTTAACGTGCTAACCATCTATTTCTATTTCTGTTCATGTCGAGTTAAATCGTCGACAGTCTTCGGATTCATATCGATGAATAGTTTGATGGCGGATGTCAAAAATAGGTACGAAATGCTGATCAATTATAGGGAGCCCATGTATTGTTAAATGATTCATCTGGGTTTGTTTTGGTAATTTGGATAAACGTTAAAGTACATAATAAAAAATATATATGATAAGGTCAAATCGGAGATCATGAATTTGACAGATCATAATGCCCCTTTAAAGATGTATCAAGATTTTATTAATCTTAGTTTTCATTCAAAAGTTGTGTTGCTAAATCTTTCATGAAAAGTATTTTATAATATATATTTCGTTAATCAAAGGACAAAATATATTAATTTAACTTGTGTCAGTTTAAGATTTCAATCATCTAACACTATTGTGTTGTACATATAATAGTTAATTTGTTTTACCATCAATATTAGGTTGTGTTTGTCATAAGAGAGATACGTATTTCATTTTTAATTCGTTCAATGACACATATGGTACTATTGATAAAACCATGCGATCTTAACGTGAATTGCTTATACCAGGAGACTATAACTAAGTGGTTGTTATTGGTTTGTGTCTGCCCTATTTATTTTCGTTTATTATTGGGTTTTTTAAAGCTTATATGATGATGCCGTTGATGTTTTGCATTTGGTATGCGTTTTTTCTAATTGTCGAATGGTGACCTATATATATAGTTTTTTCCCATAATAAACCTTTTACACTCAAAGAATGCAATTCATTTGAAAAGTCAAAAATTAGATTGTAACTTGTTCAATGCATCACAACTTTTCAATGTGAAGAATTAAAAAAATACTCTTAATAATTACAAATATATCTTCTAATAATGGATCCTGTATGAACGTTATCTAACAATATACATATGCAACATTTCTTTCATACATTGTATATTTTTTATTTTGATATGAGCGTCACGGATGAGTCTTATGTAGACGAAACGTGAGTCTGGCGTACTAAATTATAATCCTGGTACCTTTGATAACTATTTTATTCAAAGGACATTTGATCTTCTTTTAATTTATATTTATCATTTTTATATCTAAGTCCCATAGTATATCACTCTTAAGAACGGTTCGATGCGATAGACAAATAAGTTAGTATCTTTGTCAGTTTTTTATTAATTCATCTTATGGATCTTTAAAAGATCAGTATCAAACCGAAGAAGAAAAGTTGCTTCTCCCTTATATTTTGGGACTTTGATATCTTGAATTTCTATAAAAAAAAGTCATTCCTTGACATTCGACTTTTTTCTTCAAAATACAACGCATATCAACAATATTGATTGTTCATATTATTCATGATTATTGCTTTGTTCTCAACCCGGAAGTTTATTTACATCTCATCTATTACGTTCTTTAAATTTTCACCGTCCTATAAGTATACACATTACATGAAGTAATCCTGTTTTTAAAGGAATCATTATAAAAGAAGTAAGTTTGTTATTATATACTGAGGCATTTTAGCTTTCTTTAACATTTATAAATAATTATTATTACGTATACTGTAATTCATATTTTTGATTAAAACTTACACAAGTTGAACGCAGTATTTTTGAATAGTAGCTGCTTGACTATATTACATCTGATCATTTTACGTATCTGTGTTATACACCTTCTTCATGATTGCCGATATTTAAATATTCAAGTATGTTAAAATGAACGTATATTTTTCGTCACACTTTTCTCTAGTACTACTAAAAAAATGATTTCAGCAGCTTTGGAGTGATGCCTAGTAACACGTGTCGATCAAACACGTTTCCTGTTTTGCGCTATTTTGTATTTTAAGTGATGTTATGCTTAGCACAACAACATGTACATTCTTGTTTGTTGTTTGGTATTAATTTCAGTTTTTAAATTGATTGTGGCTATTTTTCTAATTGTCGAATGGTGACCTATATATTTTTTCATTATAATAAGAATTGAAAGTATTAAAAAAAAATACGATTAAAAAATTCTTTATATACTCCGTTATCAAATCGCAGTATTTGTTGTGGAAATAGAAAATTCTGTTTCTGCGCGTCTATCGTCTGACAGTATAACCATTTTTTTTTAAAGAATTATGTATAGCTTTGCGGTATGTATAAACACACATCCACGTCTAGATGCAATTGTGACGTTAAATCTGATGCATCGTTGGACTAACGTGACAAACACGCTGTTTTCACATGAAAGAACATTTTGCCTCATCTGTGCGTAGATGACCTGTTGGGAAAACGACTTTTTTGTCCCTATCCAACTTACCATCCTTTTCCAATGGCAGTCCAATTTCGCCTTTCATTTAGTTCGACCTATCTTGTAGAAAATACGTATTGAATAAGCAACATACATAGGACACTGAACATTCAATAACTGTAACAAATCACGTTATATGCAGTTATACTTGCATCAACCAAACCATATGTAAACCGGAAACCGATCTTAATTTAACTTATTTCAACCTATTTGTACTGAAAATATTTATAAACAGAAGAAAAATCTTAAATCCCTAAGGCAATAAACTAATGCAACTTTCACTGTACCTTCATGTTTTCTTTTGAAATATTTAGGATGTCATTGGAAGTTTTAAGTACAGAGGAACACACTGATGAAGGTCATGGGATAGATTACCACGCAAAACACAAAGTGAGGACAGAATATAAACACCCAAAGGGTATCAAGTTTATGCATATTCATGAGGACTGGAAAGACTATGAGGACCAATATCATCATGAGATTGTATCTATTGGCGATATTGAAATCAAATATTCTTATGATTGGGGAAACTATTTTATAATGGAGAGTATTGTGATATCAAAACAAGGCGAGGAAATAAGCTGTGCAAATAGAGAATTTGGAGCAGTCGATCCTTTGAAGAAGGAAGCTCGACAATGTAGTAAGGCAAATGAGATTTTAACACAACTAAGTGAAGATCTTGATTTATCCCTTAAAGATTTTATGCAAATACTTACGTCAAACTGCAAAGTCAATTCGGATGTTCTGAGTTTATTTCTGCGAAGATTTTAATATATTGAAAAGTATTTGCGTTGTGGAAATAAATATGCATATACAGTTATTCTGAAATATATTTGTCATTTTTAAAATCATAATATAGGGTTATTGCATGAATATTGGGGAATATTGTCCCGAGTAGAACTTTATATTGCACGAGCTTGCGAGTGCAATATATGTTCTACGAGGGACAATATTCCCCAATATTCATGCAATAACCCTTTTATTGTATAGCAATATAATATTTGAAAGGAAAAACTTGTTTAAACTAAGATTTTGTCGTTGATGACGTCATGAATTTTGAAGATTTATTGCACTAGTGCAATATTAGAATTTATTGCACGCTAACTTTTGGTTACTTTCTGTGGGGAATATTATATTGCTATACAATAATATATATTCTTTGCCAGTATTGTGATTTGAGTACTGTTGATTTATTTCACATGGGTATTGATTTTCGTAGATTGCTGAAAACTTGGATTTTCGTGTGAAATGGAGTTAGTGTTTTTCCCAATATCTGCAGTATACAAAGTGTATAGAAAATAAGTCATTCGTTGAACATTTGAACCCTGGTTCACATATACCGATGATATCCACGAATTTTGGATTCCACTGAAAAATTATCAATCCACAGTATTTGCTTTCGCTTGAGTAAACTAAATTTTTTGTAAGGACTGCTACATTTTATAGTTTTAGAGGGGGATTTTATAAGCACATTGTACGTACAAGTGGTATGTTTCAACGACTAACTTTTCACAGTAACCTACATTGTACAATATTGCCATGTAAGTGTAATGCATTAATCCATCACATGCGTTTTGCATATTAGCTCAATCATATTCTATGCTTCGTTTTTTTTTACAATTGTTGACGGATTATACCTTACCAGACGTGAAAAATGGCTTCATCGTTATGGCGTCGTAGAAGGCGTCCCGTATATTAAAAATTAGAATTAAAAAAAAGCCTTGCCAGACGTCATAATCATTTGGAATAAAACTACATGAGCTTATACTTGAGTGTTTATCTTCATATAAATATCAATTATTAATAATTATTTTCTCATTTTCTTGAGGTATAATCTGATGAGTAGCCAATTTACTTGGTTATTGGTGTCACGTGATAAACTAATATAAATGATACATGATGGTGTGAATATTCTAGGAAAATAAATGAATTTGTAAAATTGTACAAAGTATTAGGTCGTTAATCTATATGACTTCGACGGTTTTAAAGTCTTTTCGGGGTTTGTATGCTTTTAAAAGTTTATATATATTTTTTTTAAATCTTTTGTATTGATTGCAAATGCTTGTTTTTCAAGAGTCTCCTTTTGGTAATTTTTATATCTCGAGCTTTTCCGTTGAAGGTCATGCCATACAAACGAGTCATTCTCACATAATTTTAAGTATACCCCACGCAACGTAGTAATAATGTTTTTGACCCGTCCGTCCGTCTGTCTGTCTGTCTGTCTGACTGTCCGTCCGTCCGTCCGTCCGTCAATCCGTCAGTCCTGTTTCTTGTCATCGCAACTCCTCTCAAACAACACAACAGAATTTCATGAAACCATTTTAGATGATAAGGACATACTATGTAGATGTGCATATCGACAGGAAATTGCTATTCTTTTTTTTCTAGAAGTTATGCCCCTTTGAATTTATCTGCTTCAATATACTACTGCAACAGTTTCTCATCGCAACTCCTCTCAAACCACAAAACAGAATTTCATGAAACCTTTTTAGATAATACGGACATACTTTGTAGATGTGCATATCGACAAGAATGTAAGATTCATTTTTTTCTAGGAGTTATGTCCCTTTGAATTTATTTGCTTCAATATACTACTACAACCGTTTGTCATCGCAACTCCTCTCAAATCACGCAACAGAATTTCATGAAACCTTTTTAGATAATAAGGACATACTATGCAGATGTGTATATTGACGGCTATGTACGATTCAATTTTTTTAGGAGTTACGCCCCTTTGAAACTATTTGCTTCAATATACAACTGCAACAGGTTGTCATTGCAACTCTTCTCAAACCACACAACATAATTTCATGAAACTTTGTAGATAATAAGGACATACTATGTAGATGTGCATGTCGACAGGAAATTATGATTCAATTTTCTTTTTCTTACAGTTATTTTTTAACTCCAGTGCCAATGTGTGGACGTTGGGTACGTCAGCGCGCTCACAAAGGTTCTTTAATTACATTTACCCTCACTTTAACTTTCATTGATAAAATTTACTGACAAATTGTTTCACGATATTTTATTTAAACTTGTTTTACAATGGCTGTTGTTTATTCATTTACATGACCATTATGCTTGTATTGATATTTAAAACAAAACACTTACAAACACGTGCATAATCACAGATACAACCAAAAACTAACAACTTTGAATGTTTCAAGATTACAACAAATTAAATGTTGTTATTCTATATAAATGCATAACTATATGATACAGGTTTCTTTATAGTTATCAAAAAGTAAAATCGCAAAAATACTGAACAAAGGTTCCAGGATTATAATTTAGTACGCCAGACGCGCATTTCGTCTACATAAGACTCATCAGTGACGCTCATATCGAAATAGTTATAATGCCAAACAAGTACCAAGGTCAAGAGCAATGAGGATCCAAAATTCTAAAACGTTTTACCAAATATGGCTAAGGTAATCTATGCCTGGGATAAGAAACTCCTTAGTTTTTCGAAAAAATCAAAGTTTTGTAAACAGAAAATTTTTTAAAAAATGACCACATTATTGATATTCATGTCTACACCGAAGTGTTGACTACTGGGCTGGTGATATCCTCGGGGACGAAACGTCCACCAGCAGTGGCATCGACCCAGTGGTGTAAATAGTTATCAAAGGTACCAGGATTATAATTTGGTACGCCAGACGCGCGTTTCGTCCACATAAGACTCATCAGTGACGCTCATATCGAAATAGTTATAATGCTAAACAAGTACAAAGGTGAAGAGCAATGAGGATTTCTTAAATATCTAAATATCAAATTATCTACTTAACCTAGCTAGCACCTCAGAATTATAACATAAACATTTTGTTAAATTTATAACAAGAACGACATTGATTATTCTGTATTTTCACAGATAGATCCTTTGAAAAAAGTAATCCAAATAGTAAAAAGTAAATAAATTACGTAATTAGTATTTCTGTCAGTTTTTTTCTAATTTATCATATAGATCCCCAAAAGATCAGTATCGAACAAAATGCAGAAAATAGCTTCTTGCTTATCTTTTAAGATTCTATATTTCGTTCATGACTTGAAGTTTGACTTCTGTTTTCAAAATACAACGCATATCTACAATATTGAATACACATATCGTTAATTTGTGTTTAACCCGGAAGCTTATTTACACATCATGAATATGTATTGCGTTCTTTAAATGTTCTTTAAATAGAAATTTAAACATAACACGAAGTAATCCTGTTTTAGAGAGAGCATTTCAAAAGAGGTAAGTTTGTCTTGATAAACTCTGATATTCTTTTTAAATTCATACATTTTAATTTTCATGTAATTAGTATTTCCTTTAAAACCACATATACCTTATACAACGCAGTATTACCTCATATTATACTCAACAATTTAAGAGCACGCCAGCCTATAATATAGATTAAGTTGATACAAATAGTAATTGAACGGAAGATGTAACATCCATTCTTTGAATATTTGCTAGCAGTTGCTTTCAGGGACAAGTGATAAGGCGTTTGATGCATAAGGCTTTTGATGCATAGGTAGTTGTCTCATTTGCAATCTTAACACCTACATATCATATGTTTTATCTATAACATGAAATTAAATTTAACAAGAAAAACCAAAATGCACATGCTAGATATCTATTTGCATTTATCATGTTTATATTTATGTTTTCTTTGGATTATATGAACGCCTTGAGTCTTCTTATGTCATTTCAATGGACATTTAAATGGCATCGGGTCTAGAATAAAACGAAATGCTGATACATGAAAGAGTGTCCATGCATTGTAATGTGTCTATGCATTGTAATGTGTCCATGCATTGTAATTCGTTTCTTTTTCAACCTTTTTAAAATATGGATATACGTTTTAGTATATAACTAATCAAAAATCAAAAATGATCGGGATTTATTTTACTTTATTTTCAGTCAAAATTTATTTTCTACTTTTCTTTTGAAAAGTAAGTAAGTAATCACATATTTAATTTGAGAGGACACATGTGTTAGTTTAGAAATTACTTTTACAAGAGAGAGACGAAAGATACCAAAAGGACAGTCAAACTCAGAAATCTAAAATAAACTGACAACGCCATGGCTACAATCGTCTAGCACTTGATTATTTAATTAATTCGTTTTCGTCCTCACTTTTTTTGGTTAATATTGATGTTTCTTATTAGAGAGATAGATGTTAGATTATAACTCGTACAATGACTCATTATGTCCTATTGATCTTAAACCTTATGTAAACATGTATATATATATGAAACAGTTCTTCAATGCTTTGTTTTTTTTATTTAAAGGACATATGATCTTTTTTTTTTATATTTATCCTTTGTAATTTAGGGCCAATAGTATTATCATTAAGAGTTTGTCGATGCAATATTAACTTATAGATCTCCGCTATTTTCTTCTTAGTTCATCCTATTGATCACCAGAATAGCAGTATCAAACCTTAATAAAACTTGCTTCTCACTTATAGACTTTTTATATTTTAAGATTCTATAAACAAAAATCATGCCTTGAGATTTGACCTATTTCTTCAAAATGCAGTGCGTATCAACAATATTTATTATTCATATTTGTTGATTTGCTCTCTACCCGGAAGCTAATTTACACATCATATATTGCGTTCTTTAATTTTTTACCGTTTTTTATATATACACATTAGATGAAGTTATACTGTTTCAGAGAAAGCATTTTAAAAAGGGGAAGTATATTAGGATTTACCTAGACATTTGAGCTTTTTTTCAAATTTCCGAATAACATTATTTACTGTAATTTGTATTACATTAAGACACACATACGCATATAACTAAGCATTATAATTGAATTTCATACTCAACAATTTAAAAACGTCAGTCAATAATATTGATGAAATTGATACAAATAGTAAATGCATGGAAGATGTAATATTTAATGGGACTTCTCTAAAACTATTTTATATACTACCTGTTGTTTACATCAGAGACAGGGATTAGGTGTTTGGTGCATACTAGATGTATCGTAACCAATCTTACCACATCTCTTTATTTCAAAAATGGTGTGAAACGAAGTTTAAGAAACAGAAACAGTATTTTTATACATCCTCGGCTTTTGAAGATTTGGCTTTGAGCGTTCCGGATGAAATTAAATCAAGAAAAGTGGTGCAGACGGATGAAATTATTAAACGTGTTGTTTTCAAATTTTGTAACCTTGAATTTAAACGGCTTCAATTATTCAATTTTTTTCTTTTAGAAAACTTTAGAAAGAATTTAAAAACCAACGAACAGGTTAATGTTGCTTAAACCACGAAAATTGTTACGCCAAAATGCGAAACTACACTCCTAGCTGTGCTTTGATACCTTAATAAAATTTCATTTCAAGGATTTGTGACGTCAAATACGTGACCTGGTCATTAGCACTTTAACCAAGACATATCAACGTTAACGACGTCCTAATATTTTAACCGACGTTGATAAGTCCGACACGAATTTTCAGGTCATCCTACGGTTTGCGGGTAAAACAAAGGAAACACTACAAAAAAGACGCAAATACAGCGGGATATTTATTATTTGGTTATCTGCATATTGATATTGTACTGTCGGTACATATCACGGCTTTATCTCGTTCGCTGCGCTCAATCGACAAAAAGCTTCATATTGTGAATGGCAATTGATATTTAACAATATAATCGGTACGAGTCGATCAAACACGCTTCCTGTTTAACGGTACTTTGAATTTTGAGTGCTTATATGCTTAGCACGACAACACGAACATTCTCAATGTTGTTTTGTACAACATTGATATCAGATTTTAACAGGATAGTATTATCAATCGCACGTTGATTGCCAAGAATACGTTTTTCAATAATTTTAACTTTGGATGTAACCCGTTTCTGATTGGCTGATTGTCTATCAGCTCATGGACATATTTTTTTCATGTGATAGTGATGTCATCTACGTTTTTTCAAGATTTACTCCGACCCAAAATGGAATTTAGAATAAGGTTATCAGGAATGACTGTAATATTGTTTATGTCTATTCAAAATAACATAAAAAATGTAGTGCACGCTTCGCAGGTTATTCAGTGTGCACCACATTTTTTATGTTATTTCTTCATAAACAGAAACAATATTACAGTCATTCCCTAATTAAAATAAGCATTGAATTATAAAAAGAATGTTATTAGAAAAACTCTGTATATACTATTGTTACCGAATCACAATATTTGTTTTGACGAACAGAATAAAATATCATTCTGGCACATCTAACGTCCGGTAGTATGACCACTTCGCTAAAGTATTATGTATATTAACTTTAGGGTATGAATACACCAGCATCCACGCCTGGACATTATTGTGACGTTAAATATGATGCATCATTGGACTAATGTGACTACCACGCTGTTTTCACATTAAAAAGAACCTTTTGCATCAACTCTATGGGGTTCCGTAGATGACCTGTTGCAAAGACTTTTTCCCTATCCAACTTACCATCAATTTTCAATGGCAGTCTTATTTCGACTTTCATTTAAGTCAACCTATCTTGCAGAACCTACGTTTTGAATAAGCTATATTGTATTTTGTAACCTTGAATTTAAACGGCTTCAATTATTCAATTTTTTTCTTTTAGAAAACTTTAGAAAGAATTTAAAAACCAACGAACAGGTTAATGTTGCTTAAACCACGAAAATTGTTACGCCAAAATGCGGAACTACACTCCTAGCTGTGCTTTGATACCTTAATAAAATTTCATTTCAAGGATTTGTGACGTCAAATACGTGACCTGGTCATTAGCACTTTAACCAAGACATATCAACGTTAACGACGTCCTAATATTTTAACCGACGTTGATAAGTTCGACCCGAATTTTCAGGTCATCCTACGGTTTGCGGGTAAAACAAAGGAAACACTACAAAAAAGACGCAAATACAGCGGGATATTTATTATTTGGTTATCTGCATATTGATATTGTACTGTCGGTACATATCACGGCTTTATCTCGTTCGCTGCGCTCAATCGACAAAAAGCTTCATATTGTGAATGGCAATTGATATTTAACAATATAATCGGTACGAGTCGATCAAACACGCTTCCTGTTTAACGGTACTTTGAATTTTGAGTGCTTATATGCTTAGCACGACAACACGAACATTCTCAATGTTGTTTTGTACAACATTGATATCAGATTTTAACAGGATAGTATTATCAATCGCACGTTGATTGCCAAGAATACGTTTTTCAATAATTTTAACTTTGGATGTAACCCGTTTCTGATTGGCTGATTGTCTATCAGCTCATGGACATATTTTTTTCATGTGATAGTGATGTCATCTACGTTTGTTCAAGATTTACTCCGACCCAAAATGGAATTTAGAATAAGGTTATCAGGAATGACTGTAATATTGTTTATGTCTATTCAAAATAACATAAAAAATGTGGTGCACGCTTCGCAGGTTATTCAGTGTGCACCACATTTTTTATGTTATTTCTTCATAAACAGAAACAATATTACAGTCATTCCCTAATTAAAATAAGCATTGAATTATAAAAAGAATGTTATTAGAAAAACTCTGTATATACTACTGTTACCGAATCACAATATTTGTTTTGACAAACAGAATAAAATATCATTCTGGCACATCTAACGTCCGGTAGTATGACCACTTCGCTAAAGTATTATGTATATTAACTTTAGGGTATGAATACACCAGCATCCATGCCTGGACATTATTGTGACGTTAAATATGATGCATCATTGGACTAATGTGACTACCACGCTGTTTTCACATTAAAAAGAACCTTTTGCATCAACTCTATGGGGTTCCGTAGATGACCTGTTGCAAAGACTTTTTCCCTATCCAACTTACCATCAATTTTCAATGGCAGTCTTATTTCGACTTTCATTTAAGTCAACCTATCTTGCAGAACCTACGTTTTGAATAAGCTATATTGTATTTTGTAACCTTGAATTTAAACGGCTTCAATTATTCAATTTTTTTCTTTTAGAAAACTTTAGAAAGAATTTAAAAACCAACGAACAGGTTAATGTTGCTTAAACCACGAAAATTGTTACGCCAAAATGCGAAACTACACTCCTAGCTGTGCTTTGATACCTTAATAAAATTTCATTTCAAGGATTTGTGACGTCAAATACGTGACCTGGTCATTAGCACTTTAACCAAGACATATCAACGTTAACGACGTCCTAATATTTTAACCGACGTTGATAAGTTCGACCTGAACTTATCAGGTCATCCTACGGTTTGCGGGTAAAACAAAGGAAACACTACCAAAAAGACGCAAATACAGCGGGATATTTATTATTTGGTTATCTGCATATTGATATTGTACTGTCGGTACATATCACGGCTTTATCTCATTCGCTGCGCTCAATCGACAAAAAGCTTCATATTGTGAATGGCAATTTATATTTAACAATATCATTGGTACGAGTCGATCAAACACGCTTCCTGTTTAGCGGTACTTTGAATTTTGAGTGCTTATATGCTTAGCACGACAACACGAACATTCTCAATGTTGTTTTGTACAACATTGATATCAGATTTTAACAGGATAGTATTATCAATCGCACGTTGATTGCCAAGAATACGTTTTTCAATAATTTTAACTTTGGATGTAACCCGTTTCTGATTGGCTGATTGTCTATCAGCTCATGGACATAATTTTTTCATGTGATAGTGATGTCATCTACGTTTTTTCAAGATTTACTCCGACCCAAAATGGAATTTAGAATAAGGTTATCAGGAATGACTGTAATATTGTTTCTGTCTATTCAAAATAACATAAAAAATGTGGTGCACGCTTCGCAGGTTATTCAGTGTGCACCACATTTTTTTATGTTATTTCTTCATAAACAGAAACAATATTACAGTCATTCCCTCATTAAAATAAGCATTGAATTATAAGAAGAATGTTATTAGAAAAACTCTGTATATACTATTGTTACCGAATCACAATATTTGTTTTTCTATAATGACGACTTCAGTATGTATATTAATGAAATTTATCCTGTTGAACTTACTTTAAATAAAGCTAATACTAACAATGACCACTGCCCTTTTCTCGATCTTGATATCTATATCACTAATGGAAAGCTGAATACTAAAATTTATGATAAAAGGGATGATTTTTCATTTCCTATCGTTAATTATCCGTTTTTAGATGGTGACGTTCCCTTGTCACCATCTTACGGTGTTTATATATCTCAACTTGTACGATTCGCTCGTGTATGTAACAATGTTTTAGATTTTAACGAGAAAAATTTATGTATTACTGAAAAATTATTACACCAGGGTTTTCGATATCACAAACTAGTCAAAACATTTACTAAATTTTATCATCGGTATAAAGGCATCATTCGTAAATATAGTTCAACATGCAGACTTCTAATACGTTCAGGTATTTCACATCCAATTTTTTATGGAAATATTCTTTATAAAGCACAAAGGTGTCAGTATTCACCTCAGAAACTTACAAAACCTTTGAATAGACTTATTAAGAAGGGATATAATTACGATACTGTTGTCAAGTCATTAAAGATTGCATATTTTGGCGTTAATATTGAGTCACTGATAAGGTCTTTGCATCGGAACTAAACACATTTATTCTAAAAACAGTTGTTGGCATGACACGGGTTATGTTCTTCTCATATATGTTATGATGGTATGATACTAAACCCCTAACGGGAAGGATTGTGCCTGATGTTCATATGATGAAATCATAATCTTTCAGTCAGTTTAATTGAAGTCTGGAGCTGGCATGTCAGTTCACTGCTAGTAGTCTGTTGTTATTTATGTATTATTGTCATTTTGTTTATTTTCTTTGGTTACATCTTCTGACATCAGACTCGGACTTCTCTTGAACTGAATTTTAATGTGCGTATTGTTATACGTTTACTTTTCTACATTGGTTAGAGGTATAGGGGGAAGGTTGAGATCTCACAAACATGTTTAACCCCGCCGCATTTTTGCGCCTGTCCCAAGTCAGGAGCCTCTGGCCTTTGTTAGTCTTGTATTATTTTAATTTTAGTTTCTTGTGTACAATTTGGAAATTAGTATGGCGTTCATTATCACTGGACTAGTATATATTTGTTCAGGGGCCAGCTGAATTTCTCGCTACATTGAAGACCTGTTGGTGACCCTCTGCTATTGTTTTTTATTTGGTCGGGTTGTTGTCTCTTTGACACATTCCCCATTTCCATTCTCAATTTATATATATATACGACACTTAATATTAGTAAACAGCATTCAATAAATCCATCAAATCACCTTATATACAGTTAAACTTGCATAAACCAAACCATATGTAAACCGGAAACCGATCTAAAGTGAACTTATATATCATGTCCTGCAATGCATATTGTTTAATAATTCAACCTGCTTATACTGAAAACATGTATAACCAGGAGAAAAATCTTTAATCACAAAGTGTATGAGCTTATGCAACTTTTACTGTACATTCCTGTGTTCTTGTGATATTTTTAGGATGTCATTGGAAGTTTTAAGTACAAAAGAACACACTGATGATGGTTATGGGAGACAATACAGCGCAAAACACACAGTGAGCACAACATATAAACATCCAAAAGGTCTCTCGTTTATGCATATTCATGAGGATGGGAAAGATTATGAGGACATATATCGTTACGAGACTGTATCAATTGGCGATATCAATATACGTTATTCTTACGATTGGGGAAACTATTTTACATGGGAATATGTTAAGATATCAAAACAGAGTGATGAAATCAGCTATGCACAGCAAGAATTTGGACCAGTCGATCCTTTAAAGAAGGAAACTCGGCAGGCTGATAAGGGAAAAGAGGTTTTAACACAACTTAGTGAAGATCTGTGTTTATCACTGAAAGATTTTGTCCATCTTCTAACGTCAAACTTTAAAATCAGTTCGGATGTTTTGAATTTATTCCTGTGATAATTTGTTATACAGTGCAAAGGATTTGAGCTGCGGATATTAAAATTCATATAAATCATTCTGAAAAATATTTGTCATTATTAAAATCTTCATAAACAATTTAACAGTGTTTTTAACCTTGTTTGTATTTGCTTTTGCTTGAGTAATTATCTATACTTTTTAGGACTGCAGACATTTTTTGTCGGGGGATTTTATTGTGACATCATACGTATAATTGGTATGTTGTTCCCCACATTTCACAGGAACATGCGTCGTACGATAAGCAATCCATCAATAGTTTATGCATAATTCAAAAATTTAAATTTATAGCCAGAGAGAGAGAGAGAGAGAGAGAGAGAGAGAGAGAGAGAGAGAGAATCAAATGAACATTTAAAAGTATATCCAAAATAAACAGACATTCCATATTTACAAAATTAAAAACTACAAAAGGACACTAACAAAACATCTGATGAGAAACGAAAGACTGAGCAACGATAACCTCACCAAAAACCGGTGGTGAACTTTTGTGCACCTGAATCTAAAGCATTTCATGAGTCTAATTGCTTAAGCAAATACAAATATGGCAATAAGTCGCTTTCGGTAATGTCAAAATTAAGAAGATGGGGACAGGATTGTGGTTTCGTCTAGTGGAATGTATCCGATAAAATATGTGGTGTAGGTATTCTATATGGTTTAAGGGTTTAAAAGTAAACTGTTCTACTCAAAAATCAAGCATTCTTCATTCATAAAAATGAATTTAAATTTATTTCTCAGAGAGAGAGAGAGAGAGCATGTGTTCATCTCTTGTGCTTGACATTTTCGATGTTTTTATTATTTTTGCAATTTCTTTACTGATTGTATCTGTTTACATATCCGTCCAAGTTCTAGTATACTAATATCTTTGATGTGGTTTCCCAGTCCACTCTCTAAGAGACACGGGATTTTCTAGTCGAAATACGAAAGGAACGAATCATTCGCCTATGCAGCTATGAATCTGATATTGAATAATTAAGTATAATTTATAATGAGCAGTAAATGATAAATTAAAGTTGCTTTTTAATCAAGTTGAACCAACAACTGCGAAAAATAACCAGTTGTGTTTCAGTTGAACTACTTTTGTCTAAATGACCATTGAGTTTAGTTAATTCAATGCAACAATAGTTAAATTTCTTTTTTTTTTTCTTTTTTTTTTTGTTGTTTCATGTATGTAAGTATGTGCATATAGTGAGTACTTATGAACTTCAATAAACACTGATATATTAGTGACCGAATTGTTATTGATATTCGGTAAAACTATATTTTACTGATACATTGACAATAAACATATATTCTACACCCACGTTTCATATTACCCGTAGGTGTTGACGCAATGTTTTTTTTGAATAAAATCCTAGCTTTTAGGTAAAATAATGTTTAAGTTTAACGATTTTCATGCAACTCGTTCACATATCGTCCCAGATCTCTGAACGTCTTTTGCAAATCGAACAAATTATTTAACGATATCTTCGACTGGTTAATTCTGTTTTTTATGAAAAGCTCATTGAAAAAAAACTGTCCATGAATTCAAATTTTTTCAAGTGGAAGTTAGTAGAAACAACTTAGGTTCTAGGTAAAGTTCAAGTTAGAATGAATTTCTTAACAAAAGACAGGACAAGACAAAATATTTTATTTTCTCAGACACAAACGTGTACAAGAGGTCAAAACATGTTACATCCCAGCTCCTTTGTTCTAACAGGGGTGATCTGAGCCGGATCACCCCTACCAGATCACCCCAGTTTAAGTTTCTTTGTTATACATGCTTTCCTTTGTTCTGTAACATTTTGGCGGGAATTTCAAATCCACTATAAAACTTATAATTAAATATACAATTATATGGAAAAGACTATCTATCAAAATTCAAGTAGAAAACAATCCAGTGTATGGGCGTTTTTCAATAAAAGCGTACATTTCAGACCTAAAAAAAATGGAAAATTAACAAAATCAAAATTAATTTCAAGAGTTATTTTGAATACCTCTATAATAGACCTGTTTGTAAACAAAAAGTGCAATCTTAAATATTCTTTAAAATGATATTATTTTCATAATTTGTGTACTGTTTCGTAGGGGACAAAAACGAAACTTTTTCTAAACACACATATTTTGTGCAATTTTAAATGTCTCCTATAGACATTCCAGTTTGTTTACTTTAAATACTAGAAAAATATAAATTTTTTTCTGAATTAGAAAATCATTTTTATCGATAAAGATTAGACAGTACTTCACATATGAAGGTTCAACTCATGTTACGTAGTGGACATTTTGATGCGTTTCGTAGTGGACAAAACCGTTTCGTAGTGGACAAAAAGTTTCGTAGTGGACATCAACCCTATTATATGTTAATAAAAACATAATAAAAATTACATGAAACTAACCCTTGTTATTTGTTTTGCACGAATATAATTGAAAAAAGATTAAAAAAAGACTCCATGGTAGTGGTAGTGTCCACTACGAAACGTTTTTCTCCCATACTTGTTTCGTAGGGGACCGTTTCGTAAGGGACGTATTCGCATGCTTTATTTTTTCCCCACAATCCCTATATTGTAATAGTAACAAGACTGATTGTATTCATCAAAGCATTTATCAAGCTGTACACTGATATTTTTTTTATAATTTTAAAACCAAACACTGAAGGAGATTTGACCCGTTTCGTAGGGGACATTATCAAAAATACGGTATCACTCTTGTCCATTTGATGTGCTCAATTTTTCTTACCAACAATTTAATTGCCGTTATAAAAGCATCACTTCTTTTGTAAGACCCTAATGTTTATATCTCTTGCAAACAAAAATTACATTGATTTTATAAACCTGTTTATTGGCAAATTTTAATGACTTCGTTTCGTAGTGGACAATTTGTGAGGGACACACCTTCTGAAATTAAAAAGCCTATATTAAAAGCTGTTTATTAGAATATGTTGGCTCTGAACATACTTTTGAATTATTAAAGATCTTATGTAAAGTAAAAAAAACATTAATTTCTTCATTTTTTTACGATATTTTAGAGTATGAATGTTGGACAGGCGGTCTAGGGACATGCCATTTTGGTTGTTTTGGACCATTCAGGAGTCAATATCTTATCAATCCCTCTAAAAAATAAACTGTTTCTTTGCTTAAAAATGTTTAATCTAATTCAATGTACTGACTGCACAAAAAATTACTTGCAAAGATCAAACACATTTTTTTTAAAGTGGCTAGGACAAGAAAATACGTTTTTATTGAAAAACGCCCGTATACGCTGGGGTTTGAAATCAAGACCTTTAGCATATCAAGCCACGACACAACAACTACACCAGGACGACTGGATACGAATTATCAGTAATTTTACATACTTAAAGGAAGCAAGATATTATTATAAGTGGGGCGAGTTAGCAGACCTTTATGTAGTGGGGTTAAAACCCTTTTCGTTAATAAGTGAGTTGTCAGTGATTTTTCAGTTTGATTTTACACTTTTTTCAAAAATGGGGCGAGTCGGTAAACAAAAGTGGGGCGATTTTTTTTCATAAAGTGGCGATATAGGTTGAGCCGATTGGCCAGTGGTGCGAGTTGATATTATTTGATATTCTACTCATCGTGTTCGGGGTCAAAAAGGATATAAATCATATAGTAATGTATAAAGTATATTATAATGGTTGTGTGTCGTTCTAAACTAGATTTTATGCATTGTAAATGGTTTTTCGTCTAATCTGAAACAGCTGGGATGTAAAATAGTTATCCCACTCGGACTTAGTGTGTCAGTGTTAGATCACCGTCTGGCCTCCGGCCATCCGGGTGATTTTACACTGACACACCGCGTCATCGTGGGATAACTATTAAATAAAGTATACATATAAATCGACAGCAGAGTAGTGTATATTAAAAGCACGTGATTGTCATGACATTCAAATATATATATATTATATATTTATTTACCTATTAGTTTAAAGGATTACATTTGTACAGATATTTCCTAATTATTCAGTGATTGTGAGTACATAAATATATATATATGTATACAAAAAGCATCTACAACAAATAAATAATCTTTCTAAGAAAGGTACATACTTCCTTATGCACTTTTATGTTGCAAAATGAAAGTAAACCGATTAATTTCTGCTTTGAAGGATATTGTACATGTAAGTAATAGGGGTACAAGATTTTGTCTAAGAAGTGAACAAACACACATATAGTGGTATTCGTCGCCAATATTTTGATTACATAGATGACATATCCTATTTTCTTTTAAAATATTTTTCCATCTTCCCATTTCAACTGGAAATTTAAGAATTGAACAACTAAATTTAGCCATATACAATCTATCAGTATTTCCCAATTGTAAAAGATAGGGTTCTAATTCAAATATACTTATGAATTTACCATAAAATTTTCCTCTTGAAGAATTATTAATGACAAAAAACAACATTGTTGTATAAACTGATCGACAAGTTTTTGTTTGACAAGGGATTTCAATATTTCTCTATTCATAGGTATTTGATCATTCCATATAAAAGTAAGACCACATTCATCAAAAATGGATTTGATGTACGTAACCCATTTGAAATGTGTGGGTTTACTATGGTGAGGTTGTAACATAAGCAGTGTATATAAAGTGCGAATCCAGTTTGTTCATTTTCACCGTCAAATGCGAGTCTATTGATTATGTCTATTGTAGAATAAAGGATGCTGGGAGAAACTGCGTTTGTTTACTTTTTGAAAATACAAAATAATTGATTTGAATGTAACTATATTTTAACACAATTTCGTTAGAATATAACTTTTCAATGTATAATAACAGGGTTCAAGTCCAAAAAAAGTGTAATTATAGCAGCTGAATCCGTAATATTGTTCACTGAATGCGATTCAGTTTAACTATTAATGCGATGAATTATCACTGTAAGGGCAATCATTTCTGATGTGGAATTTTTGGAGGTGCAATTAATTTTCTTTGTTGTTTTATATGATTTAAATGACTTTAATATTGATGATATTTACAATTTGAAATACAAGCTAGTCGTAGATGCTTACTTGAATATACACGGGTATAACCAACATATGGTTTATTCCGGACTTTGTGCGTTGTTTACCGTTCGTCGATTTTTTTCTGTACGTTCGTTGCATGTTTTCGTCATAGTTCTGTGTCGTTTGTTAGTAAAACATCGAGTACATAGTTAGCTGTTTCTATATAAATGACTACCTTTTTTTGCTAGCAAGCAATATTTTGCAAATACTTAAACTATTTGACATTTCTAACATTTCATATTAAAGATTGAAACAACCTGAATTTTTTATTTGTTTGACGCGAAACAGAACTTACTGGAGCTAGAGAAGCTCCTTATTGGGAGCGCCTGGTTGCAAACTAGTTTCTTGGAAGTCCAGCATTTTGATCTTGAGGTAAAATGTTAAGCTCACACGAAGGTCAGGGTGATATGCGTCACATCGCCTTAAGGTGATACACTTTCATATCATGCATGTTCAAATATTCTTTATTAGTTTGTTATAATAGTTATCAAAGGTACCAGGATTTGTCATGGATCCGAAAATTAATTAGAGCAGAACATCAATGAATATAACATATTTATACGGCGAATTTTCCTAGAATAGTTTTAGTACTCACTTAAAAAAATCTTTGAAATTTGTCACACCGTTTCTGAAATAGTCACATGGTGTTCGCGTAATATAAATGATATACAATGCTGTCAGGAGCAGTAAACTTTGTTTTCATAAACATTGAGTTCAGTTAAAGTATTCACTGTTTATGAAAACAAAGTACTCTTTGGTGAAAATATAAGAACGGTCTATTTACCAACATCGATTCGCGATGTAGCGATTAACGTCCGGAATCAACTGTACGGCGGTTATCCTCCGTGGTATAAATAGACAATAATATTGCACAGCCTCGCATTTCCCCGTTTCTAAGCCTCATCCTTATATCGTTGATATGTCAAGTCAATGCACTATTATTGTCTTTATATTGCAATCTAAGAAAAACATTTTCAATTGTTGTTTAGTGTGTTAATCTTATTTATTTGATTTAAATATTGGGGAAAATCCACTCTTTAAAAACGCCTCATATCACACAGACGGAGAAATATACAACACAATGAAATGTACATCATTACCTGTTGAAAACATCAATCAATGGTGAACGAATTCGTTTGTTTATAGACTAAAATATCAACAATAAACATAAAATATTATACAATTACTGTCTTTTGATGAGGTAAATGTGTAGTTCTATTGACTTTTGAAAAACTGATATTCACTGAGGCCAACGGCCGAAGTGAATATCAGTTTTTCAAAAGTCAATTAAACCACATATTTACCGAAACAAAAGACAGTAATTGTTTTATTCCATATTCCGAGAGAAATGTATGTAATGGCAATTATTAACCAAAACCAATGGTACATCAATCGTTGTTTTTACCAAAATAGTGCAGGTAAAAGCACGCGACGTTATGCGCGGTGAATATCCTTTTCCGCAGGTGAATATGCTTATTTATTCAAAATCCCATTCATATAGAAAAACCTACTAAAGTTTTATCAATATGGAATAAAATGATTTATAGGTTGCATACAAAAAATATTAACAAGTGAAATATGTTTTTTCAAAAATTGTAAAAGAAACAAGTTTGAGTCCAGTCATCCACGCGTCAGTTGTTTGTGCAAGAAGAAAACGTGTCCACTCAAATCAAGATCGTTTTGTGATTGTTCTTTGTTATCTAAAATGCATCTATTAGGGTTTGGTTGGCTTGCTTGCTTTGTTTGTATAAATGTTTGCTCAATCTTAATTACAATGCTTAAGCAAACATTTATACAAACAAAGCAAGCAAGCCAAGCAAACCTTAAAACTACAAGCATTAGGAAAATAGCTCTAATGACGTTTTATAAGTATGTGATGTAGATTTAGACCGATACTGAAACTTTGCTTTTTCTGAGGAGTTGATTGGCTAAACTGTCCAAGATATATGTATTCCATGATGGTTTGTCATAGGAAGGGATATATTTTGTCCTACATGTAGATCTGGATCTTGACAAATTATTAGAGAAATAGAATTGACTATATTAGCAATAAATGTAACTTTACGGAATTAATTGATATATTACCTCAGACTTTCACTCACTAGGTATACATATATACTCAATCCTTATGACTTCATAAATTTTGTTCGAGTGTCGGCTGAATTAAGACTTTATAACATAAAAAATATTGAATTTCCTTTTTTCGAAAATGCATCGCATGTACAATAGAAATTAATCGCCCTAGAGTGAAAATAAAAGTCTAGTATCATTATTCGACAGTTAACATGAATCGCATAACGAAAACAGCATAGTGGAATTTCATTTAATATCAACAAGCTGAATAACAAAACCTGTGTTAAGTTATACAACATTAATAATTATGTTAAAAGGTATATTTTTTCTGCAAATGAAACTTAACTGCTACTTTTAAATCTCTTGCACACTCTGTTCGTGAACTATTCTTTATATGTGTCTATTTGTGTATCAATTTTGCACCTGGATAGCTGTAGTCGCGATGAAAACCCGTCCGCATTTCATACTTATACCATGAATTTATAAAAAAAACAGTACACATTATATATTATTTCTTATTTTATTCAAAAATCATGAATTTGTCGTCTGTTTATTTATAGTGGAGTGACAAATCAGGGAAAGTCGCTTAGTTAAGGAGTTTAATGGACCGAAATACCTCACGGCTGAAAATGCACATGAAGATAGAGTTAACATTATACTTTCATTTTAGCCCTGTCGTAGAGTTTTCCAACGGTGCATTTTTTTTTTTTTTTTTGTGAAATTGCGATAAAGTGTGACTTTCCGATTTTTTTCTTTTTCATTTTCAAAAACGGGACCGTTTATAACTAATTCCCAAATGAAGATATCATCACAAAAGTTGTAATCAGATGAAGCAGTAATGTATCAGGTTTAATTTGATATCAAACTGTCTTATCATATGAACATATAAATTAAGTGGATTGGACGATTTTCAAATGTTTATGTCACTTTTTACAATGTTACCGTCTGACAAAGTATATAACATTTCTTATATATATCACCAGTGGTACATTTTCACAAAATATAGTATGATAATCAATATGCAAGAAGTTTTAATACCTAAAATTTCTAAAAAGCATGCAAATTAAGTTTTTCGAACCGTTTTATATTACTCATCATATAGCAGTTTTACTATTCGATTTTCACCTCAATAAGTCTTGTTGCTTTCCCTTTTCCTATTTCCCCCTGACTTGTGATTTGTTGTGTTTTTACAGAAAATAAAACTGTGTATTTTCATTATTTTCATTTATAATAAGACATAATTATATCAATGTCTGTGTCTAGTTTTTGACTGAGTATATAGATTTTATGTGTTAGTGTTTTTTTAGGTGTTTTATTTCTTGTTGATTTTGTTGAATAAACTAATTTTAAACCACATTGGTACACCACCGAAATAATCCGGAAAATAAATGGACACGCGTCCTATTAAGTTTGCTCACTCAGTTCAAAAAAGAGTAGGCTTAATAGTAATTGGGAATTATGCGTTATTTGCCAAATACCTACTAATGAACATTTGTCATTAATGTAACAGAAAAAGTGAAAACTACTCTTTTAGACGCAATAGATGTTAGACGGGGTATTGTTTATCGCCGCCTCATCGCCGCCTTTATTATGTTTATGATGAATTTGAGTCAACGAAAGTGATTCCAATAGAACAAATAAAATATCATAGGTCGTGTTATAAAGCCTATACAAGCAGAAAAAAATTGGAAACATTTCAAATAAGGAAAGAACAATGCTCAACATCGAGTGCAAACCATTCCGTGTTTGAATCAACTTGCGTTAAAACACGCTCAACGGTATTACAATAAAACTGGTCTAAAGGTTTATTCTGTAGAGAAAAGTCCTACAAGCGAGATAAGCAATTACGGCGAGTCGAGTCTTTTGAACGTGATGATAATATATTAAATGCCGCAAAAGACAAGGTTGACTATCCAATGGTAAGTTTACTCTCTATGGAGAAATGCACTGTATCACTCAACACGCATTGCTAACTACATGCTGAACTGGTAAAGGGAACCTGCTGATTATGCTTCAAATGAGTCGGAGCATGACATTGCTTTCAAGAACCTGACGGAAGTTTTACACAATGATCTGTTTTTGAATAAGAAAGTATTTTCGTTGTCGAATTTACTAGACACGCCATATTGTTCCTTTTTCACAAGAAATTAGAAGTTACTGTAGATATACAACAACTAAACTGCAACATAAACTAGAAAATCACTACGGTGATCACATTGTTGTTCAGACTCAAAGAGGACAGGGTAAATTAAATGTGATTTTCAGTAGCTCTATCAGTGTTTCCGAGGCTATTCGTGCTGCCAGTAGTTTAAAAGCGGAATTAAAATTTTCTGAGATGAAAAACAGTTTTGTATATGATTCCATACATCAAGAAGATCAGACCCTACATGATGCGGCAAAAATTTTGAGAAGCAGTTTACAATCGTTCAAAATTTCGGCTGACTTTTATCCATCTCCTTCGGAAGTTTCTATCCCTACGGCTTTACAATTCATACCTACCTCTTTTATAAACTTTCTTGCCAGATTAATAGATGACAACTATTTTCATATGGAGAATGATTACAATTCACTCCCAGGAAATGTATTGCTTTAGCCGAGTGTGTGATATCTCTGCATAAAACCAGTTCACCCCTTTTAGCTTATCATTGGCTCTTCAGTTGCATCATGAATATATATATAGTTCGAAAAATCTTATTGAAACGTTACATTCACATGGCTTTTCTGCGTCTTACCCTGAGCTTATACAATTTCTGACTAGTTTAGCAAACCATGAAATTATAAGATCCCAAAATGGAACATACATCCCCAGTGGCATATGTCCTAAAATTTCAGGTGGAGGCTATATTCAAGAAGGGTCTGACAATGTTGATATCAATGCATAAACTTTGATGGTAAAAACACATTCCATTCTATGGCTCGAGCAGTTTTCAGGTTGTTAATAATCCGACTTTTCAGACAGACTTAGCTAACGTCAAAATAAAACGCGGCCAAAAGATCCCTCGCTCTGGATGAAAACACTTCTGCTCTCATGTCATGGGTTGCCTTTCTTTAAGCATAAAAAAAAGATTCGGCCCACCTAGATGTACCGAGCCATACAGCCAAATTGATTCATGTACAACAAATAGATCTGACGTGTCTGATATGTCTTGGGTATTGCTCCAAACACTTACACGCGATATTGTTGAACTACCTGGGTTTCTTTCAAAATGATAAAAAAACAAATAATACCTTTTAAGACAGGCTTCCACAAAAGACTTTCCGACTGAAAAGCAATTGATGTCGTCGTTGCATATCCCCTAATCATAGACGCAAAACCTGCTGACATGGCGACAGTGTATACGACAATGCTGAAATATCTAGAAATGTCAAAGGCCTCAGGTCAGAATAACCCAGTACAGACCTTCGTCCAACAGCTTTATGCCATAGCCAAACAGGTAAAGTGGTCTATGCCTCAGATTTTTCACCCGCACGTTGTGAGATTAGGTGGATTCCACATGGTTTCGTGTTACATTTCAGCAATAGACAAAATATGAGCATCAGCTGGGCTTGGTGATTTTTTGGTCTATTCAGATGCATATGCAGAATGTACTGTAAATCAGATTCTCCAAGGCAAGCAGTTTAATCGCGGAGTTAGAGCTTACACATTAACATATGAAACTGTGATGGCACTATGGTTCAATAAATTTTTTCAATGGTGTTCAAGCCAACGAAAAATTGCTAACATAGACGAAAAGTTCTGGCAAACAATGCATTATTGTCATAATGCATTCAGTGTGACCTTTATACAAACGTAGTAGATCGCTCTGAATATGTGTTAGTTTTTCATAACCACTTCAAATCATCATACGTGCATAATAATGTCAAATGTTACTGACATATACACAAATATCTTCATTTTAATCAAAATTTCTGTGAATCGTGTTTATAGATATATATAGTGCTTTAAAACAGTTAAAGTCAAAAGTTTACTCTTGATTTTTTGTTGTTTGTGTTGTTTTATAAAAAGGGGGACGCACATCGTCATGCATTTTCAAAATGCTATTACTCTTGCACTGGTTGACCTATTGTCATAAATAAAACTTCATATACTATCGAGTTCATGCTGATATTTATGCATCAAGACTATTTTTATAATTTCAACATTATTTTTGATTTAAAAAAGTAATAATGAATTTCATCATTTTTACATTGAATCATGGACCGGGTGTAAACTTTACAGTACTAACTTCTCTTTTTATTCTTTGTTATCTTAACAAAACTTTCCCAAAAATATCTTTATATATTGTTAAATAGTATTGCAAAGCTGAATATTAAATATGAATATTTTTTATCGATAATTTTTGTAAATAAAGATAATCTTTATCATTTTCTTCCATGTTGGCTGAGGGGGTCAACAGCACTAATCTATGTCAATATGGTATAAATATTACAAGCTGAATTTGTACAACATCCCCAGAGTTTGCTTCCTTTGAAATTTTTTTCTCAGTTATCATGAGGGACTACCTAGAAATTGTCCAAATTGTCCAAAAATTTCGATTTTTTAAAATCCCCCTTTTTTACCTTTGACCGCAATTATCACAAATCTGCACCACTTTGGCATTTTACGACATGCCTTAATCGAAGGGTATTATATTTATCTTCAAAATAAGACCAAAATTAGCCATGAGGTATTTCGGTCCATTAAATTTTTAAATTTACCTTACTTGTCACTGTACTATTATTATTATACATCAGAAATTCATAGCGGATACAGTAAAAATGACATTTCAGGATTCGCACATTACATACACTGATAAGTCTATATAAAGTATTAGATAATTTATTCTCATTTGAGAGCATATCTTTCCAAAACATAACAATGCGTTTAATAGTAATATCAATGGGATAACGACCCAGTTCCCTGTAAACCATAAAATTTGCAGCACTTTTTCTCGATCACGTGCAGAATATTTTTACAAAACTGCAAGTGCATCCTTTCCACCCCCTGTTTATTTTTAAATCCCCATACTTCACTAGAGTAAATCATTATACGTAGAATAAGACAATCAAATAGCTTTAGCTGTATATCTACGGGAATTGGATTATTTCTTATTTTTCTATATAGTGCATACAATGCTTTATTGGACTGTTCCAATATTTTTTTTCTAGCTGAACAAAAAGAGCCATTATCACTAAATATAAATTGACTACCCAGATAAGTATATGAGTCTAAGACATCAATATTTTTACCATAGATTTCAAAATCTGATTAAACCTTGTATTTCTTTTTTGCTGAAAATTACAATTTTAGGTTTCCTTGTATTAACTGTGAGTTTCCACTCATTACAATATTGCTCAAAAACTGTCAATGCATGTTGCAGATCCTCCTCTGCCTCAGATAAGATGACTGTGTCATCTGCATATAATATTATAAATATTTTTACATAACATAATAAGGTTTCTTGGCATTTATCTGATATATTTTCAAGGTATTTAACATCATTATCAAGAATAAGTTTCTCCAAATTATTCAAAAAGAAAGAAAAAAGAAAGGGGATAAATTCTCCCCTTGTTTCACTCCTATATCACAACTAAACAATGCAGAAATATCCTTTCCCATCTGGATATTCTGATACATATTTTGTATAACTCTCAATATTTTGCCTTGAATATTATACTGTAGCATCTTTTGCCACAGACCAGCTCTCCAAACTATATCAAATGCACTTTTGAAATCAATGAACGAGCAAAATATTTTTTTACCAAATGAAAAATATATAGAAATAAGTGAATGTAAAATAAAAATATTATCCATAGTAGAAAACCCTTTTCTAACCCAGCCTGTGCTCCTGTAATTAAGCCTATTTCATCTGACAATTTATTTAATATCAGTTATTGAGCACAGCAGTGAATGCTTTACTTAGACATGAATTGAGAGTTATACCTCTGTAAGAATTCGGTCAGATTTAGAACCCTTATTCTTGAAAATTGGAACCATTATTCCTTTAATTTGGTCCAGCATTCTGGTATAATACCCGTATCTAACACAATGTTAAATAACATTACATACACATTTATCATATCATATAATGTACATTTAATATATATTCATTTAATATATTATCATATCCGGCAGATTTATTATTCTTTAATTTTTTACAGCACATTTCATTTCATCTTCTGTTTTTGGAGAATTTAATAATTCTTCTATATCTGGTGGTAAATTATTAACGTCAATATCTATATCAATTTCATCATGTATATTATTTTAATTTGTGGATTTAAAATAATCATATAATGTTTCTACAGATATTTCAGATTTCTCATCTTTATTTTTAACAAATTTTTTTTTCCCACAACTCTTTCCCTTGTGAATGTTATAACGTTTTCTGGCTGTATGAATATTTTTTTTCGACGAAAGACATTTATTAGTGTACCAGGGTTTTGAGTTCGGTTTCTTTCGTGATTTGTAGTGCGGTTTTGAAAGTGTCTTCTTTTTATTCTTCTTTTTTTTATTTTGGAAAAGCTCATTTATTTCTCCGGTGACGTTATCTATGTCTTGTTGAGTACATGTATCACGTGTGTATTGGTCAGCTGATCGAGACTTTTGTGAAATGTATTTACAAATTCGTTTCGGTTATTGTCTTTCCACTTGATTGTTTTGTGATGTATAATGTGTAATTTCATGATGTGGCAATACTGATTTAAAAACAATGGTCCATTGTGTACATCAGAAAAAGTGGTACAAAATCAAGTTTTTCAAATTCATCTACTAAAGAGAACAGTGTTGATGATAAAAGCAAATTATCAATAACACAGGTATTTTAACATGTAGTACATCCAATACCTATAACAGAACCAAGTCTGGGGTTAGCTATATAAACATTGTTTTTTTTACACATATCCAACAGGTTATGACCATAATTATTAATATGACAATGACACTCTGATATTCGAGATAACGGTATATTTTGAAGCTTCAATTGTTCATAATCTAACATATATGACAAAATTTCATCATGACTTTCTAACTCAAAAATATCAATCAATGACTCATCAGGAACAATAAAATCATCTCGTGTTTCCGTTTTTGCATTAAAATCTCTAATAAGAGAGACCAATGCATTAAATGTATCAGCAAATGTCAATAATTCATTTTCAATTTCTTCGAATGCATCAGTATTTGCATATTTAGAATTTTCCGGTTGTATATAAACAGCACTTAATAAAACATCTTTTTCAGTTTAGAAGACATTTTTGAAATTTAAACACTTTTTTTAAAACTGATGTACTGATTCAAAATATTTTTGTATATAATTACTACTCCACCTGACTTTTTAGTTGCACCCTTTCTATTCTTTGTTACATATGAAAAACATTAAGATCAATTATACCTAAATCATCTAATTTAGTTTCAACAAAAACTAATACATCATATGATATGTTTGAAAGATATTTGAAAATTCAGTAAATTTTAGTTTAGACTGTAAACCACATACATTAAGATAATAAACATTTAGTCCAGAAGTGTTTATTCTGATTCAATACAATATTTTCCCGTTCCCTTTGTCCTCTTGTACGCCTGTCCTATTGTCCTGTGGTGTTCTGTGGTGGTATAGACTCTATAGGATTCTTTGGCATGGTACTGTTGTTGTTCACAGGTGCAGACATCGGAGGGTGTTGGTCAGATGGTTGCTGTTGAGGTCCATGATCAGTTGGTGGTTGTTGGGGTCCTTGTTGATGTTGTGGGTTCATCTTAGGCACAAATTCACGTTTAACGAATCGCCTTTTGTCGATAAACAATTTATCCTCTACTAAGACTGCTTCGTGTCCCTTTTCACGAGCATCTTTCAAAATTGGGATTAGTTTACGCCTCCTTTCTATTATTTCAACTGGAAACTTTTCATGTACCTAGTATTGAGGTTTTTGTTTAAGTTTGTTTTTGACTGCCTCCAAAACTCTATTTCTGTCTTTTTCCTTTCAAATTTTGCAAGTATACTGCATGGACCTCTGTTCTCTCTGGGCATAAGCCTGTGCACAGCATGTTTTCTGTGTTGTCTGTTGGATTATACTCATCAGAAATGCCTTTAAATATTATATTGTCTCTCATAGACCTTTTTTGCTGATCAATGATTTTTTCCTGTAGTTTATTCCACCTGACTTTTTATACATTCAGATATATTGATGATGTTCTTTCCATTAACAATCCGAACTTTTCTGATTGGGTTCAATTAATATATCCACCAGAACTAGAAATTAAAGAGACAACAGACACGGCTTCCTCCGCCTCATTTTTAGACTTATACCTCGAATTTGACATACACAGTCATCTTAGTACCAGAATCTATGACAAACGAGACGATTTTGATTTCCCCCACCTTAGTAGCAATATACCAACTTAACCTGCATATGGAATATACATTTCCCAACTTATTCGGTATTCAAGAGCTTGCAGCTCCTACGCAGACTTTGTAAAACGTCACCAATGTCTGAGCAGAAAGTTGATGAACCAAGGGTATGTCAAAGAACGTCTCGTCCTTTTTTTTTAACAGTTCATCGGAAGGTACCCAGAACTTGTTGATAAATATTCCGTATCAACTTCACAAATAATACACGATAGTCTTGAAGTATAGATTTTGCGTACTGACGTTGTTTATCATCTTAATAACGTGTTATATTATTCTTTTATTTGTCTTTATTAATATTACTTTTACTGTTAAGTCTGTTTTTTGAGATATCCTTTTTGACGTAACTCTGTGCTTATGTATCCCATCATACTTTGAACGACAAAATTATTTTATGATGTGACTCTGTACCTAATATGTATCGTGTCATACTTTGAATGACAAAATTATTTTATTTATAATTAATAGTACTTTTACTGTCAGCCCACTTTTTTTTGTTATATACATTTGATGTGACTCTGTACTTATGTATCCCGTCATACTTTGAACCACACTATTATTTTATCTATTATTACTTTATACTGTTTAGTCAGTTTTTGTTATATCTATTTTTCGTAACTGTATTTATGCATCCCGTCATACTTTGAACGACAAAATTATTTCATGTCTACCTGTGCGAATTTCAAACACGCAATTTTACACCAGTACTCAAAACTCTCCTTCCTTGATGGGTGCACTTTACATAGACAAATAAAATCGTATAATACAATCAAAATGAGGATGTTATTTTATGTATGCTCTTTTGTGCTTCTTCGTTGCATTTGTTGTTTTTATAGTGATTAAGATGATAACACAATGATGACTGCTGTACCCCTATTTTTGACATTTTAACTATTGTGTCTGTTTGTTTTGTTCACACATCGGTGGCAATATAATGGAATGTGATACGACTGTCATACAAATGAGAGGTTTAGCTAGCTATAAAACCAGGTTCAATCCACCATTTTCTACATTTGAAAATGCCTGTACCAAGTCAGGAATATGACAGTTCTTGTCCATTCGTTTTTGATGCGTTTTGTTATTTGATTTTGCCATGTGTTTATGGACTTTCCGAATTGATTTTCCTCTGAGTTCAGTATTTTTGTGATTTTACTTTTTATAATTTTCATTAGTTAATGACATATTTCGTGTTTCTATTTCTTGTAGTTTTAAGTGAAAACCACCAAGACTCTTGTCCAATGACACAATATGAAATTATGATCCTTTAAATCAGTTTTAATGCCACAAATTTCACTGTACAGCTTATTACAATGTTCTTCCATATCAACTAGTCTTGAGAATATATTTTCCAAAATGTCAAGTTTTTGTAATTTTATTCTGACTTCATGCATAAACTGTATTAAATCAGGATGAGGCGGGGTTGATATAGGTTGCATAGGAATTGGCATTGAAGGTGTCTGATGTCTCGTCTGAGCTGGTGTTGTATGTGGGGCTTGTAGGTGATATGGGGTGAATGCATATCCATTGTTTGCTCCATAAAGTACTTGTCGAGATGAGGAAATAACATTACTTGATAGCGGAGTATCATTTAAATTCTGTGTAAACTGTGTACGATATTGATTTGAACATGCATGCATTTGGGTTGGAGGCAAAGAGTACTGTTTTGAACCTGAGTCGTTCAGTTGTTCAGGTCAAAACCATCTAATTTGGTTTGTTTGGAGAAGGAGTATCTGTTGTTGTTTTCTGTTTATTATTATTCATACCCGATAAAATTCTTCATAATGTAGTTAGATCATCAGTTCGATTAATGTTCTCACAAAATAACTAATCAGTGTGCTATAAAACCACTTATAACTTCATGATAATACTTTTAGTCTCTGCACAATTTTTCATGACTCCTACTCCTGCCGCCATTTTCTCATCGATTTTGATATATAACAGCGTATACATGGACACAGTTATCAAATGTTATCGAGTGTATCACTCAGTCTGGCTGTCGACAACAAAGACTTTACGCAATTACAGTATGTCAGGAGCCACTCAATAGGGATATACCTAATTACTATCTTCACACATGTTCATTCATAAAATACAAGTTTTTGCATGAAAGTTTATAGGAATTTGTTTTTGATATATTTATATACTCACGACAAAAAGTTTCTTTTACTAGAATGAGTACATTCAGAGGTGATATGACCAAGTAATCTAGAGAAAAAACGTTGTTTGCAATTTTATTCATGATGATTTCGTTAGCCTGTCACATAGCCACCCCTCCCTTATTTTAACTTAATTAGGAATGATCGCCCCCTTACAATTTGAAATTGTTCTCGCTTATTTTTCGGTTTCTGTTTCAATATATATCCATGAATTTAATGATATGTTCACAATACATCTGTTTTGGAATAATAAATCATATGCACAAGACTAAACTGGTCAACTGTAACACGAGATAATGTACAGGTTAGTATGTCAACATAACAGTTACTGTTAAACAGTAACAGTGTAATAATAACCTTTAAACTGGGTGCACTCGTTTAATATTCTAGTATAAAAGGAATTGTGAACATATTAAATTCATGGATAGATACTGTAACACAAATAAAAAAGATAAGTACAATTCTAAATCAAATCGGTGTGATCCGTCCATTCGTTTTTTTTTCAAATCAACAGAACAGCTGCATTCAACAGGTCGGTAACATTTCCTTATACGAACATGTATTATTTATCATACTTATGCCCCCGTCAATGTACGTATTAGTGTTTGTTTACAGATAAAGCATTTTATTTTTATTTTGGCGATTGACCTATCCACTGAATGATTTACAATGGACTACTTGTCTATAACTGACACACTACTAAATTTTCCACTTATTGCCAGAAAAGAATGTTTCTTACTTTTTTTTCTTCTCTCGGTTACTTTGTGATATCACTTCAGAATATATTCATTCTTTCAATAGAAACTTTTTGCTGTGAGAATATAAATATATTCAAAACAAATTCCTATAAAATTTCATGCAAAAAAATTGTTTTATGGATGGAAATGTGTAAAAAAGGAATTATTCATATCCCAATTAAGAGGCCCTGACATACTGTAATTGCATGAAGTCTTTGTTGTTGACAGCCAGTGACCGACACGATATCATTTAAATATCAGGTGTCCATCCATACTGTTATGAAATTCATTCTAAACTGGCAATTTGAAAGAAAATTAGTTAATACTTCAGTGGTTTTTTTTTATCTATATCTATGTATATTATTATTTTCTCATTTACTTTTGTAATAATCCGATGAGTAGCTAGTGCTTGGTTACTGAGGTCACGTGACAAGGCGAGCGTGACCTTAACGGTGCATTCCGATGTAAATCGTCAAGTTAAAAAATACATGTTGTGATATTGTACAAAATATTAGGTTGTAACTCCCTCTGACTGTGTTCGACTGTTTTAATGTTCTTTTTTGGTTTGTATGTCTTGAAATGTTTTATAGTTTTGGCTTTTAAAAACTTTTTCACCTGTTGGTTTATTTTTAAAAGAAACACATGTTGTATAATTATTTTTTTTCACAACCGCTGAGTTAGTATCGTTGCTGATGGACTTTCAGGGTTGAGATCTCACAAACATGTTTAACCCCGCCGCATTTTTGCGCCTGTCCCAAGTCAGGAGCCTCTGGCCTTTGTTAGTCTTGTATTATTTTAATTTTAGTTTCTTGTGTACAATTTGGAAATTAGTATGGCATTCATTATCACTGGACTAGTATATATTTGTTTAGGGGCCAGCTGAAGGACGCCTCCGGGTGCGGGAATTTCTCGCTACATTGAAGACCTGTTGGTGACCCTCTGCTGTTGTTTTTTATTTGGTCGGGTTGTTGTCTCTTTGACACATTCCCCATTTCCATTCTCAATTTTATTTCAGTTCACAAATATACATCCTCCGAGCAGCCAATGCCTTGGTACTGACATGATTGAAAACATCTATTTTGTCAATGACTTTTCAGTTCTTGCAATTATATTGTTACCGTAAAATGTTTTGACTGATGGGTTTTATCTTTTTGTACGCCCTGTAATGTTTCTTCGACTTATGAGTCGTGAGTCTCCTTTTGGTCATTTTTATATTTCTAGCTTTTCCGTTGATGGTAACGACATACAAACGTGTCATACTCACAGAACTTTTAATTACACTTACCATCACTTTTACTTTCATTAAAATAAATCTATGAACACATTGTTTTTGATATTTTAATTTAACTTGTTTTACAATGGCTGTTATTTATTCATTTACATGACCATTATGCTTGTATTGATATTTAACAAAGCACGTACAAACACGTGCATAATCACAGATACAACCAAAAACTAACAACTTTGAATCTTTCAAGATTATAATAAATTAAATGTTGTTATTCTATATTAATGCATAACTATATGATACAGGTTTCTTAAATATCTAAATATCAAATTATCTACTTAACATAGGCACCTCAGAATAACATGACATTTTGTGAAATTTATAACAAGAACGACATAGATTATTGTTTTTTTTTCAAAGATCTATCTTTGAAAAAAAAGTGGAAGAAATTACGTAACATGAATAGATGTGCCTCAAGGAATTTGTTTCCGTCCATATCACCTACGTTGTGGTGATGATCTGGAATACAAGTTTATAAAACAAAATATTAACAAAGGATCATACTTCCAGCGGAAAGCTATGACAATGTGGCAGCTTTGGTTACCATGTCGTCGATTGATTCCACAGCTTATGTGATGATTATTTGTCAAAAAATACGATGCTTATTTTATTGTGTTTCAACTTCGAGATTTGTGCCAAAAAGCAACAGTTTCACAATTGATCGATTGCATAAAAGCAACAGTTTCACAATTGATTGCATAAAAGCAACAATTTCATATTTGATCTTATGTTTGGAATAAAAAAAAAAAAGATGTGGTATGATTGACAATGAGACAACTCTCCACAAGAATCTTCGTTAACAGATTCATACACTTTTGTGCAACATGATTATGTGCCACTAGTGGAGCACGAACGGCTCAACTCTAGGATCACTTCCTTTTACCCCTTATTTTGGTGGGGTTCCATATCTAAATCTTTGGTTATGGTGTTGTATAATCTAGGATTGAAGAGCCAGTACCTTTTTATGTATAAAAATAGTCATAAGGTGTAACAACTTCAATTAACATAACATATAACTATACTTTCTAAAACGTAAACAGTTTGATAAACCATTGAGAACATTTACATGACTGTCCCTTTGGTATCTTTCGTCCCTCTTTTACATCGGTAGGAGCCAATGTCGAAAAAGCAAAGGAAGCATTTGACACTTTCTAGTATTCGCAGTATCTAATAAGACTCATATTTATGTTTATGAACAGTAAACATGACTCAAAGAAATGTTCTGTTAAAGAGCAAAAACATAACAAAAAATGCTATAGAATCAAAATCGATGCTTATAATGGTAACTTGATTTTTATAAATGATTTGAAAATGTGTGTCTCTCTTGAATTTTGGCGGCAATAAAATTAGCTACCAAGTTTTTGAGACTACAATCAAACTACTTTGGCACCAGAGACATGTTTCCCCAAAATACAAAGATGAACGTGTAACAGCTTATAGTTTTCAGCTATATCACAGATAACAATATCGTGTATGCACCTGAAAAGAAAAAAGAAAAACAATATTTAACAATAAGAAGTGCCGTAAACGCCAATGCGACAGCAACAATGCAACGCACTATCACAAAAACGACATTTAGATGTCAAGATTACCTTTTTCGTTCTTCAGAACAAAATAATATCTCCCTTTAGAGGGCTGCAAAAGTTGTTTTTCTTCCAAAAGTACTATCTGTGTAAAAAGTGTTTTTTATTCTTGTTTAAAAAAAAAAACCTAATACAGACTTATTTTGGAAGTAAAACATGTAAGTAAATACCTACGTCACAACGTAATTATTTTTAAAATTACAACAAAAAACGGCTATACCCATTTCTATGTAAATCGTTCTTGGTGCTGAAGTTTGTCATAAAAAAATATAAATCTATTTGCCATATCCATATATCATGTATATCAATATGGTGACAATGCCCTTGTTTTCAGATCCGCCGTGTAGTCACTTCCTGTTATATACTTTGATTTTTCTTTTAACGTACTAAGCATGGAATTTTATGTCGATGTCTAATACATGTACGTTTGGTTGCTCTCTCATTTACTTTTCCTTTTCAATCATACAAAATCTACACATACATATTAAAAAAAACGAATCTATGAAACAGTGTTTTGTTTTGTCGATCTTCCATTCAATCATTTGCAATTTGCATTCGTTGAATTATTTTCTACCAAATTATAAAATATTGACTGGCGTCCCTTTTTTGCGTTCTCTTTGCAACACTAAATCATCGAAAAACATTTCAAATGGTTCAAAGGACATCAATGGTCGATTGGGACACGTAGATGTCAAATTCATTTCAGTTAGTCGGTACTAAAATGACGACTTGAGACTTGCTATAACCATAGCAAAATGGCTTGATGCATTCGACCATCTGAGTTAATTGGTGGTTTCCTGACCGATCCCGTCTCCATCAACAAAACAAAAATATACTACCAAGGATTTTCGGAGAGCTTTAAAATAGACAACAGTAGTTTACCATGTTCAAATCTCATTAATCGATTGAGAAGACAACTCAAGGTAACAAACATTAACTGAGGAAATTGAATAAACTCCAAAAGGGGTGAGACCGGTAGCGTTGACAGGGTAAGCGAGATCTACTTATAGATAAGTTTTTGATCGTATATTTAGCATTTCTGCATATGCTTACCATAACTGATGCTTAGTCGAAAGACTGATATCTCCAGTATGTGTTCATACTCCTAAAACGAGAACAGTATTAATCGATTAGTACATTTTGTTATGCTATTATTTTATATTAAAAAATATTGCTTAGATAATTATGTTATTACAGTAATAATTATAAAAAAGCAAAGGCAATTAGGTGGTACAATGTACAATAGTTTTGTTGTTCTTTTTATTGTCAAGTTTTAATGAATTTGACAAACAATGTATATTTTGGTTTTCTTTGAATAAAATTTCACAATTTTCTTTCTTTTTTTTTTGTATAACATTTCAAATGTAATCTTCCTTTGAATAAGGTGTTGATAATTCACTGGGAAATCCAACTTACACCACAACGAAACTTACTAATGTGGAAATAGGTTGGTTTGATTTTCTGTTGGGATTTTAACCAACGAAAGATGAATTTGAAATAAAGGATACCACATATATAGTTACGTTTGCTTCATATCTGGACTCTCTTGTAGAATTGACAATAAGAGTTCGATGAAAACTAAAATTTACAACACAGATTATTTTAATTTTCTATTGAAATTTTCTGTGTATGGGCTTGCATGTCCTATTATATTTTTTTAATAGGGTGTTAACCTCTAACAAGGCTTTTACACATAGGCTTCCAAATTGCAAAGTCATATTATACCTTGGAATGTTTTCGGACGCCATAATGATCTCTGATTGACCATTTTGGAACATTCGTGTCACAGATAACCACGGATATACTGGACGTAAAAACACTCCCGTTTTCTTTTTTTTTTATTGTGATATTATCGAATGCAATTTTTCATTTTTAATGTAATGAGGAGGATAAGTGCCACTACTAAAGAAGTAATAGCTAACCCTAAAAGAGCACCTGAGTACACCACAGAATATACAAGGGTCTAGGTTAAAAACTGTAGGAGGATTTGATTTAACAAAAGCGGTACTGTCTTTGGAACAATTTGCTGAACAATGTTTTTAAGCCTAAAAAATAAAACATTTGTAGTTCTATTTGTAAATTGTAATCGAAAATCAGAATCATGTCATATTTCAGAAGTTAGCATTTGTTTTACTTCCTATGCAGTGTGATCGTCATAAAATGCACACACAAAAGGTGACCATTCATTGCATTGTGTCTTATTCCCACAGACAGAAAACACAGTTTTTCTAAAGGATATACAAAATAAAGTATTCGATTGATCCGATGTTAATGACAGTGATTTGAGAGTATATGTTACCCAACTATTTCAAAAACTATTTCCGAATATAAATGTCGACAACTTCAAAGCGTTAAATACTCTTGTTAAATAGTTCTATTAAACGTAAAATGTGTTTAGGCTGTACATAAAAAATATAAAAAATAACATCATATGATTATGGGTGTAGTATCGTTTATAACTTTTCATATATCTCAAAACAAAAACAATTTTATGCTACATCAATACTATTATTATTTTCAATATAATTCAATTGTTCTCTAAATTAAATGTGTGGGTACTTTCTTATTGGTATATTTCAGTTCTTTTTAGAAAAATAAAATTGACAAAGGTTGCCTATAATTGCTTACATGCACTTAATATAAACTGTGGTTGATAGTTGTCTCATTGACAATCAACCCACATCTACTTTTCTTTAAACTGTTTTTATATCATTTACACGTATTTGCAATATCAACTGTTTTATCACCAAATAAACTTTTGCATTTTGGCTTAATTAAAATATATGCCTTTTGGTTTAATTAATATATATGCATTTTGGCGTAATTAAAATATATCGTCGCTGGGCTTCCAAAATGTTGTAAATTACAAATTTTTCAAGAAAAAAATATCTCACAAACAGGCTTTGAAAATTTTGACAAAATGCATGCTTCCAAAATGTTGTATGTGAACTTATACATATTTGCAAATAGCAGTGAAATAAAAACTTTGACATTTCTGGATTATCCGAGAACTTAAATTATTTTCACAGAAATAAAGAAATATACAATTATTTCATTCCTAAAGCAACTATACAACGATTTTCAAGTTTCCATACAACCTTTTGGAAGCAAACTTTACAAACAACTGACATTGGCGATTTTATAACATGTCTTATTTTAAACGTTTTGATTGGTCTAACCCGCCCAGACCATTGGTGTCAAAAAGTATTTTTAGCCAAAAAAGTCATATACGACATTTTGGAAGCCCAGCGACGATATGCATTCTGGCTTTATTAAAATATATGCATTTGATCTCAGTTACATATACATGCAAACATTCAAAACATGAATATACTAATTTTACTAATCATGTTGACAAGGATTATTACAAAGTTATGTATGGCATGCTGTTGTTCGTGTTATCATCCTTTCAACAAGTATTCTAGTCTAAAAGAAATCAATTGCTTATATATTAAATATATATGAAAACAATACTGGATACAAAACGTCCTACAAATTTCATGCTTAACAAACTACTAAATAAAATGTCATCAAGATTCTATATTCATATCATTCAAGAAAAAAGACTGAAAGATTTCGAAATCTTTAAAATAGAATTTCATACGGCTTTAAAGAAAAGAAATTGATTCACAAATAATTCATAATATATGATTCAAGCAGAAAGATGAAAAAATCTTTAAATAATAGAAATTATAGAGAACGGCAAACCAAAACAACAGTCATTTAACAATAACCTTTCATCAGTTTTTTTCTTGAAAGTAAGCCGACGGGAAATGCGAGTAGAACGAATTCTCTGGATGAAATGGCGTGCTAAGAACATGACGTGCGACACACCACTGAAACAATGGGTTACGTTACCAGGATGTGACGTAGTAAGTGCCGCAGTAAGTGGCATGTCATTTGAGTTGTGTCGTAGAAGAGGTGAAGAATGTGCAGAAGATACGTCTGTGGAGTCAGAGGCAGAAAGACCTATAGAGAGGAAGTAAATGTATGCTTTGTACAGTTTGTACATTAAGTCTAATTCGCCGTTTCAGAATCTAATGCATTCATGAAAAATTTCAAAATCGTACACCAAAGCGTCGTGATTGGTTAAAAAGTCATAAACAATTGAAATTCAACCAAATCCATGGCGTTATTTTGGGGTCAGAATAATGAAAGCTACCAATAGTCCTTTAGATTCTGAAACGGTCAATTGTACATTAAGTAACAGATTAAATGCAGTGCACAGTTTCAGTTATAAAGCTAACATATAATATCATATATTAGTAATGTGTAGAATTATGGATAAAACAATGAAGTTAACTTATGTATACTACTGAATGTACAATTTGGAATTTTCATAATTTGGTAAAACAAACATTCTTAGTTTTCATTAAATAATGTTAATTACAATAATTAAGATTTGGGAGGTTTAGCTAGCTATAAAACAAGGTTTAAGCTACCATTTCCTACATAGGATAATGTCTTTACAAAGTCAGATATATGACAGTTGTTGTCCATTCGTTTGAGTTTTTGATTTTGCCAATTGATTAGGGACTTTCCATTTTGAATTTTTCTAGGAGTTCGTTTATTTGCGATTTAACTTTTGTATACTACTGAATGTACAATTTGGAATTTTCATAATTTGGTAAAACAAACATTCTTAGTTTTCATTAAATAATGTTAATTACAATAATTTAGAGTGAGAGGTTTAGCTAGCTATAAAACAAGGTTTAAGCTACCATTTCCTACATAGGATAATGTCCTTACAAAGTCAAATATATGACAGTTGTTGTCCATTCGTTTGAGTTTTTGATTTTGCCAATTGATTAGGGACTTTTCGTTTTGAATTTTTCTAGGAGTTCGTTTATTTGCGATTTAACTTTTTTTTAAAGGCCATGACAAATAATTTCAAAGTTCTTAGATACCGTCTTAATATCAAATTAAAATCAGCTCTGTGTTTTATGTGTCCTTTTATTTCTATTTGCAAAAGAAAAATACTTTCAAAATTGTAATAAATCCTGCTAATTGATATTTGACAGAACAATCAAAGAACGACAAATCCAACAGAATTTTAATTACTAATTTTCATTGCGCGATTTGATGTAGTTTGCAACTCTCTAGGGATTAATTTGCCTTTGTTGGTCGTCAAATACATTTTACTGATACGCATAAAAGGGATAACGACAGCCTTCAAACTTCAGATATACAAAACAAAATATATTAAACAACGATGAAGTCCGTGGTAGAAAAATTAAATCCAAATTTTTAACATATTCTAAAAAGTATCTAACATCAACGTGTTGTTTATAAATTCTACTGTTTGTCTTTTGTGTCTTGTATTTTTATTTGTTGTGTTGTATGTCCGTCTTTGACTTATACGATTGTTTCGCTCTATTCATTATATCCTTATTCCTCAGCAATAAAAATATATAGTGGAATAAAAGTACCAGGCGAAGTTATCATTGACCCCCTCATTCATCAATTATAATAAAAAATCAGTATCAGTTGGGAACCTGAAAAATATTTTACATGACCTAAATATTGCGAGATGATTTTAAACGTAGCATGAAGTATTACATAAGCTAAGCATTAAGCCAAGGGATGTAAGCATGTAAGCAGCTTGTGCACTATATACATACGATCCGTATCAGTCAGTGTCCCTAACGAACGTCGACGTCGCCCCATTCCTTCACTCTTGCTTGTCGGCAGCTAGAAAAACAATTTACTGATTATTTTAGTACTAGTACAGTATATTACGGGGTACCATGTCTTCATCATTTTTTTTTTGTCATCATAATTTGCCGTTTCTCATTCCATTTCCATGAGAAAAGTTTGATTTGTTTTACAAATATATTTTAACCCTGCCGCATTTTTGCGCCTGTCTAAGTCAGGAGCCTCTGGTCTTTGTTAGTCTTGTATTATTTTAATTTTAGTTTTTTGTGTACAATTTGGAAATTAGTATAGCGTTCATTATCACTGAACTAGTATATATTTGTTTAGGGGCCAGCTGAAGGACGCCTCCGGGTGCGGGAATTTCTCGCTACATTGAAGACCTGTTGGTGACCTTCTGCTGTTGTTTTTTTTCTATGGTCGGGTTGTTGTCTCTTTGGCACATTCCCCATTTCCATTCTCAATTTTATTTGTATCATTAAATTAGAATTTTGAATTTTAAGTTAATTTGGTTGCATAAGTGCAAATCGAATGTGAATTACATTCATTTTGTTATGTTCTGTCACAAATAAAGATTTGAATTGAATTGAATTGAAATTAACTATCTAATTCTAAGAAAATAATGGAATCTTATTTAATTACTTGTACAAATCACGAAGTAAAAATTTGAAAAGATCCGTATTATTGTAAATTTGATAGTCCAAATTTATACATTGGTAAACCTCTTTACCTTCTGACGATTTGGTTTGGGTGATCCCTGAGAATTACAGTACAGGTTGGGTGATGGACACAGTTTCATGTCTGATGCACCACGTATGTCAGCTGGTAAAAGTGTAGGCTTAGGTAATTCCACACCTGTTGTGACGTCATGTTCTCGTAAAAGATACCAATGTGCCATATTATCCATCACACCATTGACTAAAATAGAAGGAAATTTAACTATGTTCTTAATCACTTGTTTGAAGTTCTTGTATAATCCTGGTACCTTTGACAACTATTAACACCACTGGGTTGGTGCCACTGTTGGTGGACGTTTCGTCCCCGAGGGTATCACCTGCCCAGTAGTCAGCACTTCAGTGTTGACATGAATATCAATTATATGGTCATTTTAATAAATTTCCTGTTGACAAAACTTTAAATTTTTCAAAAACTAAGGATTTTCTTATCCCAGGAGTAGATTAACCTTAGCCATATTTGGCAAAACTTTTTTGGAATTTTGGGTCATCAATCCTCTTCAAATTTGTACTTGTTTGACTTTATAACTGTTTTGATCTGAGCGTCACTGATGAGTCTTGTGTGGAGGAAACACGCGTCTGTCGTATTAAATCATAATCATGGTACCTATTGACAATATTTAATTTAGAATCTAAAGAACTCATGTGTAAATGTAACAGAAAATATGATTTTATAATTGTGTTTCTCAATCTTGTTCCTTCAAGCATTGTTTTAATTTAACACATTGATACTTTTTAAACGTACTTTGTTAAATAAAACTGAAATGAAATAAATCAACATTTGTCCGACTTATGAATTATTACTTTTAAACACAATAATTACAAGAAATTGTTTCAAATGTGTAAAAAAAAGTCAGATGATAATTACAACACATACCTGACAAGTCAATGATGACTTCTCCAAGGAAATCATTCGTTTTAAATCTGTCATAATCCCAGACTGTTATTTCTAACATTTTATTCTGAAGTTCCTCACGATGTAAATCTTGAAACATAACTGTTTGATGCCATTGAGGATTCAAAGTTCGTGATATATGTTTCGATCTTCTCTTATTTTCAAGGCTACAAAATGTAAAGTAAACTTTTATCAGTGGTATTTGTAAAAACAAAAATATATCTAAAAAATAGTTATTCAGATATATCTTTTTTTTCATAAAAATAAATCTAGGTGGATTCGATTATCTGTGAAAGATATACATGGAAAGTTCTTGACACATGCACATAATAGTGAATAGATACGGGTAATATGTAAAAGAGACAACAAGAACATAAAATAGCATGAGGCCACCAATGAGTCTTCAAAGCAGTAGAAACATATCTACGAGTTGTATGGTAAATGAATGAAGAATTTGCATGATATAATACTTATACGGACTTATACGGTTTTCTCAGTTGAAACTAACTCCACATGGAGCAATTATCCCTTTTTCCAAATTCTCGCGACTGTCATCAAAAAATTTAAAAAAAAAACAAGAATGTGTCCCCAGTACATGGATGCCCATCCGCACTACCATTTTCTATGTTCAGTGGACTCAAAAAATGAGGGGAAATCTCTAACTTGGCATTAAAATTAGAAAGAGTACATCATAGGGAACATGTGTACTTAGTTTCAAGTTGATCGGACTTCAACTTCATCAAAAACTACTTCGACCAAAAACTTCAACCAAAACTTTAACCTGAAGCGGGACAGACGAACGGACGAACGAACGAACGGACGCTCAGACCAGAAAACATAATGCCCATAAATTGGGCATAAACACTTTACTCACCACCTTCCTGGAAGTAAGTATATCTTGACAAAAGGGTCAGATAACCCATTTATATCTTTTGGCATCAGGTTTCTGGCTTGTATCAGGTGAACATTTAAAGTGTTGTCATAATCATCATGACTCAGTTGTAACTGAAATTTAAATAATTAATATGGCATACTGAAATCAATTTTATAAGATAAATATATGGATATTAATTACAAGTAGTAGAAGTGAAAAACTAAACAATCACATGTTTTTTTTTAACAAATTAGAAAAAGTTAAATTTAAAAAAAAATCATATTCGGTGTTAAGCTGTCAACACAGTAACACGTTTCTTGAATGACTGTATTTATATAATCCATACCTGTATTTCTCCCATGGTTCCACACACATTTTGAATACCCTGGAAATGAATAGGGATGGCAATAAACAATTAATAAATTCAAGAACTAGAACAAATGAAACACAACGTGTTTATCAATAATGTAATCTCATTTGTTTTATCAAAGGAAACAAACGCATATTCCTATAAACACCTGTTGTGCTACTCAACATTTTATATTTGAGCTTATTTACCTTAAATATTTTAGATTCGAGCGTCACTGATGAGTCTTTTGTAGACGAAACGCGCATCTGGCGTATATTTAAAATTTAGTCCTGGTACCTATGATAAGTTTATTTATTATATTACAAACTTCTGCCCATATTCATAATTTCGAAAAGGTTGACCACTTTAAGTGATTATAAAAACAACAATTTCCAGAATTTTCAATTTTGACTATATGATAGCTGACATTTAATGATACATCGAACCACATTGCCGTAGTTTTCTGGATTGATTGTTTGATTTAAGTAGCTGGTAGATAACTGATATGGTTTAAACAGCTCGTCAATAATCGAGACTATGGAAATTATTTTAAAAAACACATGATATTCTGTTTTTTTTTATTTGTATACAATTTTTATAATAACATTTGTTTTTAATATTGTCTTTTCATTTTCCTTTGGAAACTTATATCTGAAACAAAATTAACAACTACCATCAAATTAAAAGGACTAATATAAGTAATCCCTGATGTCAATAAGCTTCACAAGAAAAGGAAATCTTTCGATGTTTCCCTTACTTTCATTTGTCCATTGTTTCATCCTTAATGTCACGATAAATTTTGACAGCAAACAATATTTATTACAAAACACAACTTATGTTATCTTCTTCTTTTTTAAATGTAGAACATGAATAAAATGATATCGGCAAAGGGAAATGCTTTGGTGAAAACTGGTTTTACATTGCCGGTTGGTGAAACGTCCCCAAGGGTATCATCAGCAAAACAGTCTGACATGAAATATATTTAACATGGTATTTTTTTGTATATGTTCTGTTATACATCTTTAAATCATTCGAAGCAGTTCGGTTTTTTTTTTTTCAGGTAAATGCAGATAGTCTTGGTCTTATTTTGTTAACCTGCTCGATTTTTTTGGGGTAAAAATTCAGTTGAACTTGAAGTTCGTGTCTGATTTAATCTTCCATGTTTTGTTAATAGTTGCTTTGTATGTCCATCTTTTTTGGGAGGATCTGGTTCTTTAAGGTTGATGCAGTTTCTCTACTTTACGGTATTATTGAATACTTTAGTTTTTCCTTTTATGTAATATATAGGTATACATGCCTTTTCTGCATTTAAATTTGCCTTTGCATGTTTCAATTCTTTCATTTCTTTCTTAATTTCCCTCAACTCCTTTGATCTATTTCTATCAGATGAAGTAGATGTTTGTGATGAATTGGAAGGGGACGAAAGGCTTGGTGTGACATATTCGTCATGTTGAGATGATGACTGAGATTCTGGTTGAGATCCAGCTAAAGAATCACCCTCTCTTATACCTTCTAGCTGTGCTGCCAACTGTTTCGGATCAACTCCTTGGTTTGACTTCAGACATTTTTCTGATACAAAATCAAATAATAAAATATATAGTTTGGTCATTTTGGAACTTTTTACCATTAAAAACATATTCTTCAATTTAAAGGTTACACACCTTTTTGTCATATTGATGTAGTTAAAGACAAAAAAAAACATATATTACTTTTTATCAATTTGAAGATATCTGGCTTAAAGCAAACGTATTGTTGTCTTTATAATTGGAAAGAACTTTAAATCTTTCTGAAGTACAAATTTCAAGTGGTATTGCAAATAAATATTACAAACGTTAATTTACCGTAAACTTCATCTGCGACGTATTCCATGTTGTCATATGCTGCATTACGATCCCCTTTAGTTGTATCAATAGACTTGGCATGATGAGCAGATCTGAATAATAGATTACAACAATTTTATTCAATTTCACATTTTCAAGTTGTTGAAAATGTTACATATGCAGTAATACTTTCATAAATTGACAACCAATCATATCAAACATCGTATATCTTTTTGGACAAATAATTGCGACGGTCTAAGTATGCTTAAATTGTGTTTCAATAAAACATCTATCTAACAAAACAATAAAGTTAAGGTCAGTATTATATAATTGTCTTTATAACATATCAAACACAATGCCGCCCATACCATATTTTTCTGTTACATACATTTCTACATTTCCTGATCATACATTGTGTACTAGCAAAAAATCTACTTTAAAGGTTGAATATTAGTATCAAATTATGTAGATTTCTGTATATTATGTTTACAAATCTAAATGCATTATCAAATGTCCTCTAAAATGAAATACTCACGGTTTAACAACAAGTTCTATCTCTACATTTGGAACATTGATAATTCTCTGCACGTCCTCATATGTCTTGTTGGATAATTCAATACCATTCCATTCAAGAATTTGATCACCTAATATAAAAAAGATCAAGCAAACATTATGGATCTGTGAGAAAAAAAGGTATTTGAAATAAGATTAATATACATGTACTAAATAAATCATTCCATCAAATATAACACCACTTTCCTACTGAAATGACAGTAGTTTGATTATTAGAAACATGGTGTATCGAAGAATAGTTTTCCTCAAGTAACAAATCGATGAATATAATCATAGCCTAGGCAAATTTGAATTATTTTATGTTGGTTTGCAAATAGTTATCAAAGGTACCAGGATTATAATTTAATACGCCAGACGCGCGTTTCGTCTACAGAAGACTCATCAGTGACGCTCAGATCAAAACAGTTAAAAGGCCAAACAAATACAAAGTTGAAGAGCATTGAGGACCCAAATTTCCAAAAAGTTGTGCCAAATACGGCTAAGCTAATCTACTCCTGGGGTAAGAACATCCTTAGTTTTTCGAAAAATTCAAAGTTTTGTAAACGGGAAATTTGTAAAAATGACCATATAATTGATATTCATGTCAACACCGAAGTGCTGACTACTGGGCTGGTGATACCCTCGGGGACGAAACGTCCACCAGCAGTGGCATCGACCCAGTGGTGTAAATAGTTATCAAAGGTACCAGGATTGCAAAACTAGTTTCTGTTCATTATGCGTGGTTAAAACTAATGAAACGACGTTATCAAATATTTACAGCGTGAAAATATTTCTTTGTTAAAAATAATTAATGTGTTGACACTTTTTGTTTTCTGTGTTCTTAGCCTTTCATTCGTGGGTCCTGTTCAATTTTGTGTTTAACTGATTAGCAAAAAATATATTATAAATTTGGCTAATTTTACAATTTGAAATGATACATGTCGAGATAAGTAAAATTGTTACCTTCTTTAAGTTCTCCATGCAGTTGGTCAGCTACCCCTCCTGGAAATATTGCAGTAACAAAAGCACCAGATTCAGTTGTTCCTTTAACTGTTTTGCCTCCCACTATTTTCATTCCTATACCATTACCAGCTTTAAAAGAAAAAAAAGATGAAATTGATAATACTTTTGTTCATCAAATGTTGTGCTTTCTTGTATACAGAAGACTACTTTGATAATATTTGAATCAAACACGTGTCCATATACCAAGAGTCGTCATTTCTGTGGTTTGAGTCACACTTATTTGACACATTTTTCTCTATTCTTGATATTTTAGAAACCCATTTTTTTTATTCTTTTAAATCCTATTTTTCTATTCTTTGTGATCGAATCCCATCCAATTTCTCATATATATTAAACAGTTCGTATAAAAAAAGATATTTTTTTATTTACAAAAATAATCAGTTGAACACTAGTATGCCTCATTGTTCAATATAGTGTTGTCCGTCCTTAACGCTAAAATTCAAAATAAAATGAATAGAGGCAATGATAAAGGTTTTGATGATTGGAATACCTTTAATTGATTTATCCTTAGGATCACGAGTCAGCAGTATCCTTTTTATTCCAAAATCATACTTTTTCCTCGGTGCTGGAGCAGGCTGCAAAATATGTTAAACATTTGATTAAAATATAAGGCGTACTAATTCTTTGTAATCTGGAGGTCAATATTTAATTTAACGTCTTCACGTCATGAAACTTTTCATCACGGCATTCAGGTTCTGCCCGTTATATATTAGTTTGTTAATTTTTTTCCAGCAGACCGCGCATTTATTTTTGGTGCATAGGTATATTTTTTAAATTCAATAAATTAAAATACTGCAAGGCATTTAAACGGCTTCGTCTTAACCTTAAAAATAAATCTCTAGATAGAATATTTATACAAAATTGGATGAGGAAAAGATTACACCATAAATTTTTAAAAACGTTTCGATCTCCTAATTAGACAGTGGCTTCCTGCACATCTATCATTAAATTAAGGTAATGAATAACTGCATTTGTTAACAGGTCATAAATTTGTGATTCACTTTCCCGATGAGCTTAACCAATTATGGATCGATTGACCGGGCAGGCAATATACTCGTCACATAGAGACTTTTGAAACTGTTATCTTATAAATACATTAATACATTGTAATATGTTGTACATGAGTCACGATTAGATAAATACGTTGATCCTATGAATTAGATCTTTAAAAAATCATTCATTGGCATACGGTCAGGTATAAACGTACACACTGAGACCACTACTTACACTATTCCTAGAATAGATATATTTCAATACGAAGCTTTTAATAATCATGTTAGTGTCAAACCGTTACCTGTTTCTTTCTGTCTTTTTGTTTTAATATTGTAACACCACCTTCCAGCTTGTGTTTCATTAAAGGTTCATCAGCATCAACACTGTTGTCGCTTTCAACACGGTGCATACCGTTTAACAGATCTGAGAAATAACAAATAGCAATAGAGCTATATAGCAAGCTATTCATGATGTATCTTATATTAGTATAACCGACATCTCTAATGCACAATAGGTTTGCTTTCTTTAAAAAAAGGTATTACAATTACTAAACTAATTTCTTCTCAAATTTCATCCAAATAATTATTTTCAGTTATTATTTTTTAATCATTGAAAAAACATCGAGCAATTAATTGTCAAGTGTTTGCTTCTAGCAATATCTTACCATCACTAGTGAGGTTATACTCAGCTGAAACAGGTCGACTGCCAGTACCTATTTCATGAATTATTTTCCGTGAACGTGCCTTGACGTCGTCAAGAAGAGGCATTGCAGGTGTAGAATCACTAGGCGGACTCGCTTCAGTATCGGAAAAAGCACCACCTGTAGCAGAGGCATATTCTACTTGTTTCGTATGCAGTTCAGGTAAAGTAACACTACTGTGCATACTAAGGTCATTCCCATGATGAGGTCTTAAATAAAAATCTACTTTTTGTTTTCCCGGCCTTACTTCTTTTTTATCTTCAGCATTTCCTTGATATATATACGGACTTGAATGTGCACTAAGATCTGGTCCTCGACTTCGCTTGGTCCGTTCTTGTTTGTGAGCAAGATATTCTGATGAACTATAACTGGTTTCTGTTTCCCAGCGTCCCTGTTGAGAATCTTTATCTTCATCTGAATCATCATCATCCAAAGGTTTTATTATACCCGTAGGGATTGGTCGCATAATTGCATACATATTTGTAGACTTTTTGGGAATATCGTCATAGCTATGAGCCATTACTTGACCACTACGAGTCAACTGAAAAAGTTCATTTTGAAGCTTACTAGTCTCTTCTAATTGCCTTTTGCGTCGTTCAATTTCGTTTTGAAGTTGTTGTTTTCTTTGTTCTCTAGCTTTTCTTTCTTCATCATCGGATAAGTCTAAAAGAGCAGGTTTGTTCTGAATAAGTTCTGGAATGTGAGTTTCGGAATGACTTTTTGGTTTCATATCTGGTCGTAACACTTTTGAATAAACATCCCGTCCCTGATATTTTGTACTTTCTTTAGATTGCACAAACGTCTTTGTATGTGTAGGTATTTTTTGTTGTTTAGCAACCAATATTGGTTCCGATCGCGTGCTATCCGTATCACTCAATCCAGAAAGGCTACTGTCGTCTGCTACAAGTCTTAATAGAGATGCCTCTTTGTGATCTTTACCTTTGATTTGCATATCTCCCTCAATATCTTTGTCCTCTTTTATGGGTGAAAATTTCGAAATCATTGGATCAGATGATTGCCGCTTATGTCTAGATTTACGTGGTGCTACTTGCGGTGACGTAGGAACACGTTTTTTACCGTTTTGATTTGTTGGTTGCTTACTTGTTTTTGGTGAAAGAGTTCTTTTTGCTTGTAGTTTAGCATATTCCCTGCTAAGTTTTAACTCGCCTATCTGCATTTGTAACGCACGTATCTCCTCAAGTTCTTCGATTCTAGTACGTCTTCCCTCCGTTACACGTCTCAGTTCATCTTGCAATCTTTTTTTCAGCGATTTCATAGCTTGTGTAATTGGAGCTCCATAAATGTTTATCATTGAATCGATAATTGCATCTGTTTCGTCTTTATCCTTCAAATATTGGTCAATATTTCTCTCGACATTTGTAACTTTCTCGCCAGCACAGGCAATAGCTGGAATATTCGCTTTAATATCCTCATTATACAATTCTTTGATATTTTTATCACTGTATGATACCTCAGAAGGAAGATAATTTCCGTTCCATTTGTCAAGAGTAGGTTTGTCTAGATTATTCATATTCTTACGATGTCTAGTAAACATGGCAACTTCAATGTCGTCTTCATTCATAGATTCATCGCTGGTTGAAGAGGGGGTTGCATAACCTCTAGGTTTTCTTTTGTGATCTTGTTTTAAATGCTGCTTTTTATGAACATTATTTTGGCCTTTCGTCCTGCCAGGTATTTCCTCTGTTAAAGGAATAGGCGGTAGCTTTCGTCTTCCTTTTTTCTGATCCGTGGCTGAGATCTGTAAGATGATTAAAAAATGTTAATATTATTTTTACGCAATTAATTCAAGAATTACAGACCAAAGCTTCTTTGATACAAAATTTGTTATAGTGTATCTTCGATATATAAACAAAGCTATGCTTAATATCAGTCTATTTACTATACCAATGAAAAGCAATTTTGGTCAAACATGTCCAAAGGAAACCACTTTATGTTTTTTAAAATTATGAATTTTTCATTCCATCATTACATATTGTTTTCAAGGCATTTCTTCTCCGTATAGATGTTATAATTACATGTCCTGCCTTTTCAATCTTTGGGCGGCATATCGATCATTAGAAAACACATAGAATACTTCGAAGATAACTGTATGAAGGATTTGAAGCTATTTGATGGTCTCAAATTAATCTAATTGGCATCAGTAAACGGGTATTTGAAACCATCAAATCACCAATTGATGCCGTCGGAGCTTACAAAACAATATTGTTATCTCCATTCAAATAAAATTGACAGAAAATAACGTCAAATCTTAAATCTGGCATACGTCGTCTGCGCTTGCACGTACGTTTTCCTAGATTCAATTGCGAATTGAGGCTTTGACAATTGGTGACGTTATACAATCAAAATGAACGTTACAAACGACTTTGCATTAGAATTTGCTCATTTCGCGTTCAAAATTGTTTTACTTTAAGGTCCAGTACATTGTCTTGTGCAGTCAGAACGCGTGTCATGTGGAGCAAATCATAAGCTTGGTGACTAAGATAAAATGTTAAAGAATGTAAAAAAAGCTAGCCTCCATAAAGGTAATACTCCTTTTGTCAGAAGTTCAGAATTTCGATAATTTATGTTAACAAAAACTTCTGTTCAGAGGGGAAAATGAGAAATAATAGTCAACAAATCACGCACTAAACAAAACCTGGGATTAATTTAAATGAATAAGTCAGCAGCCCCCGTCTATTTCGCCATGAAAATATGATTTGTTGTTTTTCGTAATAAGAAATAAACGGAAAATTAAGGATGGGTTTGTGTATACGCTAACAAGAATGTTGGATCTAACTTTTTCGATTAACCGATTTCCACAAATATACATCAAACTCAATTAAATCAATAATATCTCTCAATAATGCAAACTCATGACTTATGACTTCTTTGTACTAGAGACGATACATGATTAAAACATAACAAGATACAGCTTAGTATTGTATTAACATTAATTAGCCATGAAAATTGAAACGACAACAAAATTAAATTAAAAAAAAGTCTACACAAGGTACACGAATGCAAAATTATACATCAAAGGTAGAAATACATTTATATTTTGTCCTTTTTGTCCTTTTTTAGAACTAAAAACTCAACTGTAATGAAAAATTAAACTAAATTTTATTGATAGTATACTGTAAATTTCAGCATGGGATTGGGAATGTGTCAAAGGGACAACAAATCGACCAAATAGCAGAAATCAACAGAAAACCACTAATGGTTCTTTTAAATATTGACCATCTAGGAACGTTTTTGTTCCAAAAAAATACTGATTGGCTGAATAAAATCAAAAACATATGCATCCCTACATAACATGTAAGTACTTCCATTAACAGATTCAATGTGAAGTTTTATAAAATAATACAAATGAATATGAATTATCTGATCATTTACGCAATTTTTAATTATAAAATTGAGTAAATAAATGGTATGAATAATTCATCGTATAACTTCATTTCAGTAGTAAAAACACCATATCATAAAAATGTAAGCATGAGGTTTCCCAGTAAAAGTCAGTTATGGATTTAAAAGGGGAGAAATATACCAAAGGGACATTCAAAATCATGAGTCGAAAATAAAGTGATTACGCAATGAGATTCGAATAATTTTCGTATTACCTGTTCAAATGTTTTGACCTTATCTTTGACCTTTGTGTGTGAAACTTCTTTATGCCATTCTTTGACAGATGTGGGTGTGATTTTATTAATGATAAAATTATCATCATCAAAATCAGTTCCTGGTGATGAAGGTGAATGTGGTTTAGGTGGAGAAGAATCGGAGTCAGGAGGTGTAACGGGAGATGGATACATGTATAAATCCCTATCTGGAGAAGACGATGGTGATACCGACGTACTGTCGGAATAATCGCGCTTCAATGATGACCTAGATTCTGGACTCGGTGGTGAATCTAAAACTCTATATGAGGGGGACACATTACACTCCTCAGCTTCAATATGCTGAATTAGTAATGGATTAGGTTTGGCCTTGAGGTGTTTGGTCTTCAAACGCCTTTCTTCAGATTCTTGTCTCTGCAAGCTATTTTCAGAACTACGGTCGCTTATCTTGTTTATTTTGTCGTCTGATTTTGTTGTATGTTTCATTCTTCGAGTGGTTTCTGATTTGTGAAAATCTAGCTGAGAAAATGGTTTTAGTGGTTCAATTACATCGTCGACTGCCGATATATTCGGATTGAACTTATGAGATTCTAAAGAGCTTGACCGTTTTTCAACCATTTTTCTTACATCAACTGGTTGATTATAATCTGTATTTGTTACTACAGTTGACACTTTTTCCGGATTATGTGGTGTTTCGTCAAGAGAGGATGATCTAGTAATTTTTGATTGAACACCGACTGCTTTTTTTACTGATGTTGTGTTTGCATCAATAACTTTACTTTCAGCAAGAGTTTTTGTATCAACAACTCTTTTCGGTGAGGTTTTTGCTTTTATTGCATCAATTGGCAATGGCGGTAGGGGTTTTTTCTTCCGAGATTCCGACACCATCTCTGGTGTAGGTTCCGGCAATTTTCGTCTCTGCTTAGGAGTTGGTGACACATTTTGCTTTATCGGCATGTCTGTCGACATATTTTGAGTAGGGTGAATGTAAACAGTCCGATAAGGATCTTTAGTTTCACTAGACATTTTAGAATCGACTAAAGCACACGATACAGCGGGAGACGATGTCACAACACTTCCTTGTTGAACAGTTGTATCTGTTCGTGAAACACATGAAAAGGGAATTTCAGATATAACTTCCTTCATTTTCGCACCTTGATCTAGATTTTCTTTTACACAATGCTCTAATTGATCGCCATTTACAACATTATTATTTTGCACTAGTTTACATATATCTTCCACTCGTTCGTAACGTTTTAATCCATAATATGCCAAAGAATCATCCTCTTCATTTATCGGTTTGAAAAATGGTTTATCTGTTGTTTCATCATCGTCTTCCTCTTGTGATTCCCTTCTCCTTCTTTCTTCTTCTTGTTTTTCTAACATATCTACTTGTTCAGCTTCCTCAACTGACGGTGAAACATCTAAAATTGGTGACAAATCAATAACGGGGGACCAGTCCGTAGATGGTGGTCTCGCTTTTTGTCGTCTGCTTCCTTGATAATCAATTGGTTTTGAAGCGGGGTCAGCTAGCTCTATTGGTTCTTCGGGAATCACCGGATTATCGAAAATACCAGGAGAAACTGGAGAAGAACTCCCATTACTATCTTGTGAATCTGGAGACAATCGATAGTTATCCCTCATTGAATATGCATCCAAATTTGTAGGAGATATTGTCATTTGCGTTAAATTAGCAGTATCGTTTGCAATGGAAGCGGCAAAGGAAGCAAGGTCCATTACTGCAGTCGACTGTGGAATGCCAATCTTTTCTCGGTGATTTGAAAATATAATTTCATCCCCACGCCTTGCAAAAATAAATTCATCATCACTACTATCAGAGATTAACTGATCTTCCGGTGAGTTAGAACCACTATCAGCAGAATATCCAGAACCAAAATATTCATTTTGTTTCGATTGACCTAATGTTTTGTTTTGTTGCTCAAAGTTTGCAAATTGTCCAGAAGGGGGAGTAACTTCTGTAAAGTTGAACTGATTTTCTTTTGGGGAGGATGCTGGTGATGTCACGTTTCGTTTTTTCCCTGGATATGAATCCCTACGTCTTGGAGAAAACGGGGGACTATCAAGACCCTCTCTCCAACTCGGACTCCTTGGCGCATGCGGACTACATTTGTTATTGTCACTATGAACTTCAGAGTCTGACTTTTCAGTGTGATTCCAACTTTCTTCCGATGATTCGCCTTTAAAGTCTCTCATTTCTTCTGCAAAGGCACTGGCAGCTAACGCAACACGAGCATCGTCTAACGAAGCAAATGGTGCTAGCCTGTTTTCAGTGTCCGTACTTAAAGCACTATCCGAGGTATCGTCATCTGATGACGTAGCACTCTGTGATTGGTTGAGATTTAAAGAAAGCGGACGATGTTTCCTGTAAAGTCTGCTATCATCACTACTGCCGATGCTCATCATTGAATAGTCATCACTGACATCATCTGTATCTACTCCGTCACCTTGGTAATATTGCATAGAAACATCCTCCATATCAACATCTGACGTAATGTCTGATAATTCGGAATCACTCTGTGTTTTCTGTTTCATACCTGAAAAAGAGAAGAAAACCATTGAAAATTTACATATTGTATAAGTTCATTTTATTTTGTAATCTTGTGTTGATTTTGTTCTTGGCGACACATATTGCATTGACTAAGCCTATGTTCTAATGTTGGTGTTAATTTCAAATTAATTTTTATATTTTTGAAAATTGTCCATAGTTGCGGAATACATGTGTCTCCCTTCTAAAAATTGTATTAAAACCAAGTGCATGTTTTTCTCCTGTAGACTTCATTTATTCAGTAATAACCGTCAGTATATAATAGAAGGAAAATGATTAATATAATCTTCTTCTGAATTGATGGTTACCTTTTTTATTGAGATTTGCGAATGTTACCTCATTGACGTTTATTATACATCTTGTTTTATTCATTAAGATTTTCTGTTGACTGTTCTACACATTGTTTTTCAGAAAACCTGTTGCTTTCAACAAGTATGCAATGAACGTCCTATGATCTGGTTTTCCTTGAGTCCCTTTGCCAATATTTGTATGGTTCGATCAGAACCATGACATCATAATTTAGATTTTTGTTTTGAAATGGACAGGCAAATTCAAGTTAAATTTGTGTTATCGATTTTTGTATTACAAAAAGTTCTACAATATTTTTTTTTTCAAAAACATTTCTTACAATATATATATTTGAGGTTGAGGCACTGTTGTTTTTAAAACATTAGAAATAACTACGATTACTTTACAACGTCTAAAGCAAATCGAACAAATAAGTGCATTTACAAGCATATTGAACAAAATAAAATTAAAGGATTAAATATATCTATGCTCTCTTTAAGAAATGTGTGGGGTTTTTTTCAAAGCAAATAGATGTTTGTTTTTTTGTCTTTATTAAATATCTTGTTGGGGATGAGAGGACCAAAATCGGTGAATTGTAGTTTTCTTCTTAGTAACGTCGTTCAAATTTACCAAATTTACGAAGAACATGTATCAACTCAGCCAGATGCGTGAAATCTGTATTTTATATAAACCCTTTTAACGTTACCAAAAATAAGTAAATATGGTATTGTATCAATAAAAACTAGTTTGAAATTAAGTAAAAGCTTTTCTTCCAGCTTTTAACTAATAATAAAATTATATTATAATTATCATAAAAACAAAAATGCATTTGAAAATTGAACCAAAAACCAAAAAGTGCTGACATTGAAAATGATGAAGAAAAGATAATCACCACAAGATCCTGCCATAGTCCGCAAAACACCTGAAAGGTAGTTCGATAATGGATTGACCTTTGATGTCAAAATGGTGTTTTTTGTGTTATTTTTTAAGGCAGCTATACAACAAGCCCTTCAATACACAAAAAAAAAACTAGAAAAATACACTTTTTAAAGGCGGGAGACATTTTCTGTGTATATTTGAGCTTTCCTGATGAAAGTAAATCAAGAAAAGCAATTTGGAAGAACTGAAGTTATTAAGAGTTATTTAAATTTCTTTAAAACAAATGCGTATTTTTCCTATAAATCACCTCTCCCGAGTTACAATCTGTGTTCAAATGAAAGCAACGCTGTACAGAACATAAAAGTAACGATGACTGTTATAGTTTTTAAAAAAATACATTTCCCTTCTCTATTTATTCTTCAATTTATTGTAGTCGTTTCACTTCTGACGTTTTAAAAATCCCTTTTGATGCTTCTCTTCAAAGATCAAATCTAGCTGTCGTTGTGTATAACAACCTAAATATTTTTCGGTTTTTTGATAACAAAGATAAAAGGTGTACTCGATTATCGAGTACGTAGTTACAACCAAAGTTCCGTATTTAACTCCTGGTACTGATCCAAATGAAATTTGTATAAAATAGTTTCCAACCTTTTAAAGTAAAAACTTAAAATAACAAAATGATATTGGGGAACCTTATCAAACACTCATCAAATATTCCTAAATGTGCGTGGAGTGCCACCTTTGAGAGTACGTACACGTACCAGTATAATCAGATTCGAGTATGGGCCATGTTGGCTTTTAAAATGTGTGATTGTACAATATACAAAATATCTTAAGATTCAATATACATGTACACCCTTTTTCTGTGTGTTGTCATTGCTTTTGTTTGGATAGTAAATGGTCTTTGTGGTGGATAGGTGTTCATAATGTATATTTATTAGCAGTATCTAAGAACACAGTTCTATATATTTATCAGGTACAGTTATTCAAGTATATTTATTCACTTGTATACCAGTGTTCTTTGCATAACACTTGGACTTGTCTTATCCTTCACATTTTAGATTAACGTTGACTGTGATGAACAAATTTGCAAAACTACCGCAACCACAATTCGTTCAGTCATTTGAAAAATAGAGAATAACATATATTTTATCTCTAGTGTATATGATTAGTAATTACCTTTGATTCTGGAAGTTCCAGACGAGGTAGATTGAACGTCACATGAGTCTGGACTGTCTAACGACTGAGCTGAGGGCTTAGTGTCTTTCCGTGGAATATTTTCCTGACTGCCTTGGTGGCTTTTTCCGGATTCGGCTATTGATCCGAGATGTTTTCCTGGATTTGCATGACTAACGATTGGATCTGGAAGTGAGATTTGTCTTCTTAATTTTCTAAATCCTTTATGGTGTTCCGTTGGAGATACTTCAACTCGATCTGCTGATATTGAACGCTCTAAAGGTGGTCTGGAATTCTGCAAAACAAATAATTATCTTTTGAGTACACAAACTCGTTCTTTTGATATTTATGCTTAATAAATCAACTGTGTCGTCTTACCATATACTAGGATAGTTTTCTTGAAATTGGCTGATTTTGTTCACAAATGTTTCCCCATAGCACGATTTAAAGATTATGTTAATGGAATATACAGACGTGAATTTCAAAGATACTGCTTACGAATGTGGAGTGAAAATATCATCCATGAAAAGCAGAACAGCAATATACACGTTATTACTTAAATACCGTTGTTCAAAATAAGTTCATTTTATACATTTTTTTTCAAAATCAGTGTTTTATACATCACATAGAATTTTTTAACGACTTTTACTAGCTATACAGTCCTTGCAGAGTCGGAATGGTGTTTTGTGAACACTTTCTCGATTTCTTGTGTAGAAAGTTAGAAATCAAAATTAATAGACAATTGAACTCTTGTTACTTCAAAAAGCAAATTGATCACCATTGCTTAAAAAAAACCTTAATCAATAAATAGAAATGTAAGATTGTTTAAAAGCTTTTCAGAAGGTGGTCATTTCCTTTTCGATCACCAGGTATCAACCATAATTCACACATGAGGGATAAGCAATGGGTGATAAATTGCACTCGGTGATTATCATAAATAAATTTGTAATAAAAGCATTAAAACCTTTGGTTGTTTTCTTAGGATTCTTAAGATTAGTGTTTGTTGCACATCTAAAACCTACTCTCGCTGCCTTGAAGACCTATTGGTGACCTTCTGCTGTTCTATGGTCGGGTTGTTGTCCCTTTGACACATTCCCCATTTCCATTCTCGATTTTATCTCTCTACTAACCTTAAACATTTCTAACCGGGATTGTATCTCTCTTTCTAGAGGGACGGTATCAGACACTTCAACACCAGGATGCCACAACCCTGTACTTAGCACCAGCATACGCCTTTTCTGACACACTGTACAAACCCACTCCTGCAGCTGCAGACAAAAACAATACAAATATTATAAATAAAATTGTGCTTATTGTATATGGTCAAAATCTTCATTTCGCTTTGATATAACAAGCAAATAATATATATTGATTTGTATAATGAATTGCGTTGGTCAATTAGATTTGTCTGTATTGTTTTCGTACTCCAGACACTTCGGTCTATGCTCATATATTAGTAAATTGTCTGCGAATCAAATCTGAGCAAACGGTAGTATGTGATGCGACTACCAAAGACAACAAATTGTGAATTTCATTAGATAAGAGCGTCGTAATAAGTCAATCTAATAAATATTGTTGAAGTAAGCCATTTCCTTGAACAAATAAAGTGATGCGCTACACAAAAACTACTTTAAATCAGTTTTTTTTTTCGATTCTTTTATATTATTGGTCAAATTGAAATAAAATTTGGTTCGTAAAAATTTAAATCGCATTTTAAATTTTAATAGCACTAGTTGCATTCAGTATATATCATTGCATGCAGAAAGTTCTGGATTTACAGTTTATAAAATGCATATTATAAATATACCAATATTGTGTACCGGTATTCCATTTTTTAAACTTAAACGGTATGATGAGAAAAAAATTAAGTAGATGTGCTATTATCTGTACTAGCACAGCAATACATTCATTTGTGCTATTATCTGTACTAGCACCGCAATACATTCATTTGTGCTAAATTCTCTTAAAAGTTATTCGAGTCAAAAATATGATAAAAACTCAGAAAGTGCTGTGGATTCCAAGGTTCTATTAATTTGAAAGAGGGACGAAAGATACCAAAGGGACAGTCAAACTCATAAATCTAAAACAAACTGACAACGCCATGGCTAAAAATGAAAAAGACAAACAGAAAAACAATAGTACACATGACACAACATAGAAAACTAAAGAATAAACAACACAAACCCCATAAATAATATGAATAAAGTCATTCACAGACCGATCAAAATGGATACTGTCCTTAAATATGCACAGAAATAAAAGTACTGAAAGTTATTTATAACAATAGCAATGAATAATTGAAGTTATGTCAAATGCCGGCCTGCGAAGGGAGAGAAGGGGCACTAAGTGGAGGGAACTATAGAGGCAATATCATGAAACAAATAGCCTTATACTTTGATAATGCTCTTTTCGAATAAAGTCATTCACAGACCGATCAAAATGGATACTGTCCTTAAATATGCACAGAAATAAAAGTACTGAAAGTTATTTATAACAATAGCAATGAATAATTGATTAAATCGACTTTTCCGGGACTCCGAAGAGACAAATGGCAATACTTGATAACATCTGATTGTGTCAGGAGTACTATTATATACAGCTGATTATATATCTATAGTAAATACAATTGATCTCGTTTTTGTTGTTTTTTCAAAAGCAGCCAATCTGTATGTTATATATAGGATTTTGTGTCGATATTGTCAAAAATAGTTATAATGTAAGTGAAACATATATAAAGACATTCGGGATTTCTTTCAATAAACTATATTTAATAATTTTTATCCGAAAGGACAGTAAAATGTGAAATTATGCAAAAATATCCATTTAGTCTAAAAACGCTGAACTGTGAAAAAGTTGGTATACAGAATACTGGATTCCTTAGAATAATTAATCAACGCAAAATCAAGAGAACTCTAGAAAATATTAAATTAACGCAGCGGCTCATAAGGAAAATCAATGGTGTCCTGACATCCACATCTGTATATATTTAATCTGATACGTCTTGATTAAATGTCGTAGTACGTACCTTATTCATCTTACTGTAAAAATTTCAAATTTTAAATGTGCATAATATATTTACCTTTGTATTGAGAGAGCTTTCAAATTTTCCACATTCTGAGCAAGTCATATTTTGACAGTCTACACAAACATGCTGCCATTTTCTTGGATTTTTATCATCCAATTTAAGTTCATTTCTCAAGCACACCGGACACAACATGATATCTGAAGCTTCTGGCTCCGCGGCTATTGTTAATTCCTCTACTGTCATGGCTGTATTCAGATAATCTTCTTCCAAATGCCTGCAATACACATCACTGTTATATATTATAACATCTCAGATATAAGGGTTGAATCAATAATGCTGTTTTGAAATTATTTTTCCTAACATTTAGGAAAACATATTTAGCAAATAGAACTATATATCTCAGCATACGCTTTTTTAATAAAATAACATACTGAATTATTAGATAAAAACGTTTGGGCAAAGGGCAGGTAATCGATGCTGTAATTTACTAAACTGGCATAAATATTTTATTGCACGTCTAGATTCCAAATTGTCGAATAACTTGCATTGCCACACATGTTCGTTTGATTAAAATTGTGCATTGAGTTATAAAAAAAAGATGTTGTATAATTATAAAATAGTTACCTATCATTCGAGGACTAAAGGATGTTACATGATTGTTAATTTTAATTATGCGTATTAAGCAGAAGTCATGTTTGCAGCCATGATGAAAAGAAATAGTATTTAAAAAAATATTGGAAATCTTTAGTCGTACACAATTAAAGGGGATCTCATCGCAATAGATAAAATGAAAAAAGAAACTTCAGCGTGATAAAATACAATTAAGTCGTACAACATAAGCTAAGAACCGGAATGACATGGTTTTATCAATATTTGGTTTTCTACAGCAAGCTTGGAAGATATAAAACAATAAACTAAAACATTTTATTTAAATAATGAATTTTTGCCAATCAAGCGTAGTTAAAAGAATTATCACACAGTACCAAAACGATCTTCTTAAAAAAAAAAGGCCAAAGGCATATTGAGTAAGTTTGTGTGTTACATATATGCCCGCTCCACCATTTTCCTTTTTATCAAATATTGGATTTATAGAATACTTAATCGTATATCCAAATTACAAAAAGTTTAAAATAAACAATTAATAGTGCATGAACTCGATATATGTATCAGCAATTCGTGTGTATTTTAGTCTAGAAGCCTTCTTATTTATCATCGAGATGACCTTCGAAGATTGCCGACGAGCATATAACCTAATTTAACATAAATATTATTAGAGCGCGTGCAATTAAATTTTACTAGGTCTGTTATACATAAAACATGCATAGAAAGCCATGTCTAGCTAAAGGGTTAAAGTTCACAATTCAATTCAATCAATTCAATATTTTATTTACATCTCACCTTATGTATAAAATTACACAATACATTTATAATTCACATGAATATACGGATTCAATGAGGTTATATTACTGACATGCAAGTCATTAATACACCAGAGATGTTTTGGGGCTAATTTTGACACATTTGGGTCCAATTGACAGCTTAAAACAAAATATTATTTCAAAATTCCGCTTTTACGAATACTTGAAATAAGACGAATAGTATTTTGATAGTTTGTCTAACGCGAAGTTAATGCCCCTTTTAACTTTCTTTTTTGTATATGATATGCGCAAATATTGATATCCCAAGTAATGTTTATGTTAACGATCATTTTGATGTTCTCTTGGCTTGCCGCATTCAAGCAATTTTGGTTTCTTTTTTAAACTATTAAAAACCACGACTTCATACATCATATCACATATTCCCTTTTTTAAATAAGACAGTTATAAAGGACATCTGTTCACATGTTGATAGAACCTTCCCTGTATTAGCCGGTTCTCTTCAAACTCGACCTAACTTAATATGTTTTTAAATAGGATACAGATCAATACACACTTTTTACATCAATGTCCCATGCAAATGTTATTGATGCAGACTTGTAACCTATATTTGCGCATGTTTTCACATGTGTTGAATAATTTAGAAGTACAAGGGAAGATAAAATATTGAAAAAATGAGTGAGACAAGCATTTTTTAAATGAAGCTAAACAACTTTCAAAAATGAATAGTTCGGTAAATGTTCTTGTATGGTCATTACCATTTATATTTAAAGAAGAAGAAATATGTACGTTCTATATACTTTCAGGGTTTTTTCTTGTATGTTTTATAGTATACTAATACAGTCCCTAGGCAGTGGTAAAGCCCCATCACAAAAAGTTAAAAGGGTCTTCCTTTACACAAGAAATAGCAATTATATTAATTTGAACATTTTATTAATTTGATTAAATTAGTTAAGATATTGCAACGCAAAAAAACAAAAAAAAAAACATTTTGTCTATATGCATATAAGTATGTACGTGATATACTTTTGTCCATTGAACAATAGATTCGCAGGGATGGTTGGCATTAACTCATTACTGGGAATAAGAATAACAAAAATGAAATAGAATGTCTAAGTTCTTTAAGAACTTATGATTGAACAGAACAGTTATAAAGGGGCTTGTATAGCGTATGATTATTCATGACAATATCTTCTGGAACAGACGAGAAGACGCCATTATGTAACTTCGAAGTTAACATTTTTATCTAATGCCAGTTTATTGGCAAGATTGTAGTAAACAGTCGTTTATCGTCAATATTGAAAACAGGATCAATAATAGTTCTAAAACAGATCTTTTTTCACTTTCTTTCCAGTAAAAACTGAATAATTTCCTAGAATATTTTATCCTTGTTTTAGTCAAAATATATTATTTCATAAGGATGTTATAGTGATGGAATTACGAAGTAGGTTAGTTCTAATTCATCTTATAGGTACATGCATATGATATTAAAACAAGAAGATTAATTCTAAAGGGTACGGTGACTGCAAATTTACATATTGCAGATCGTCATATATCACAAAATTGTATTTTCTACTTTGTCTTGGTTTTTTGTGGTTGAATACCAAATCTTTCTTTTATTCATATTGTAGAAGCGTCAACGTTGAGAAGCAAACTAATGACGAGTATGAACCTTCAAACTTGATAACCACAGGTTTTTAAGCGTTAGAATATGTATAAGGAAGTAGAGCTTATTTCTCGCATATTTTCTGTTTCTTATGTGATTTAAAAGTATTGAGTGTTTGCAAAGTGTTTTTTTTTTTTTCAAAAGAAAGTAACATAACACATAGGCGCTGTCGTTATCAGGTTTTGGACAATTAAGATGTTTTCATTATAACTAATGGTTTTCTATCGCTTCTATTCAAATTATGGTACCCTAATGGTATCTAAGAGCTTTCGAATGGCTTTTTACTTGACCTTGAAATAGCGATAGATTCTGACCGCAATTATACTTATAACGAACGTCTTATTTAAATGAACATCACTGTATATAGTCTTCATTGCTATTAGTCTGATCAATAAATATAGAATTTGTAAATGGAAACTGATGTCTGTTAAGGATTTATATAAATATACATATATATAATATCGATCAAGTGTCACTTTTATTGTAGATATAAAACAGTACCCAGAGACGATGCTTTCCGACAAGAAGCTGGCCAATAAATCAATGAATATGCAAATCTTAAGTAGGTATTTGGTGGTAAAATTGAACTAAGCAATAATGTTTAATTGGATATAAAAGCTATCTTAGAATGAAAAGCCAAAGCCTCAAGATTAATTGTCAATGACGTAAAATAATGTGTCGTTTTAAACAAAGTTAGTTCTAATGCACGATGAGAAAAAAATCCTACAACATTGGAAACCTATAATGTTTACACGTGTAGCTACCAAACATTCTTACTCAATCATGAGGTTTACAGTAAGACAAACTACTATAAGGACAATGAAAATGAAACGTTCCAATTTTACAATTCAAATAAGGAATTTTACCCAATCACGTCGCCTTTTATCTATTTTTGGTCGCACAAAACATGTGTAAGGGGTGATCTCATGTGCTCCGGGTATGTAAGCAGATCCTGCTTTAAATGAGACACCCATTGTGCTTGTGTAAGTACAAACCCGCTGATAAGTCTAATTCGGTAGGCCACGTTTGAGGAGAAAAGGACGAAATTGTAACTAGGAATGTTGTTTCAGAAATTATTTCAGTTTTCAATGCTATGTGTCAACTGGTACCACACATTACAAAGATTCAGTGAATCAGTACAAAATGAAATAACTAAACAGCACGTTATATTTCCATTGTTATTTTCCGACGACTGCGCTGTTATATATACAGTCAAGCTGTAGATTGCTGATTTACGTTTCCTGTTTAAATTGCATCGAAAACTATTCCTTAAATCTACTTCAAAACTCTACGGCATCTGTCATTATGAACATCACAACAATTCGAAATAAATATAATACGAAAATAATTGCCAATGAGATAGATCTCCTCCACTAGAGACCAAATAACGAGAATACTATAGGTTACCGATTGGCCTTCAACTATGAGCATAATCCGTCTCTTTGACACATTCAACGTTTCCATTCTCAATATTCAATTTCTGTAATGAATATTGCAATCCGTCTTTTTAAAGTTGACCTTATAATGTTTGTTTGTGTGTAATTTTAATTCTATTGCTTTATGCTCTTGCACGTTGTATAGTTTTTTTACTTTTAATTTTTGTCAAGGTCATAATTATTCCAAAAACATTTGTCGTGCACGAGTCTCAACTAAAAAAAAAAATTGTTAGCGACGTTCACAAGAAATCGATAGCATGTGTTGTGTTCAGTTTTTTTTTTTTTTTTTTTTCATTTCACCTCATCAGTCTAAGTTCAAAGAGAGCAAATTGTCATCATAATTTTTCCTAATTTAAAGAACACGCGTGATCTATTTCATTGAAATAAAGAAGAAATTTGATATTTGAATCTTTTGTCTCTGCTGCGACTGCTAACAAAACAATCGATATTGAGGCTTCATGATATCTTTAATAGCTAAATTGTTTGTCATTTACGTATCAAATAATTTGTTCTCGTACTTCTTTTATAGGTTAATCCATAAATATTCAATAATGTTTCCAGGAAACTGATATCGGATTATTATGATAAGAACAACACTTGTGTGTAGGATAGAATTAAACATGGATTGTCAATGATTAAAAAGGAAAGCTCATTTCGTGATAATGAAAGATAGTGCAAACATAAAGCTCTTGTATATGATCAATTCACGTATTGGGAGAGAGGATCTGATGATATGAAAATAATTCGTGACAGAATTCGATTAAATGGAATATGCTCCCATAAGTATCTTCCGAAATCGATTTCTGGAAATCTATTCCATCACCGATTTCTATACATTGTTTGAAAACAAAATAAAAAAAAGATGTCTGTATCTACTCTATTGACCTATGATCATATAAGGACACAAAATTGATACCATTAATTACATGAAGGCGTAACGATCTGACAAAAGAATCGATATGATGACCAGAAAAATGAAAGTCATAAATAAGACAGTTAAGTACTAAAAATCTTACAAGCAATCTACGTTTCTTTTAAATGAATTGAATGCTCAATTTAGAAACCTCCTTGTCGCCAGTGGAGGCAAGGGAGTGGGTTCAGAAGGTCTGAAATCCTCCTTTTTCGGTCAATGCTTTTGAATGGGGATATATGGTTGGTCACCTCCCACTTGTTTGCGCGTTTAGTCCTTTCTCAGAGATATATGTTCTTGATTTTCCATCTTTGTATGTGGGCTAATATATATGTGGAGATTAAAGTTCTAGATGCAAAAGGCGAAAAGTAATCGCTAGTTGTTTTACCTTAACTAATAGATAAAATTAAATGAATACCACTTGCAATGCACTTTTTGAGAGGTACAATTAATTATTCAAAACACGACCATACTCAACTTGTTAATTGGTTGACTTAAGGATTGTCTATCTTCCTTTATATATCAGTTCAGTGTACACTCATATATCAAGGTAAGAGAGCAAAAAAAGAGAAGAAGATGCTTCTTACACAAAAATGCAGTTTTTATATGACCTTTTCAAACTGTGAAGCAAATGAGATTTCAAACTCTCTTCAGTAAGCAACATAATGTACGAGTTACATAAGTATTTGTTATCTAGAACACAATTACTTTCTTGAAAACCTCTGAATTTAAAAAAAAAGAACAATGATATCAATTCTTTAATATGCTACTTTTAGTCAAATATATTATTAAATCAAATGAAAATTTTGAATAACCTTTTTTTTTCATTTCCTAAGGTCGTTTTTTATTCCCAATCTTAATCTTTATAACAAATTTTGAAGGCGTCATAACTCAATTTAAAACACGAGTAGCAGGAGACGGCTAATTAAAACTTAAAAATACGATGAAACATTATTTTTGTCTAGAAGAAAGACTTTCAAAACCCGTAATGAAATTAAAGCAATAGAAAACTAGGTTTTGATTATTGCCAAGTTCAGAAAATCGATTGGAATTCTTAAAATTGATGCGTCTGTAACATGACTTAGACATGTCAGAAGATTGGTGCTAAATTTGATAGAATCTTTAGAGAAATGCAACGCCACCTACTTTTATTTAAGAATATTACGATAAATATAATTCTAAGAACCAATAAATGTTGATGGATATATGTTTCTAATCTAGTGTTACCTCTGACATAATTGAATTGCATCAAACATTGAAATGTTTTAAATACGAAAGCGTGAGAATATAGCGTGGAGTTTATTTATCGTTGTATCCTTGATTGTGTAGCTTCGGCAGTTATATTTTTCAAATAATCAAATATCAAATGATTTTAAAAAGAAAAACAGGTAAACAAAAAGAACCAAGCAAAACCGAATTTAACAGGAAATTTAAACTTTGAAAATTGCAGCGCTAACAGATTTTTGTTTCATTTATTTTATGCAACGAAAATAAAATGTATGCGTTAAAACATCGATTTTGCGTCTTTAAATCATAGTTAACCTACAGGATGTAATTTGTATTCAGACAAACATTAATCGAGCGTCAGTGAAAATGTGTCTTTGGCAGCTCGATATTGTCTGTTTTCGATATAAATTCAATTAGGAGACTCACTAATACATAGATGTGTATAAAGTGTTTGGAACCAAAAACCTCTTGAAAAATAAAACTGAAGTGTGCATTATTATTGTACGCCAGAAATTTATTGTTTAATATGTGCAGAGAAAATGTTCAATTAAGAATGCATGTGTGCTATCAATTTGAAGTACTATGACGTGACGCAAACCATTCATGTGATGTCACTAGCCACATCTTACATAGCACTCACAATATTTACCATTTGCATTTCGCAAGGCTTAAGATATGCATTAAAGCAGAAAATTTACCGGCAATGGTCGATAAAAATCTGAAATCATTGCAAATATGCTTTTTTATAACATTGAAAATACAAAACAAAAAAGCAAAAACAAAAACAAAAGAAAAGAACAAAAAGAGAAAACAGGAAACAAATTTTAAGCTAAAGACATTGACTCTCACTTATACATCTACAACAGGTCTTTAGCTAACTGCCGCAAATTCACCTTATAAAAAGTCGTTTTTGATTATTAAATAAACTAAAAGCTGTATGTGTCCATTGAACTAGTATATATCATTTTTCTAATTACTCTGTTCACAGAATGTTTGCTGACGAAATTGATTCGAATTCTATAAATAACAATGAATCAATATTTTTGCTTATATAATGACTTTTTCAAAGTCACACAATGCCAGTTTAAATATTGCCTATGACGGCACATCATAGCTGCAATAAGCAACAACCAGTATATTCGATTGTTTCTAAAGAACATGTCTCCTTTGTTTTTCTATTATAACTCTGTAATTCTTCTAAATCACATCTCCCGTCAAAGACTCAATAAATATAAAATAACTAAGGATGGTTTTACAGAAATGAAGATACCTATACCACAAGAAAGATATACACGACAAGTACCATGAAAAGTTGATCATAAGAACGCCTCTTGTCTCTTCCTTAGCATTTTAACTGGTATAATTTGAGGTAATAGAGACTATTTTATCGGTTCGTAATTATATATTGCGGAAAGGGACAGAGACGATATATGGTCTCATTGACGTATATGTTTTAAGACCCGCATTAATTGCGTTACAGTGCAAGAAGCAAGATCAATGCATTAAAACTTAGCTTCCGCCTGTCGACAAAACCATCCTGAGCGGAACTCTCAAGGGAAAATTAATAGGTTAATAAGACCATAAAATATTCACAAATTGCACGTTTCAGCATTAAATGCAGTAAATTAAAGAACTTGGATAATTAGACAAAACCGTAACAGTTGCTTCAAAATTAACTAATTCCAACATCCATAGGTATATGTATATCAATTTACTACAAACACAAATTGTACCAAATAATTTTAACTGAAAAGTGATCATCATTTTATGTAATTCAAATAATTACGTAAATGAAGCTAGAATGAATATTAACTTTAACTCTCCTTGACATTTCCATTATATAACACGTTAATGATGCAAATGTAAAATTACCATATTGAATAGCTCTTCAAATTGCTTCTAAAATGTAAGTTGGTTACGTTAATAAGGTTGGCACGTAAAGGGTGGGCAAAATTGATAAAAGCACAAGATCAAAATGTTCTTTCCATAAAAAAATATGAGCAAAACCCATATTGCATAGTCATCTATGAATGGCCCCGAAATGGCAAATGTAAATAAAAATTCAAACGAGAAAACCAACGGTTTAATTTATGAACAAAAAATTAACGAAAAAAATAATGTAACACAGCAACAAACACCAACCACTGATTTACAACTTGGGGCAGGTTCATATATACATATATGTCTTTTGAGATTGGAATTTGAAACACGAATGGTATACTTCAGCTATCTAATGTTACTTGTCAAACATAGATAAGTAGCTCAGGCACATATGAATACACTTTTGACGGAAGCTAACAACACTTTTCAGAAAAATAAAGATACACATGATAACAAATTTTTAAAAAGATCGAACGAAATGAAGAACGAAGCAACAATGTTCTTGTCTAGATGTTACTCGATATAGGCAAAATTGGTAAAGATTTATCTTCCATTGATTTCCTGTGGATATTAAACGGTATATGACATTGACTTCAAAGATTCTAGCAATTGAAATCAACACTGAGTGAAATATTAATGAAGAAGCATTAAAAATCAATATCAAAACCAAATGTTAACCAACAATTTAAATTAACGCTAAAAGGGGTCAAACAGACAAACACTCAAGGTTGCAAAAATAACGGTATATTCTTGATGGCCATGTTAATTGTAAAAAGAAAATTATTTTAACAATTCATATAAAGTTATTTTAACGAAAATCTACAACAGTTAAATCGAAGATAACCTCGAAATTCTGCATTTCAAGCGAACAGGGGAGGCATGTATTGTACTCCAAGATACTGGATGAGACTGGTATATATCTCCATACCACAACGCCCTCAAGGTAGTAAATAGGCAACAATTTAATGTTTTAATGCAGTCTTCAGCATTGATATCAACGTACTAAACTACGTTAATGCTAGACAAAGACATGTCAGGAATTCAAGTCATTTATGTTTCATGATAATCAGATTATCGAACGATTTCTTAAGATTACTAAATTATATCGAGCCAATCGATAGCTCGCTTCATTGAAATTAAAAGTAAATAAACTTGTCACATCAAATTGTTCAATCGAACTTAAAATGGATAGCAGAAGAATATTTGATTATAGGATTTTATTGAGCTTCAGAGCTCTAATTGAGCTTTAAGTAACAATTCAATAGAATAGATATTGTAAGAATAGAAAGCTATACATAGAAGCGAATTCATATAAAAAAAGAAGAGTCAATAAGGAACCAATTATTCAACAGAAGTGGGATTTTTTTATCATATTAAAATGTAAGGCGGCAAGGTTTCAAAGTTCGGTTAATAAAAAGTTATCCCAGTCCTTTAATGTAGCAATTTCATGCTCGTTTGATGCAATAGTTTTCAACAGTCTATTCTCCTGTAGACACCAAATTTGCCCCTCTTCTTGCAGACAACTTACTATATTCATATGAGCAGACATAAAACATGAGTTTTGCAAGTCAAATGCAAAGAAGATAGCATTATCCCTTTACTTCACGTTCCGCTATATAGATTATGTCCAAGTAATGAATATATTAATTTCAAAATTAATAGATATAAAAGAAAAATACTACAAAAAGTGTTTAAGTCTGCTCAAGGATTTGTATAGTAAGAAGGATTGGACTGTAGTATAATGTCTTGTGCAGCGCGAGATTTTAGTGTGATTACCCATGATGCATTTCGAAGATGCTCGGCGTACCTTAATTACTATACAAATCCTTGGTCTGCTTCACAAACATATTCGTATACTGAATCAACAGTGCAACATGCTCGTAGCATTTAAGATTCTTGTTACTTATCACACTTTCTGCTTTAACATTTTATTGGTGGAAATTGTATTCGTATTGTTTATTATATGAAATATAATAAATTTGAAAAAGACCCTGATAATAATACAATGGTCCTAAAGAAAAAAGTTAAATCTCTAGCGAGTCATAAAGTAGGTTCAGCTGTTAGAATGTTATTTGCTTAGTTAGGTGTAAGTTCCTTACATTAGGGATAACCTTTAATTACAGGATATCTAAAGCCGTAACGTCGTTCGCTCAAATTTAACATGTTTGAAATAAAATTCCGGTTTCAATGAAACCTAACAATGGAAGCACAAGCTAATGTCATATTTATACAATCACGTGCTGAATTTGGATGAAATCAACTTTATTCTCTACATTTTTCTGTAAAAAAAGGTTCACATATTTACGAATTTATATTTCTTAATGGTCAAAGTACATGTTATATGCAGCCATGACCTTCTGTTTTATTATTTGATAAACTGCGTGATAGTTGCTGTCCTGTCAAAATAATTGAATCATTATGAAGTATCTATGTAAAGCAATTATTAATCAATCTCTTTTCGTTCCCTAAAAGTTTGAATTTATGTAATATTCTATATGAATGACATTTGCTAATTGCAATGAATACCGGTATACGGAACACTAACATCCTTGCATGCGATTCGATCCACATGCTACTTTTCGCGGCTTAATGAAGAACATGCAACGATTCAAAGAGTTTTCAAGGTGAACTTAGAAATCCCTCCATACAAATGTGGAAGCCAAACTTAATACACTTGGTATTCCTGTTTTTACTTTTCCGGCATAAGAAAATGAAAGGGTTTAATTCTAGTTTAAATAACAGCCAGTGGCAATATTCAATGTATATCAATTGCAATACAAGGACTAGAACATGATCTGTCGGTATGAAGGTGGAAATAAGTCGAACACTTTCATAACGCGGATATGTTGGATAAGGAGAGCAATTTTACCATGAAACAGACCGAACACAACCCATCAAGGAGTTGTTGCTTTGGTTCTTTAACGTGCAAAAACCTTTAATTTAACGTACGTGCCTATTCCTCAGACCGAACCTGGCTGAATATTAAAACACGCTCGCAAAGCCAAGGTCAAGTTCGATGATGATATTTTCTACAATTCAATCTAAAGCTGTAATAATCGTTCGTAATGTACGCAAGCGGTTAAACAATATAACTTGATTTGCGTGATATAGGCGGGAAAGAACACTGGTTAAATAACCATGGAACTGGAGAAAAATCAATGGGAAATCTGTGATATCTCTTGCCTTTGTGTAAATCATTCGTAAAACAGTTAGTACAATCATTTATTGGACTTTTAAAGCAAACGGTAGTTTGAATATCAATGATTTATACCGTTATTACGTAGAAAGAGTTATCAGGAAAAGAAACTACAGTCAGTGGAAGTTATATATAGTTGTCAATTATGGATAGATAAGACAAAGTACATTTTTCAATTAAATAATTAACCGGTTAACCGTAGACAACACTATTAAATATACATTTTTTAAACACGTACCATTCCAAAATTGTAATATGGCATGCGAGTTGGAAAAAAAAGCAAAACATTCTGATTTTTATGGTCATGATTTATATCTTAGTACGGTATTTTCGCATTAGGTGGTACTTGTCAGATTTATAATTTCTTACAAAAATAAATCATACTTATTGATTTTTATATTTTTAATAATTAACAAAAAAAATCCAATTTCTATTAATAAAATAATATATTCATGTTTTCTTGTTTCATTTCAATGCATCGTGACCTCATGTACCAGGGAGGACATCTCACCAAACTAAGCCCAATTTCGATAGTCTGCCTGTAATCGTGGGTTGTCAAAACATTACTCTAAAAGGGAGATTTTTAATTGGTTAGCTGATTTCAAAACCGTATAGCGACCTTTGCTGACTATTTTTTTTTTTTTTTCTTTTTTTTTGTTTCATATGGCACAATCTATCATTTTTAAGAGTATTAATTGATAATGCAATTTTTAAATTTAAATAGTGAGATGACGTGTCAAAATTCCCTATTCCTAATTGTATACATTTGCATGGATAAAAAAAGAAAGAGATACCTGGAGGACAATACAAAGTCATAAGTAGGCAATAGCATGACAAACAAAAACGTATAAAAAAGAAACAAGAGTCTACAAAACACTAAACAGAAAACTAAAGACGGAACAATTAACCCGAAGTCAACCGAAAACTGAGAATGATCTTAGATGTTCTGGAACGGTAGGTTGATTCTGCTCCACAAGTTGCACCTGTCGTGTAAACATTGCAGGTAAAATTCTGTGTAAGTTAGCAAAACACTTAAGACTAAACTTTTACAATATCGTATAATTGCAGAACAATAAGAATTAAAAAAAAACTTATCGGAATATCCCATATAATATTCGATTCATGATTTATCTTGGAGCTGTTTTGTAATCGCCCATTGGTATTAGAATGTCACTGAGATTTTAAGTAATAGATTCAATGTCTAATTAAATTATCGCAGACAAAATTTAATGTCTAAATAGAAATATTAAAGTGAATTAAGTGTTTAATGCCGATCATGTATATATTTACATATATGGTTTTTAACTACTTCTGTAATCATTTATCATTTCAATCCAACACAAACTCCAAACTTCAATTTCCATTGATCCATACTAAATATCAACGCAATCAAATTGGTATTTTCTGTTTGATTACATTTGTCATTCAGTTGCATTTGAAATTAAAGTGTCAGGTTTCAATCCGTGCCTTAAATGTTTTGATCAAGACGTCAGAAATGTCTTTTCTCTTTTATTGCTGTCCAATAGCTTTATATTAAACGGAGGAAACATTACACCCACTTTTTAATTTTCATTCAACATGTTTAAGACATAACATGTCACTATTTCTCTTTTTCATTAGTGTTAAAAAACATATCAAGGATAGGCAAGACATGCTTGCCCTTAAAATTCTGCTTTTTTCTTATGGGGAGATCAAAACACTATATGACACCGAGTCAAGACGCGATGGTTTACATTTTCTTGTTTGTTTGTTTGTTTCTTATTTGTTGGGTTTTTTTACACTCCTTTTCGAAGGATTGTGATAATTATCCACTCTTCCTTATTTTATATCATTCCGTGATAAAATTTTCACTTTCATTTATTTCAAATTTGACATTAATCTTTATATAAGTGAGATTAATGATGTTAATTCCACTTTAGTATTGTTCCCCTATTACATCAATTTGGTGTAAAGAATGTTTTTGATATTTATGAATGTTAATGTTTTCACCACATTCAAAGAACAATGTAAGATTTTTACATTTCAGTAATATGTCGAATGGATGTTTCTGATAGATTTCTCAACAAAATCTCTGTCATTATTAATTATAAAATTTGAAAATAAAGTAAGAGGCTATTGATTTTGAATCAGTTATGCATTTTCTGATCTTTAAATTCAGCCGTCGTTTGTCAAATGATGCCGTACCTTTGAAGATATATAATACAGTTCTTAGTCTAAAGAGACAAAACGTAAAAGTACTAGCTTTAGAGACGGACAGAAAAACGAGACTCGCAAAAAGATTCTGTTGTTTTTAAGCATGTACAATATATTTCATTACCGACAATATAGGGAATGGTTTTTGTTCTGCAGAATAAGCATTGACACTTTTAAGTGGAGACATATGGACCCAAAGGAACAATCAATTTCAAAATTCGAAGAAAAAACCGCTAATTATGGCGAAAACAATAACAATCAACAAAACACTGTAGACAGAGCTAAACAAAACTAACAAAAAAGTTGGGTTGATTTTTAGCGCTCCGCGGAAAAGGGTTATAAGATCCAGCTTAACACACGGGTTGATTTTTAGCGCTCCACGGAAGGGTTATTAGATCCTGCTTAACACACGGGTTGATTTTTAGCGCTCCGCGGAAAAGGGTTATAAGATCCAGCTTAACACACGGGTTGATTTTTAGCGCTCCGCGGAAGGGTTATTAGATCCTGCTTAACACACGGGTTGATTTTTAGCGCTCCGCGGAAGGGTTATAAGATCCTGCTTAACACAAGGGTTGATTTTTAGCGCTCCGCGGAAGGGTTATAAGATCCTGCTTAACACACGGGTTGATTTTTAGCGCTCCGCGGAAGGGTTATAAGAACCTGCGTAACACACGGGTTGATTTTAAGCGCTCCGCGGAAAGGTTGATTTTTAGCGCTCCGCGGAAGGGTTATAAGATCCTGCTTAACACACGGGTTGATTTTTAGCGCTCCGTGGAAGGGTTATAAGATCCTGCTTAACACACGGGTTGATTTTTAGCGCTCCGCGGAAGGGTTATAAGGTCTAGCTTAACACACGGGTTGATTTTTAGCGCTCCGCGGAAGGGTTATAAGATTCTGCTTAACACGTTTAATTAACTTTTAGTAAAAACTTTTAATTTTCATCCTTAAAACGTGGACGGCAAAGACAACCCCAAAATGAAGTGCGACGAAAACGGTTATTTTAATATTACTGCTTGCTAAAAATAGAAGCAGAATAATGAGAGACGCTTACTGTTATCTTTTATTATATCAGTTCATTAGTACACTTACAAGTATCTGGTACTATTTTTCACATCTAAAAAAGGACGATATTTCAACTGCTGAAAGCTTTCAACACTTTCATTAATCTTCCTTTGAATTTGCTGTGAAACGGATTTGATTTTCTCCAGTGACATTCAAGTGACGTTTTATTGGATCTCTTGATTTTATTGAACCTAATTTAACCACAAAAGCTTCCAAAATAAATAATGTCACCAATGATTCAGACTAACAACTACAGTATATGTAGCAATTATTTCTTCCATTTGGAAAAAAAATGATAATAAATAATGGGATTGCATATAATTCGGTTTAAAATGTCGTTATTATAAGCAATAGAAGGTCAAGCTAAAAATGGTCCAAAAGTGACAAAATGTAAACAACTACAACGAAAAAAAAACATCAGTCTGATTTAATTACATCACAATAAATGGATCAAAGATATTATTTAAGACAGCAACAAATTGCAACCACTGAAACATTAAAGCCTTCTGACTTAAAACAGACACATACGGAATGTGTCGATGTTCAAAATGTAAGAGAGGGTTAAACACTCCCCTAACCTTGGACAGTGGTGTTAAAGCACAACATAGGAAAAAACTATAAATTTCCATTTGAAAGGGTATGCTTAATCAGATAGGTACAAAGCACAAGAAACAACTAACAGAAATTGAAACTAAAGACACAACAAGAATGTGTTCCAATTACACGGATGCCCCATTCGCACAATCATTTCTATGTTTAGTGGACCGTGAAAATGGGGTAAAATCTCTAATTTGGTATTAAAATTAGAAAGATCATATTATCATAGGGAACATGTTTACAACGTTTCAAGTTGATTGGACTGCAACTTCATCAAAAACTACATTGACCAAAAACTTTAATCTGAAGCGGGACAGACGGACGAACGGACGAACGAACGGACGGACGTACGGACCAACAGACGGAAGAACGGACTAACGGACGAACGAACGGACGGACGGAAGCATGGACTAGAAAACATAATGCCCATAAATGGGGCATAAAAATGACCTAAAAGTAATCGCAGTCACTGATCTTATGAGCTAATTGAAACTGACTAATGAATAAATCAGGAATGGCAGACCAAAATAAATTAGACTGAAATTAAAGACACAAAAAAGGATCTAAAGTTATTGCAGTCACTGAACCTATGAGCTTATTAAAACTGTCTAATGAATAAATCATGAATCGCAGACCAAAATAAATCAGACTGTATTCATTCATTAAATTTGGCTTGAAGACGTCATTAACAGTTCAAGAAAAAAAACTTGACTTGTGAAATAACAAAATATAAGTATTGACAGGATGTAGAACCTTAGAAATATACTATTACTGTGTTAGATTTATAACCTTTTAGTTTTATAAGTTTTACAAGTTCTATAAACCAAATCATCAAAACTAGGAGGTGATTTTCCATTTGTAATAAGTTCTATAGCTGTAGCCAAACTTATAAACCAAGATGTATGTTGATCCTCTACCATGTGATGCGAAAATTTAAATTTATTAGGTCTATTAATGACATAACTGTCAAAATTATGATGTGATATCCCGTTTTTAATAAGTTTTCTACGTGATCAGCCAAACTAATATACCAATTATGTGCATGCTATACCATGTGATGCGTTTCCAGATCTAATGCTTTTAAACTCTCTGTTCACCTAATTTTTCAATAGTGGGGGCATCATTTATTCAGTGGACAATTATGAGTCGCAGTTTAACTTCAAGCACACATATTCAAGTGTGTTTTGCAATCTAGACTAGACTGTACTTCAATTCGACTACATCTATGACAACGTAATATGTCAGAATAGTTATACCAAGTATCAATTAGAAACACATGGAATAATCGAAAGTAATTTTGTTTGCAAATAGAAAGATACAAAATCGATAATCAGATCATTGTTACAAATTACGTAAACAATCAAAACTTAAATTACTTTTGTATCCCCACTTATCAATTCTGTCTGTTTGTATATTACCAAATCTAACAAGAGGCGTATGTTTATGTGTTTATGTGTTTGTCGGAATAGCCATTTCAAATCAGTAAAGACATGCAGACAGAAGTATTCCACAGAGAAAAATAATCAATTACATAATACCTGGAAAGTCATTGGTGCAAATGCAAGAATACATTTAATTTTAATTTCGTGTTTCTAGTTTTTTATATGTGCGATAATTTACGTATATGTACATTCTAAAATATATGATCAATCTTTTCAAAAAAAGGCTAAAGTCAGAAATCTGGTATAATTTGGTGGATTTCAAAAGGTTAATATCATTTATCAGATGAAAATCTATATTTTTACAATACATGAAGGAAATTGTTGTATGATGAAGGTCGCATAAGGTGAATAGAGTCCTTGCTAATTGCACTGAACTTTACGCAAATATAAATCAATCAATCACTACAACATTGAAATGTTAGGGCCCTTAGATTTTCTTTCGGCTGTAGGTGCACTTGGTTGTATTCAGCACATCAATCGAATACCATATGCATCACTTTCAGACCTTTGTTATTCAAGTATCTCTACATGTGCATCCCCGCCGATGGCGTTGAATAAGAAAAAAGCAGTAATTTTGCATGTATGTATAATTGTGCTGATACTTACAAAACGATAACATGAATAGCCCTAAACTGAATCTACAAAAGCATGTCAGCATTGTAAATTGTGTGTAAGCTTTTATCAAGCTGAATTTGTTGTAAATCTTTTAAATATATTTGTTCGTACACGCTACTACTATATTTTACACGTATACTGTCCTTCACCTGATAGTAAGTCCATCTTAAGCACTTGTTACTGCAAAACGAGGATTGATAGGAATCTAAAAGACCTACTACAGTCGAACCTTGTTGTGTCAAAGTCGAAGGGACCAGACGAAAGTATTCGACTTATCCGAGGTGGAGTGTATTAACATTTAGGACACACATTCTGATATTAAAGATCTCTTTTTAAAATAAACTGCCAATCAACTTAATATGAACTTTAGTATATAAGCAGGCAAATGTTTCCTTTATGTCAAATAAATGGATTAGTTCAATGTCTAGCGTCCAGTAGCAAATACTTCATGCATATTCAGGACGAGGATAAATTCAACATTATCCATACAATATGTAGGCTCTACGTATATAAAAAGAGTTAAAAGAGATAAAAGGCTTAACATCTGACATGAGTTCACTCACGTGCATCCCTCAAATAGTGTCCGCACAATTTTTTACGTATCGGGAGTGTGACATTGTAGATGCACCAGTCATTGTGTTTACAGGCGTAAGTCCGTTCGGTCAAGCATGCGTGTTTATACATCCCTAAAAATTAACAAATAAACAAAAAAGGGTATAACTAACCTGATTCGTTTTTCTTCAGCTTTTTGCATTTCCTTTGCTCTGCCTATCACTGATCGTATTTGAGATATTTCCTCTTCTGTTAAATTACTAAGATCCGGTTCAGGTGGTTCCACTGGAGATGGCAGTCTGGTGGACGACACGGAAGCCCGTCTTTTAGATCCAAATGAAACAACCGATTCTTGAATATCGGATGTTGGCGTTGTAACATCCGACGGTATACTGCTCGTTTCATTTCCCATTATTTTGTCAGAAATAAGGAATGTAGGAGTATACCATATTATAACACAAACTAAGAATACTGTCACCTGAAGAGAGGTTAAGCTAAGGACGAGGTATTCCGAAAGGAAGACCAAGATATTGCACGCGAGTGATATTATCCATAGGTTTGTTGTAACAAATCCCAAAACGTAAACACTGAGAATACATGACACTGACATTTGAGATGAAAGAACAAAATTTGATTGAAAAAATAACAATAATATATAGTATAAATATCTTGTTTCTTTACTCGGAATTCATGTATGGTCGGAACGTCTGTTGGTTGTTGTAATTTTCCGAATAAAATAAACTACTCCAACCCATATTCAGATAAACACACAATAATCATAATTATAAACTACTATTTCAAACATAATGTCTATTTGAAACAATTTGAAATTATAAAATTTTCCTATCTAATATAATGATCCAATTTTAAACGAGACAAGCGCGAATAACCACATAAACCACCATTTAAACACAACATCGTCTGAAAATGGCATCAACTAATATTTTCTGCAGAAATTGGTTTTCTATGTCCAAATCCTATCAGACTTTAGAATTCTATTGATTTTCTGCTTGGAATTCTCAAGCCATCTTTGTCGAGTTGTTTGGGAATTGATCTGTTCATTAAAATTTGACATGCGCAGCCGAGGACTATCAGTAATATCATTACAAACCGGCAATGTCAATAGAATCGGTTTGATTAACTATTATAACGTTGTAAACCATTACGACATTACTTATTCTTCTTTTCCAAAACAAGAATAGTCAACTGCATGCAAAATCAATATAATATCATTTGCTAAAAAGTTCATTGTTAGATACAAATGTTTTATTTATCGAATATTCATCGACCGCCATGTTGCTTTTTCACATGTTCAATATTGTAGTTCCTTTAAACAGGTAAAGCTTCCATTAATAATTAATGAAATTAATCACGACTTCACATTTAAGATCATTTAACAATTGAAATCGTAAACCAAATATTGATGATAGATGGCCATAATTCATAATTTTCATTGTAATATAATTTCTAATTAAGAATTTGCTTGTAAAATAAGTTCAATAATATCTCACGATGTTTCATTATCACTTATTCTGATCGCAGAAGTCAGAAATTGTTACTTAATATTACAAGATGAAAACTCTTAGATTGGTGGTCATCGATTTCCGATAATCGAAGTCACAAAAGCTATCGCTTTAATTAATGTACGATCGTCGGCCAAATACTTATTTCATTGTCTTTTTCTCTCGAGAATTGTCGTTGTCTTATTCAGTCAAAAGGTAAAAAGAATAAGGACAATTATTTAAGACAAAATGGAGGAGGAACGTTCTAAACTTGATATGTTAACATGAATTAAGACTTCACTCTCGACGGAGTTATCTAATAAGTAAAGAAAATAAGTAAAGCTTTACGTATAGAAGGAAAATGGAGAATTCAATAATCTACTTACCAAAAGACGACCATCAATATCAGCTCAGTAAGATGTGTATTGCTACTTGAATTAAGTAATTGTAGGAGCACGTACAAATCATTTACGGCTTAATAGATCCTGTAAAGAATAATAATATGAACATCCTTAAAGCAAGACTAATTATCAATCACCAGTTTCTTATTTGTGGGGGAGTCCGATGTCAATTCCATGTTATTTTTTGTACCCCCAGATTAATTAATTAAAATCAATTGTTGATGGATGGTCTTTTGTTTCATTATAAGGTGGATAGCTCATAAATAAACAGTATCTGTACTAGTGTGTAAATTCAAAGATTGATTGAAAATCTAATTACTGCGTTATTTGGATCTACTCATACGCTTATTATAAACTTAGGTGTATGTACAAATTAACACATTTGAAATTGTAAACAGATGGCCAGTAAAAAGAAAAAGGATAAAACAAAGGGATGAAATAAAATTATAAATAATTAATTGATTTCCTTATATCTAAATATAAGATATGTCTGACGGCATAACACTACCGTATGTTTGATTAAATATTTATACACTTTTATCAAAATGCTATTTGTTGACAATTACTGACATAAATATTTGACATTGATTATTTCAAAGGTATTTCGGAATGTTCGGGAGCATGGATATTGATTCAATTAATATACCGCATCAATCAGAGAAAAAAAGTTGTAGAGCGGAAAATTCACAATGGGAAAGTAGCGTATAACGTGTCCACAAGTTATGTAGTAGAATACTAAATCAAGAACACAGCCTAAATAGTAACGAGGAGCCACTTAACATGTGTTTCCCTATCTTGCTGTTATAGAGTTTTTATATGGGCTTCTTTTTGTGATGTTAAACTATAATTGTTTCAAATAAGGGGGAAGGTTGGTACCTATTAAAACTTTTAAACCCACTGCAATTGTTTGCTCCTAAGTCAGGAATCTGATATTCAGTATTTGTCGTTTGTTGATGTGGTTTATAAGTGTTTCTCGATCGTCTCTGGTTTTTAATATAGATTAGACCGTTGGTTTTTTCCGTTTGAATGGTTTTACACTAGTCATGTTTGGGGCCCTTTATAATAGCTAGCTGTTCGGTGTGATCCAAGGCTTCGCGTGCACGTGTTGAAGACCGTACCTTGACTATAATGGTTTACTTTTATAATCTGTCACTTGGGTTGAGAGTTGTCTCATTGACACTCATACCACATCTTCTTATATCATATCTATCATATTTATATATATAAGTGAGGTGTGGTATGAGCGCCAATTAGATCTAACAATCTAAGGTGCAATCAATGAGGGTAACGTAATGGAATGTACACACGTACGTAGGTTTGTCGATTGGAATAAACGGGCTATGTAGAAATATAAGCGCGGTAATTCATTGGCAAATCAAAAGCATGTCCCTTTTAGAGGATAAGATTTTTGAAAGTGTTAAACTATGGATGAGCGACAAAAATGGAAGTGATGATTAAAGCTTATTTTTTTTTTCGCTATAAACATTGATATACTTTAAAACTAAAAATCTGCATCATATTTTCCAATTTTATTATCTAAAATACCGAATTTAAAAAAAAAATAAAAACAAAGTATGTATAAGAACCGGTAAAGTTGATAATATATATGTCCAAAAAAGATTATTAAATATAAAAAAGAAGATGTGGTATGATTGTCAATGAGACAACTGTCCAAGAGACCAAAATGACACAGACATTAACAACTATAGGTCACCGTAAAGACCCCTTTTATTTTGGTTGTGGGTCTAAAATGGCTATTACTTTAATATATTCCTTGTGAGTCCATGTTGAGGAAATACAACATCTTCTTTTCTTCTTTGTTAATATTTACACAACATTCTACCAACTGCAAAATGTTCCAAGGGATGATTTCAACTTTTAAAAATTAATCATTATAATTAGGACTGTCAATAAGGACACGTGCGACTCTTATACAGATATAAAGGATGGGCTGCAGTCAAGTATTAAATTGGCATATGGAGGTTAGCCTGACTACAATGGATATGGCCATCTATAAATAGGACTTACTCAGCAGTCAGAATTTATTTGTTTTATACAATCTGATGACATCGATTCAATGATCTTATAAGTGTTGAAAAATCTGCAAAACGTGAGTAATTGGAGCCAGAAACTTTGTCGCAATAGATGGAAACTATTCGATCATTGATGAAGAAGTTTCATTTGTTCCAGGGATATTTTACATTTGGTCGCCATGAACATTTTATTTTATATTATGTGATTATTTTCAGTAAAAAAGCCTCCATCAAACTTGCTATATTGTTATCGTTGCTTAAGACCGTATTTTCAAATTTGACCTAATAAGTATATAAAACATTGCTGGATTAAATTTATAATGAAGCTCTAGTGTGATTGACACACGCATCACATATTAAGCTGTATTGGGTAAATCAAACCTTTCAGAATTTTGGATCCTATACATGCTCTTTTTGACAATGTCCATTTTGACACCTAGCTCAATTCTATATAGTTTAAGACCTAAATAACTCTCATCTTTTTCGGTACTTAGTTACCCAGGGGGAATTATACTCCAAAAAATTCTTATTCACGATGCAGCAATGAATATTTAAACTGGTACCGTGGGCTACCTACCTATAAGTTGGCGGAAACGTTACCTCAGTTGTGGCGCAAATGCAAGATTGGACTTTGTAAAAATTTGCTCAAATGCAATGCGTCCGTCTGTGGATCTTTTTTGTTTTATCAATTTGTCAAGTTTAAAATGTTAGCAATTGAATCAAAAATTACCGGTGGAACCAAAATAAACTTCAGAGTAAGGTCAAGTGAAAGCTAGCATTCCCATCTGAGCAATTATACATAGTTCACTAACAGTATAGATAATTCTAGATGAATTAGCCATTCGCAAGGAAAATTGTTAACACGTGTATATTTTTAGCTATACTCTGTAAATGAACCTTTTTATACATATTCTTGCAGTTCCATTTGATGTTAAAACATCAATTCTCTTTGCGTCACAGAGCTGTATTTATGGACGTAGGTTTAAATGGAACAATTAACACAATTGATCTCAAATTTTATCCTCTCTTCTCATTTTTCAAACAATCATTAAAGACTATTCGATCGTTTGTCAAACACCCACAGGCAATCAGATCGTTATACCATAACATATTTGGGCATTTATTGAAGTCTTGTCATTAGCAGCCAATATGCAATCGTATATACATACATGTATATGATGTTACGTGATTTGCGTGGGTTATATTCAAGACAGTCGAATTATATTGCTTAATAAGAGGTCTCAATTTTGTTTAGATGTATGTAATAGGCGTCTGACGTTTTGTCTGCTGGCTGGAAGATGATCGATAGATTTCAATGAAACGTACAACAATAAATGCAAAGTTTGCACTTTGCTACTTGAACATATAACACATGTCCTCGTACCTATCTCACTACATACACTTGTCGAATATCTAACGTAGTATATCTAAAGAAGAAATAAAACACACAGACCCATACGTATAATACTACATTACAATGAAATTGTGTTTGTAGAAAGTTTTTAATTTTGATATATTGCTTGAACATCTCAAGAAGAAGTAGAAATTAACTGTTGCCAACATATTCTAAAAAAATATAAATGATATAACACAAAGGCAATTGACACTTCTATGGTAACTTAATCGGTAAAAAGATCTTATCAAGGGAACAAAGAACAGGTTCAACACCCTTCGTTGCAATGAAAAGGTCTTTTCGTGGTAAACAGGAACAAAACAATGATTTTTGAGTCGACAGGAAATTAATTGATACTGAAATCAATCATTTGAATTTGAGGTTAAGGTGAGATATAATGGTCTAGGTTCTCAGCAAAAGTACGTAAGACACATCGTTTGCTTTTTTAACCAATTTATCAATTATTGAAAGCACAGTCCACAAAATATATTCCAGTTACGAAAATGTCCCAAAATGTGTTTCCATAATAGACAAAATAAAGCCGTAGCCCATAAACGTTAAACTTCGAATAGCTCGAAATGGCTTTTTTTCTCTGAAACAATATAAAAAAGATTGAAGCGAAAACGTGAGACCCCTTAGCAAGAAAAATAAACAGTGGACACAAATGTGGCGTTTCTTGATCTACTTCGACAGCGTTTTCACTAATTATGTACAGTTTTCATTGCAGTAACATATAACATTGATAAGCCATTAACTCCTAATGGTATTGTATCTTTCTATAATTTATCTGTTCTAGACACCAATAACCACATTTGCTAACCAACAAATCACGTTTTATTACTGTCTGTCGTTAAAGATTACAATGTTCAATAGTAGGCATTATTTCAAAGTACAAGTGCCTATTTATAACTAGAGGTATCCGTAGCACAGACGATTGAATCTCATTATCAAAGGGGGGGACCTGAGTAAGACCAGGGGGTGTATAGTACGCATTATTTTAAAGTACAAGTGCACATTTACGCTGGCAGTATCCATAACACAGACGATGGAATCTCATTATCAAAACTGTGAGACAAGAGTAAGACCAGGGGTGGGGGATGGGGGTAAAGTATGTATTATTGTAAAGCACAGTTGCCCATTTACACTAGAGGTATCCATAACACAGACGATGGAATCTCATTATCAAAGGGGGGACCTGAGTAAGACCAGGGGGTGTATAGTACGCATTATTTTAAAGTACAAGTGCACATTTACGCTGGCAGTATCCATAACACAGGCGATGGAATCTCATTATCAAAAGGGGAGACAAGAGTAAGACCAGGGGTGGGGGATGGGAGTAAAGTATGTATTATTGTAAAGCACAGTTGCCCATTTACACTAGAGGTATCCATAACACAGACGATGGAATCTCATTATCAAAGGGGGGACCTGAGTAAGACCAGGGGGTGTATAGTACGCATTATTTTAAAGTACAAGTGCACATTTACGCTGGCAGTATCCATAACACAGGCGATGGAATCTCATTATCAAAAGGGGAGACAAGAGTAAGACCAGGGGTGGGGGATGGGAGTAAAGTATGTATTATTGTAAAGCACAGTTGCCCATTTACACTAGAGGTATCCATAACACAGACGATGGAATCTCATTATCAAAGGGGGGACCTGAGTAAGACCAGGGGGTGTATAGTACGCATTATTTTAAAGTACAAGTGCACATTTACGCTGGCAGTATCCATAACACAGGCGATGGAATCTCATTATCAAAAGGGGAGACAAGAGTAGGACCAGGGGTTGGGGGTATAGTATGCGTTTTTGTAATGTACAAGTGCACATTTACACAAGAGGTATCCATAACACAGACGATGGACCCTCACTATCCAAGGTAGGGACAAGAGTAAGACCAGGGAATATACAACGGAAAAACACATACTACACCAAAACAATAAAGGAAACAGTAGTAAACTGTTCAAAAGTAGTAAATCGATTTAGAGAAATCAAATCTGGGTTACAAACTAAAACCGAAGAAACACATCAACTATAAGAGGAAAACAAAGAACAACAGAAAAACTGAAGTGCAACAAAAAACAAACATGCATATAAACGAACTATTAGATAACTACTGTCATATTCCTGACATGGTACAGGACATTTTGAGAGAACTTACAAACTTACGAAGACCTTTTACTTAAATATTTCAAAAGTTTTCGTACATATAAATAACAAGTTACAGAGAACTTATTCGATAACTTTAATACTTGTTGGAGGTTACACTTTGCTAAACTGCTCAAGTATTGCACAGTTCTGGTCTTTCAAACACAGTTGTTCACTGATCTTTCATTTTGAAAACAGATTATTTTGTTTAACGAGAATGAACGTTAGAATATATCCCCTCTCCAATGAAAAAAAATATATGATAACTTCAATTTAAATGCAATGTCGAAGACCATAATGTAATGTACTGGTCGAGTTAGGTTTTAGAATTCATTTTGAAATTTTTAATTCTAGAGTTATGCTTCGGGTGGGACTATCTATGATCAATCTAGCTCTATTCGTTTACTATTAACATAACCAAATCAGTTGAAAAAGGAATACCAACTGTTATATAGGAATATTTTCATCCAGGTTAACTTTGAAAATAATCTGTTGCGTGTTACATAAGTCAATTTATAACGGCGGGTGCCACATGTGGAGCAGGATCTGCTTACCCTTCCAGAGCACCTGAGATCACCCCTAGTTTTTGGTTGGGTTCGTGTTGTTTATTCTTTAGTTTTCTATGTTGTGTCATGTGTTCTATTGTTTGTCAGTTTGTCCTTTTCATTTTTAACCATGGCGTTGTCAGTCTATTTTCTATTTATGAGTTTGACTGTTCCTCTGATAGCTTTCGTCCCTCTTTTATAAGGAACAGTTTGGTTTATTTCAGTTAGTGCGTCCATTATTATTTTTTTACTATAGACAGTAATTAACAAACAAACAAAAAATCAGGTTTGGTTTTTTCTTTGGATACAGTTGCAGATATTCCAATAACGTTCGGAACGAAAATAAGACTTCGTCTAACAATTAATCTATACAGAGTGTATCATGCATAATGCCCAAACATTTCAAACCAATTCTGGAGTTTTGATCTAATAAATTATTATATTTGTGTGATATAAACGGACAATTCTGTGATCAATCAATTAAGTTAGCACCTAAAGAGACTTGTAAATGGCAAGACGATCTAAACAATTCGACTGCATTCTATCGCTTGTCATATTTAATGTTTATTTACTAATAATTCTACAATAAAAACTTCCAATCTGTATAAAACGTTTATTTCCCTTGACAACGATCTCGCGAAGAATAATCACTTTCAGAAACTGACATTTATCGATATTAATGTTAAAATCGATATGCTTTGTCAATAAAGAATAAAAGAGAACCTATTATTTAAAAATCCAACTGAAACAGATAAATAATGTTTTAAAATCAGATTAAAAGCCTATATTCATTATCTATAATTTGACAAGAAGGTCGAATAACATTTCAGATGTATACCATGCAGTCGCTTGACGTAAAATGTGCATTAGACAAAATGAAATATTACAAATAAGTTCCATACCTGTTTTAGACCTGCGATGAGTGTGTCCTTCGTTATTATTTTCTATCCAGATGTGTATCGAAGATCGATATATTTATAGTTTGGAAGTATATGCTGATCTTGATTTTGATTTCTCCAGAACAAAAAATATTAGTACAATATGTTCAATTAGTTTTTAATTAAAATAAATTAAAGCCAAACATTGATTTTTCAGGTAATGCCAGCAATATTCTATGAAACTTTACAGTACATTAGTTGTAAGAATCAAACAAATTCAATCGTAACTGTTTTGAATGAATATTTTTTAAAGAAAAAAATAAAGAGTTTTCTACTTCAGATTATTAAATATTCTTTTATATTTTGATAGGTTTTGTTAATTGTTTAATCTTTAAAAAATATAACTTATTTCCAGCGAAAACAAAGTTACTTTTTGTATAAATCAACGAAATTTATATATCAGAGCAATTAATCTAGCTCAAAAATTTTCTTTCCTTTTAACTTCAATAAAAAAAATAATAAGAGTGTTGGTTTAATAGATAACATATTCTTTTCTTATATATGTACTCACAAGAGTTTGCTCGACTGACATTAGACATCTATTTCTTTCTCAGTTTGTTAAAGCATTTTTATGACATTTCGCAAAGAAAATATCGTGTTTTAGTGACATACGCAATTGATAATATCTTCACAATATCTGTTGAATGTTGAAAAGTGAAGAACTAAAACATGACTGACCTTTTTAACAAGTAATCAGGTGATTAAGGAAAAGCCAGAATTTTGGATTAATATCTAAAAACTATCACATCCCTCTATTGTCGAAATATTTTAATTTTTGTATTCATTTGCAGTAAACTTAAATAAGTTTGTACTTATAATTGTAAGTTTAAGGTGGTATCTGTTTTTAAAATTTCCATAATATGCAAAGCATTAAGTCATGTGATCTGTAATCATGTGGAGGATTTGGTTCAGTGATTGTTTGTGGGTCACCTGGTTTGAACAATGTTATCGGCATTACTGGATGTCTTCTATGTAAACTTTCTCAAAAATCTGTTCCTCTGAATGTCTGAATAAGCTAAATTCTTCCATATCTCTGTGGAATCTACAATATTTAAGTTACTAGTTTTGTCCTTAAACTATGATTTTAACCGTTAGTAGAGTTTTAACTTATTATATATGATTCATATATCATCTTGAAAGTGATCATAGGAAAACAGAAACACAAAACAGCAAAGACAAGTTAATGCACTCGGTGAAAATTGCAAGTATGAAATTAACGTTTTCGCTTCCCCCCCCCCCCCTTGAAATCAATAATTCGTTATTGCAAAAAAAAAACAAACTAAACTTAACTTTGAAATGACTACATTGATTAATTTTATTGTCGAAGATTATACCATTGAAATGCATAAGGGATCAAAAGTTTTGATTTCAATTTCTATAAATAGTTTCAGATATTAAGTATGCATATATATAAGCTCAACTGATGACGGGAGCTGGGAAATACGGTATCAGCTTACACGATAACGGGAGCTTATATAGTGTCAGCTTATCTGACCACGGGAGTTGACAAAAATGTTATCGGCCTCCCTGACCACGGGAGTTGACACATATGTTATCAGCTTACCTGTCCACCGGAGTTGACAAATATGTCATCGGCTTACCTGTCCACGGGAGTTGACAAATATGTTATCGGCTTATCTGACCACGAGAGTTGACAAATATGTTATCGGCTTACCTGACCACGGGAGTATACAAATATGTTATCGGCTTATCTGACCACTGGTGTTGACAAATATGTTATCGGCTTACCTGGCCGTTGGAAGTGACAACTATGTTACCTGCTTATCTGACCACGGGAGTTGACGAATAGGTTCCTAGGTTACCTGACCACGGGAGTCGACAAATATGTTATCGGCTTACCTGGCCATTGGAAGTGACAAATATGTTACCTGCTTATCTGACCACGGGAGTTGAAAATATGTGATCGGCTTATCTGACCTCGGGAGTTGACAAATATGTTATCGGCTTATCTGACCACGGGAGTTGACAAATATGTTATCGACTTATCTAACCACGGGAGTTGACAGATATGTTATCGGCTTATCTGACTACGGAAGTTGACAAATATGTTCTCAGCTTACCTGACCACGGAAGTTGACAAATGTGTAATCGCCTTCCCTGACCACGGGACTTGACAAATATGTTGTAAGCTTACCTGACCACGGAAGTTGACAAATATGTTATCGGCTTATCTGACCAGGAGAGTTGACAAATATGTTATCGGCTTTCTTGATAGCGATAGTTGACAAATATGTTATCGGCTTATCTGACCACGGGAGTTGACAAATATGTTATCGGCTTATCTGACCACGGGAGTTGACAAATATTTTCTCAGCTTACCTGACCACGGGAGTTCACAAATATGTTATTGGCCTATCTGATCACAGGAGTTAACAAATATATTCTCAGATTACCTGACAACGGGAGTTAATAAATATGTTATCGGCTTACCTGACCACGGGAGTTGACAGATATGTTATCGGCTTATCTGACTACGGAAGTTGACAAATATGTTCTCTGCTTACCTGACCACGGGAGTCGACAAATATGTTATCGGCTTACCTGGCCATTGGAAGTGACAAATATGTTACCTGCTTATCTGACCACGGGAGTTGAAAATATGTGATCGGCTTATCTGACCTCGGGAGTTGACAAATATGTTATCGGCTTATCTGACCACGGGAGTTGACAAATATGTTATCGACTTATCTAACCACGGGAGTTGACAGATATGTTATCGGCTTATCTGACTACGGAAGTTGACAAATATGTTCTCAGCTTACCTGACCACGGAAGTTGACAAATGTGTAATCGCCTTCCCTGACCACGGGACTTGACAAATATGTTGTAAGCTTACCTGACCACGGAAGTTGACAAATATGTTATCGGCTTATCTGACCAGGAGAGTTGACAAATATGTTATCGGCTTTCTTGATAGCGATAGTTGACAAATATGTTATCGGCTTATCTGACCACGGGAGTTGACAAATATTTTCTCAGCTTACCTGACCACGGGAGTTCACAAATATGTTATTGGCCTATCTGATCACAGGAGTTAACAAATATATTCTCAGATTACCTGACAACGGGAGTTAATAAATATGTTATCGGCTTACCTGACCACGGGAGTTGACAGATATGTTATCGGCTTATCTGACTACGGAAGTTGACAAATATGTTCTCTGCTTACCTGACCACGGGAGTCGACAAATATGTTATCGGCTTACCTGGCCATTGGAAGTGACAAATATGTTACCTGCTTATCTGACCACGGGAGTTGAAAATATGTGATCGGCTTATCTGACCTCGGGAGTTGACAAATATGTTATCGGCTTATCTGACCACGGGAGTTGACAAATATGTTATCGACTTATCTAACCACGGGAGTTGACAGATATGTTATCGGCTTATCTGACTACGGAAGTTGACAAATATGTTCTCAGTTTACCTGACCACGGAAGTTGACAAATGTGTAATCGCCTTCCCTGACCACGGGACTTGACAAATATGTTGTAAGCTTACCTGACCACGGAAGTTGACAAATATGTTATCGGCTTATCTGACCAGGAGAGTTGACAAATATGTTATCGGCTTTCTTGATAGCGATAGTTGACAAATATGTTATCGGCTTATCTGACCACGGGAGTTGACAAATATGTTATCGGCTTATCTGACCACGGGAGTTGACAAATATTTTCTCAGTTTACCTGACCACGGGAGTTCACAAATATGTTATTGGCCTATCTGATCACAGGAGTTAACAAATATATTCTCAGATTACCTGACAACGGGAGTTAATAAATATGTTATCGGCTTACCTGACCACGGGAGTTAACAAATATGTTATCGGTTTACCTCTACACGGGAGTTGACAAATATGTTCTCAGCTTACCTGACCACGGGAGTTCACAAATATTTTATTGGCTTATCTGATCACAGGAGTTAACAAATATATTCTCAGATTACCTGACAACGGGAGTTAATAAATATGTTATCGGCTTACCTGACCACGGGAGTTAACAAATATGTTATCGGTTTACCTCTACACGGGAGTTGACAAATATGTTCTCAGCTTACCTGACCACGGGAGTTCACAAATATGTTATTGGCTTATCTGATCACAGGAGTTAACAAATATATTCTCAGATTACCTGACAACGGGAGTTAAAAAATATGTTATCGGCTTAGCTGACCACGGGAGTTGACAAATATGTTCTCAGCTTACCTGACCACGGGAGTTGACACATATGTTATCGGCTTACCTGTCCAAGGGAGTTGACAGATATGTTCTCAGCTTACCTGACCACAGGAGTTGACACATATGTTATCGGCTTATCTGACCACGGGAGTTGACAAATACATTCTCAGATTGCCTGACAACGGGAGTTAACAAATATGTTATCGGCTAACCTGACCACAGGAGTTGACAAATTATGTTATTGACTTACCTGATAGCGGAAGTTGACAAATATATGTAATCGACTTATCTGACAACGGGAGTTGACAAATATGTTCTCAGCTTACCTGACTACAGGAGTTTGCAAATATGTTATCGGCTTACCTGACGATGGGGGTTGATCAAATGTTATCAACTTACCTTTTCAGAGAAGAAATTTAAACTCAATTGTGTTTCCCATGGGCCTTTTCGTTACACATTACACATCATATTCAAAATATGTAAATGAGTTTACATTCGATTGACATCATCGCGTGTGTAGCTGCAATCACACTACCTTAACCATCGTTCATTCATGTCTATCGATAAAGTGCACAATGGTGTGATCAAACTTGATGAAATGAATTACGCTGTTGCTTTCTTGTTTATGAACGCACTCTTATACCCCGGGGATCCCGAGATAAAGAATATATGGATACATATTTTGTAATCAATAATGGTTATATGAAATATCCTTTCTAATTATTTTATCTATTTATTTTTCTTTCATATTTTTTTATCCTTTTATATATTTTCATTTCTTGAAATTTAGTTCATATAAAAAGCTGTAAAGTTCATGTGACAGTTTGTTAAATAATCAGCATTTTGTTAATGTTGTAAAATCATTATTTTTTTTAATTTTGAATTCATTCCATCGTTGACATTTGTTTCTCTTTTCTAAATTGGATTTACATACAAATATAAATCCAGTTATCTAGAAGAAGCTTTTTGAGACAAATTTCAAATGCAGAATTATATTATTTAAGTGATTTGTAAAAACGTGCAAAGAATTAATATCGCCGGTAACGAGTGTGGAGGTGTTACAAGAGTGCACGTAGTGAAGTAAAAAAAATATTGTTAAGTGCTGCATTTTCAATTTATTGGCTACTCTTGCAATTTTCAATGAAATATAAAGAGTCATTATTATTTATACACTTTGAGTTTTTCAAAACATTTCTAAACCAGATTTTTTAATAATGTAGTTGGCACAACGTTTTGGAATTTTGGGTCCTCAATGCTCTTCAACTTTGTACTTGTTTGGTTTTATAACTATTTTGATTTGAGCGTCACTGATGAGTCTTACATAGACGAAATGCGCGTCTGGCGTACTAAATTATAATCCTGGTACCTTTGATAACTTTATACTACTGGGTCGATGCCACTGCTGGTGGACGTTCGTCTCCAAGGGTATCATCAGCCCAGAAGTCAGCACTCCGGTGTTGACATGAATATCAATTAAATGGTCATTTTCATAAATTTTCTCTTACAAAACTTTGAATTTTTACGAAAAAAATAAGAATTTTCTTATCCCAGTAAGATTACCTTAGCCGTATTTGGCACAAATATTTGGAATTTTGGGTCCTCAATGCTCTTCAACTTTGTACTTGTTTGGTTTTATAACTATTTTCATTTGAGCGTCACTAATGTGTCTTATATAGACGAAACGCACGTCTGGCGTATTAAATTATAATCCTGTTACGTTTGATAACTATTTACCAAATATATGTCAACAGAATTGGGTGTTGTTGTTTTTTTCGGAAACATGGGGTTTTACGTTTGCTGTAACTTTGACGATCCAAACATTTCCTCAACATTTGGAATTTTACACAGTAAAACGAATTAGAATTGGACTATAATTAAACGAATAAAACAAACAAAAATATCGATTGAAATTTATAGCTTTTTTAAAAAACGGGTTTTGTTAATTATAGTACAATTGCTTTTTGAGGACAGGTTTTCTTTCTTTGCTATTCACCAAGAAAGTGTAACAAGATCAGTTATCAAAGTGAATGCTCATGGATGAATTATGTCAAAGTTATTTCCTTTGGCAAAATCGCATATTCTTTGTCTCATAGTATTAGTATGCCAAGAACTATACCAAACAGTAAAATCACAAAAATACTGAGCTCCGGGGAAAATCCACAACGGAAAGTCCCTAATCAAATGACAAAATCAATACCTCAAACACATCAAATAAATGAATAACAACTGTCATTTTTATGACTTAGTACAGTAATTTTTTATGTAGAAAATGGTAGATCATTAAACCTGATGTAATAGCTAGCTAAACCTCTAACTTGTATGACAGTCGCATAAGATTCTATTGTATTGACAACGATGCGTGAACGAAACAAACAGAAATATTAGGTAAACATGTCAAAAATTGTAGTACAACAGTTAACATGGTGTTATAACCCTAATCAATACAAAAACAAATAAATATGCAGCAGAGAGACACAGAAGGTATATAGACAATTCGCATAAAAAAAGAGGCTTTCAAGAGCCTTAATCGCTCACCTGTATTTCAGAGGGGAAGATTTTTTAATTTGAGCAACTTCAGGATCATATCAACTTTTTTGTAGATCTTACTTTGTTGAATATTATTGCTGCTTACAGTTTATATCTATCTATAATAATATTCAAGATAAGAACAAAAAACTGGCAAATTTTGTTAAAACTACAAATTCGGTGGCAGCAACCAAACAATGGGTTTTTCGATTCGTCTGATAATTTCAGGGTCGATTGACCAATTGAACAATCTTATCCCAAGCCAGATTTGCTCTAAAATATTTATTTTTACAGATATTAGCCATATCAGTTAACAGTTATGGTCAAATAATGTTTTTGTAGATCTTACTTTACTGAACAATATTGCTGTTTACAGTTTATATCTATCTATAATAATATTCAAGATAATAACAAAAAACTGCAAAATTTCCTTAAAACTACCAATTTAGTGGCATCAACCCAACAATGGGTTGTTCGATTCGTCTGAAAATTTCAGAGCTGATAGATCTAGACCAATTGAACAAGTTTACCCCCATGTCAGATTTGCCCTAAAAACTTTAGTTTTTGAGATATAAGTCAAAAACTGCATTTGACCCTATTTTGCATCTGTATGAATTCTGTTGGGGTTTTTTTTTAACAAAATAAATATTAAAGAAATTAAAACAAATATAAGTAAATTATTTTAATACTTTTATAACACAAATTCAACTGTAGATCCAAGCAAGCATAATATAACACAAGTTATACAACATTTCTAAATCAAATCACACATTGTAGCACAAACATAAGACAATCACTGTTAAAAAGTCTATTAAAGTTTATCAATCTATTCCACGTGAAGAAGGTGGGAGGCTGCATCACTAAACTCTACTGTTGTAACTTCCTGCATTGTTGATTTGTACATACTTCTTTTTGTGGCCACTCTCTTCCCACCGGCTGCATACTGGATCATGGTCAGGGTGTTGAAGGCTTTCTCATGTTTCAGAAGTTTAATTAGTTGAAAGATGTTAGGATGTGGATGCGTTACATGTTTCTTCAGCTTGCTGTGCCATCCCTCTAGATGATTTGTTGTCCTTGGTTGTACCATCACCATATATGATATCTGCAGCTGATTAATGTGTTAGATTCTTTTGCGTACTAAAGATTAGCATACACCCAACTGTGTTGTCGTCTGTTAGCAGGAATGGATCACCTTTGGTTGTACGTGTCCAAATACCATATATGTCGATTTGATCAACAGTTTTTTGGTAAAACTGGAAGGTTCTTCATGCGTTTGTTGTACATTGTGTTTTTGCAAGATGTAAAAGTTGAAACTTCTCTACAAGTTCTGGTGTGTCGTCGTTCCAGTCATTGGTTCTGAGTTTAACTAGTTCTTCCTAGTAGATGGTTGGAATTGGTTATATTTTTAGAGTATACTTTTATTCCACATCTTAAGATTATGCTTGGTTATAATATTATTCATATCATGATTTATTAGTACAACAGACTAATAATTTAAGGTTACAAATTAAAAAATTAAAAAAAAAATCTAACTCCAATCTATTTATCATCTTTATTATTAATTTTTTCGTTGATGAAAAATAACGCACAAATTTTTTAAGGTTACAAATTCAATTTTTTTTTTAAATAAATCTAACTCCAAACTATTTATCATATTTTTTCTATATTTTTAAGTATTTCTTTGATAAAAAAAAAACATGTTCCAAATAAACAAGGTACTATACCCAAACAGTGTACTAAATATGTTATGCTTTGGAAAAAACACAGGTAAATCTTAGGTGAAATTCTAATTAACCTTGATTGTTATCAAAACAAATTATTTATCAAAACATCTATTGTTAATTGCAAGTGGGAATAGAAGGAATAGTATTTTTAAAAAGTGGGAATAGGAGGAAGACACCCTCAAACTGTGACAAGATTTTTTTATCACAGATATCTATATCTTAAAACGTTCACCTGATGTGCAACACAAAATACAAAAAAAAACGTATGAATATGACATTTTCGTTGAATCATAAAACAGATATACGACAACGTTCAGGATTTGACCAAAGTTTAGCATTTTAGTGTTATAGGTTAAAAAATTTAAAAACTATTCCGACAGCGTCAGAAAAAAATCACCATAATTGATCGGAGTTATGCCGCTTCGTTGTGTTTTCACTTTGTGCTGTAACATCAATGTTCAATTTGCATTTGCAATAATGGGTAGGCTTAAAAATAGATGAAAGTAGAAGGCCTGGTAAGACACATCTTTCGTCCAAAAATATAGTATTTTACAAATTTAATAAAATGTAAACTTTCAGCTATTTATTGGAAAGTAGAATATTTGAGTTTCATGAATATGGGCTGTATTTGACAATACAATGCACATGCATTAGATATTCGCCTCATAAATTCATGCATTATTACTGAAATCTTCACAATTTGAGCATTTGTGCTAATTTTAAGACGGTTTTGTCTAAAACGGAAGTGGCTAGCTTTTACACTAGGTTTTTTGTAACGAGTCAAGAGTAACGTAGTTATTTTTTACTTGTTCCGTTGATTGATAGCTTTTGATTTTGTTAGGGGTTTTTATGTCTTGGACTTTGGCATTTTTGTTATACTTCTGTATCGATGTTCAAATCTCGTTAATAGATAAGGAAAAGACAAATCAAGATAAAAATCAGAATATTACTGAATCGCATGTCAAAAATTGTCATTTGAAATGTACATAAACATTTCCGATTTGAACGTATTTCACATTTTGGTTGGTATTACCAGAAACATATATATTACTTATACTGTTCCCAGGTATTACCAACTTTTCCGTAACCGTTCTAGTTTGTTTTTAAAAATCATATCTATCAAGGTTAATTGATTGCTAATTTTTTAAGTTTCATCTTTGTTATTGATTCGAAGTACCAACTGCTTTGTTATAAGACAAATCCTCTTTCTTATATGGAAGAAACGCCCGTCAGATTTATCAAATATGAAGTCTTTGGTACCCTTCCAATGCTTAGAAACCAGATGAACAATATTTGTCGCTTGGTCTTTGAAAAGTCTTTAAATCTTTAAAGGTATTTTAATTGCTTTCAAAATTCAGTACATTCAAAGCTTTTGGTGTGTTGTAATATATTCAAATTAAGAGCTCAATTATAAATTTTCATTACTGGCATTAAAAGGCACTGCTCTCGTTTTTATGAAAAGACGTCATAAAGTTATAAAACGTTGTAAAAACTGAACATATACTACCAAACACCTACAATTAATACAGCTGTAACAGGGTAAACCAAATAATAACTGACCCGAATCTCTGACGGATATCGGGATAGAAAGTTTTATAAACATAGGGCAGGAGGTAACCTTACTTTTTATATATCAAACCTCCAACATTAATCAGAGACAATATACAGTAGTTGACAGTTATTTAATCAGTTCTACAGTTAATACAATAATATATACTTTAATTACAAAAAAGAACAAATGTGTTGCGATTACGTCTGTAAATATTTCCTTTTAAAACTAATCTTTAGCAATTCCGTATCAAATATGTTGGGGTGTCTTTTGAAATACAAGTATTATTCCAGTTGTCCCAGCAATGTAATTGTTATGATTTTCTTCCTTCACTTTTTTCCATTGGCCTAATTCTTCGAGACTTTTCATAAGTGGTACAAATGTATTAACATACATTGGAACAACATCAAAGGTTTTTGGATTTGTATTCAGTGCAACATATCCTCCTGCAAAATAGTAATCAATATATACTAAATAACCAATTGAAAATACCCCGGGTTTTCAAATGCAGTATATGCGTCTGGGTTAAGGCATAATATCTGCTGAACGATAACATAAAAAGATTAACTGCGCATCTGGTGCAGGAAAATTGGTACCGTTAATGTTATTAACACTGATATAAGTAAACTCGAAAATTATAAAATGCAGAATGAGCTACGACAAAACGAATATTGCGTTAAGGACTTTCTTTTATCATGATGAACCATTACCGCACCCTACCTACGTATACATACGACAATAAGACATTTGATTTTTGATTTTGATTTTTGATTAAGCCAAACCAGTACATAGTTGAAGAGCATTGAGGACCTAAAATTCCAAAAAGTTGTGCCAAATACGGCAAAGGTAATATATTACTGGGATAAGAAAATCCTTAGTTTTTCGAACAAATCATATTTTTGTTAACAGGAAATTTATAAAAACCATATAATTGATATTCATGTCAATACCAAAGTGCTGACTACAAGGCTGGCGATACCCTCGGGGATGAAACGCCAGACGCGCGTTTCGTTTACATAAGACTCATCGGTGACGCTCAGAAAAAAAAGTTATAAAGCCAAACAAGTACAAAGTGGAAATACAAAGTGGAAGAGCAAAGCTATTACTTTGTTATTTATAAATGAAAAAATATGCGACTGTCATATATAAGTGAGATGTTTTGCTAGCTGTACAACAAAGTTTCGCCTACCATTTGTTACTTAACGAAATGCTTGTACCAAGGCAGGAATATAACAGTTATTTTAATTTTGTTTGATGTGTTTGTGCTTTTAAATTTGTCATTTAATAAAGGACTTTCCTTTGAGTTTTGTACTTTTGCTATTCTACTTTTCACTTGGAAATTGAAAGTGTTTGACTTGTCACAAAACATTGAGCAACCAGCGAAAAGACAAAGTACCGATCAGGGAGTACTCAGGAGAATGATAATTAACATCATTCACAACTAACTAACAAATCATGTATTGTCAGTCTAAAAGACTTATTTGATAGATGAATTTCTTGTTCATTTGCATTCTGGTGGTTTGCCTCATCTTGAAATAGATCGCATTTTTCAAAACCCAAATGACATCGCATGAATTCACAGAAGGCATAAAACAATAATAACAAATATTTAATAAAAAATGTAGCATAGTAAATATGATATTAGTTTTAATATCGTACCTGGCTTTGTCACTCGCAACATTTCAGATAGTGAATTTATTGGTAAACAGCCTCCCGGCATACAACTACATCATACACATCTAAAAGTTATGAGAGATTTCGTGTTAACATATATGTTTTTCTTTTGAAGGCGAATGCTTGTCAGAACGCACACAACTGAAAAATTTAATACTCTAGATATACATTTGAATATTGAATCACCATGTAGAACATTACATGAGGGGTTTTGGCTATGTTTGAAGCGGAGAAAGGCGAATCAGGTTAATCATTAGAATCAAGATGCCTTTTTTGAGCATTTTCAGCACCAAGTAATGTATTGCACGGAAGGAACCGAATCATGTTTTTTTCCAGCATGAAAAATTAACTTTAAAACCAAAACATTTGAACTAAGAAGCTGGAATTTGGTTAAAATCTATAATATATAGATGCGGGATTTCGCGCTGCGTTGAAGACCCATTGGTGGCATTCGGCTGTTATCTGCTCTTTGATTGGTTTGTTGTTTCTTTGACACATTCCCATTTCCATTCTCACTTTTATCATTACATTTGTATTATCTTTATTTTGTTACAACTTACTTTTTTTATCATATATGTATTATATGTACATTTGTTGATTTATTTCTATTGTATTTCATCCTGCATAAAAACTTTCTATACCAACCTTTGCCAATATTTGTGCTGCCTGTTTCCGGTATATTCTCTTCAAAATATTTTCTGTAAACATCCTTCCTTTTAGCAATTGCAATCATGTTCTTATTGGGTTCCAGGGATTCTATATTGCAAAACCCTAATTTCTGCAACTAGACATAAAAAAATAAAGAAAAGTTACACAGATGACAACATACATGTTCCTTTTGTCGTTACTAAAATCCCGTCTCCTTTTCTCCGAATGTTACCTACCAAATTAGATTTACATGATGTGTACTAAAATGAACGACACGATGTGTGCCACGTTTGAGAGCACATGAGACAACCTTAAGTTTTTGTTGGGGTATGTTTTGCTCATTTTTTTTTTTTTTTTGTATTTTGTGAACTTTTGTTTGTGTTCTTTTTTTTTTAAGCCATGGCTTTGTCAGTTTATTTTCAACTGATGTGTTTGAGTGTCCTTCTGGACGCCTCTCTTTTACAGAGATGAAATCAGCACAAGCATTTTCTTCGACAAAAGAACAATATCTGTACATAAGCGTATGTCAAGCTTAAGAAATTTAAATTACGAACAAAGATTTTTAAAAATTAAAAGTAATTACCAAAGGTAGTAAAATTACAAGTAACAGCTGTTTTGTCATAATTGAGAAATTAATGAAGAACAAATCAAGGGAGAGAAATAAAACATCACGTGATCTCAGCAAAAAGTGCGGCATTGAATAGATCGACTTGCTTTGAGTCTCCTGCTACAAATGTGCATGTATTATACGCCATGCGATTCCACACTAAGGTAAATGTCATTAATAAAGAATATCTGGTGGATTTAAATTATAAGCCTGGTACCTTTATAACTAATCATATTGCTACTAAAGGTCACAGCGATATATGAAATACAAGTCCTCGCTAAAGTGTTGGTAATAAGGTAACTTCTTATGGCTTTACTTGGGGTCGTTTTTTTTTTTTTTTTTTTTTTTTTTTTTTTGTCAGATGGATCATTAAAAGAAATGATGATTCAAACTGAACTTAATGTAATTTTTATATTGATAATCTTAATACTCGTTTTTTATATGATTTCATTATCTGTCTACAAAACTGTATAATGCTTGTATATGTTGTTAACGGCTTTGTTATCACATAAGCAACACGACGGGTGCCACATGTGGAGCAGCATCTGCTTACCCTTCCGGAGCAACTGAGATCACACCTAGTTTTTGGTGGGGTTCGTGTTGCTTATTCTTTAGTTTTCTATGTTGTGTCGTGTGTACTATTGTTTGTCTGTTTGTCTTTTTTATTTTTAGCCATGGCGTTGTCAGTTTTTTTTTTTTTTTTTCGATTTATGAGTTTGACTGTCCCTCTGGTATCTTTTGTCCCTCTTTCAGCTTGTAACTAGCAATACAATTAATTTGACAGGAACTTGATGCAATCCTGTGACTCTCATTTTGTATCGGTTCTCGTTATTCAATATTTTTATATTTTCCAAATATTGTTTTGTTTTTAGACTTTGTAGACTATTAATAGAAAACACATGATATGGGGCATCCATCAAGGACACAACATCAATGCATGCACAGCACAAATTGAACAAAAAAGAAAGGAATAACGCTTTTTAAAATAGCTGCTCGTCATCTCAAAGTCTCAGTGAGACTGTTGTTTTTTATGTAACATTTTTTACGTCTTTGCGGTGTGGTTGCATCAATCTTATCTTTTCAGATGCATGAAATTTCACACATTTTGTCAAAATGTTCGTAGCATACTTCTATTCCTTAGTGTTATATTTTGGTAGATTTTTTAAATCAGTTATTTGTAGTGTACGAATCAGATAAATATTTTAAAAATTTACAAATACTCCCCGATTTCAATCATTAGTACTTACTTCTTCCCCTACAAGACCAGTGCCAGCAGCGACATCTAGTATACAAATATCTTGTCGGTGTTTTGGAAAGAAATCTGCCACTGCATTTGCAAGATATTGTGGTCCATTGCATTCTAATAGTTTGTGATCCTTAATTAGAAGGTGAAAATTATAAGAGAAAGAACACATATTTTTATTTGAATACCTACAAGTTCTTCGTAAAGTACAAACTATATCAAACCTTTTACTGAGGAATAAAATATACCTTGTGGTGCTATGGAAAAAAAGTCAAATAAAAAAAATACCATACTCCGTGTAAAATTTTAAACGAGAAGTCTTATTCAAATGGCAAAATCAAAACCTCAACCAGATCAAACGAATGGACAACAACAGTATTCCCTACTTCATTGGGGTAAAGCTGATGACCATAACTGCATTCATGGTCATCCCAAGATGTCGGATGAAAAATTAGGTCAGTATCTTTTTTATATGTTTAAGGGTTTCTATACCATTTTCCTTACAAAGCATACATTGGAACGATGTAAATTTATAAAATATCAACACGGAAATCACAAATGACTACCGAGAAATGTGTATGAAACAGGAAATTAGATTTGAAAAAATCGGTAAAATGACCGTTATTCGTAATTGAGATGACCGTAACAGGCTCAGCGATTAGTAACAAGGGTGACCGTAATTGGTTAAAAGACGACGACTGTAATTGGTTAAAAGATGACCGTAATTGGCTAAAAAATTACCGTAATTTGTGAAGGATGACCGTAACTTTGAAAGGATCACCATCAATTATAAGAAATATCCATATATGTATTTATAGCTTTTTGTCGAGGTTGTCTCAATAGGGACTCGGTTAGCGGATATAAATATTTTTAAGATTTATGACCCCTTCTTTGGCCTATAAATTACGAAATTTTCGAACTTCAATGGTATCAAAACAGTAAAGATAGTGAAAAATATAGATGGCCCATTTTGTACACATACCAAGGGGAAACTTCGTGCAAAACATTATTACTTATTTTTCCATTGCATTTAGTAGAAATTAGGAATTTGGTGAAAATCAACCAAGATTTTTATAGAAAATCCACAGACCTTAATACAGAGATTAAACATATATTACTCAATTGTGTTTTTATGATGTGCTATCATGTTTAAAAAAAAGTCTTAAATAACCATTATAATCATATAAACCTCGTGCTGAGTCACTATAGAAGAGAGCACCCTAGAAGATGTCCTTTATTTGGTCCATATTATTAACTGTTTAAACCAATATCTGAAACTATAATTGCTTAAATGAAATCATTATTAGTCCTGCATGCAATAATCTTCTATCAATCAAGTTCCAAATTTCAAAATATGAGAGTTCAAGGAGAAAGGCTGTGGATTTTCTATAAACTTTCCGTTTAGCCTTAAATCCACATAAGGGTACAAAATCCTTAATCAATTTATGTTTTACAATTTGCCGTATTTTGAGTTCAGGCAATAATAGTTAATTGCACATTTCTCGTAAATAATCAAATTTTTATTGATAACGATGTCTAAATTTTAAGACAAATTGACAGCGATACGACAGAAAGTTGAAGAAAAAATATTGAATAAACCTATGAATATCCGGCAATAGAGCCCATTCGTGTGGTTTCAGAGGAAGTAGATTAAAATCTTACTTTGCCTTGATATATGAATAACATTTCTGTTCATACAATTTGACAAGGTTCCCCCTTGTAAAACACTATTTGTACAAGACTATTTTAAGGATCTATTTTTCTGGAGCTCACCTTCAAGTTTGGTCGTAGTATTTTAAAAACATTTTCTGTTATTTTACTTACAAGACAAAATGGAAAACCAATCAACATTTGCATTTTTAAAAAGGTGCATTCATTAAATGACATTAATAGGAATCCTTGAAATAAAAATTTAAAAAATGGCTTGAAGTTGGAGGCTACATATGGTGAACTTTGTATTTGAAGCACGTCTTATTTTCTTCTACCTTTATGATAATGCTATCTCATATATACGTTTCATACCAACAGGATTAATTATTTGATACAAACAAGGTAATATAAATACGGATATTTCTTAGAATTGATGGTCATCCTTTAAAAATTACTATTATCCTTTACAAATTATGGTCATCTTTTTAGCAATCACGGTCATCCTTGTTATATGTTACAGTCATCTTGAAAATATTTTAATGATAATTTACGATCATCTCACCGATTTTTTCAAATCTAGTTTCCTGTTCCATACGCATTTTTCGGTAGTAATTTGTGATTTCCGTGTGAATCTTTTAAAATTTACATCGTACTAATGTATGCTTTGTGATGAAAATGATATAGAAACCCTTTAACAGACAATTCAGATACGGACCTTTTTTTTTATCCCAAATCTTGGGATTACTGTGAATGCAATTGCGGTCATCAGCTTTACCCCAGTGCTACTTGGTACAGGCATTTTGTTATGTAGAAAACGGTGAATTTAACGTGGTTTTATAGCTAGCTTAACCTCTCAATTGTATTACATTCGTATACAATTCTATCATATTGACAACGATGTGTGAACAAAACAAACTAACACAATAGGTAAAAATGTACAAAAATTAGGATTCATCAGTCAACGTTGTGTTATTATCTTTATCACTACAAAAACAAACAGATATATAAATTAACATTTTCCACGACAAAATAACACAATTACGGGATTATAAGTACAGAGCCACGTCATATAGAAACAAGAAACACAAGGCATACAGAAAAGGCATATAAGCAAAACTGAAAGACAATAATACAAAATTAAAAACCAATTGAAGGTCTATTCACGCAAATCCATGTATTTTGATATGAAGGTATTGAAATTGGTTTAAAATGTGATTTCCACTTCAAATGATAGCTTATTGAACGTTTTTTCCAAAAATATATGGTTGATATGAAATATTTTCATATTATATTTTTACTACAGATAATTTGTTACTTCCAGTTTGAAAAAAGGTTACTTCCGGTATCTTTTTAATGTTTACTTGACACTGATTCCAAAAATATCTCGTTTTATATACTTTTATTTTTATAAAGTACAAAAAAATAGCTCTAATTCCGGTTTACACAAGGTCACTTCTGGTTGGCTTTTCCAAGCTTAAGTGGCTTGAAACCTAATACAAAAGTCCCATGGCTTTATCATGTATATTGGCAAAATTCGGTGCTCGAGTTGTTGTCGCTTTGACATTTTCCCCATTTCCATTCTCATTTTATTATGAAGTAAAGTTCAAAATGTAGATCATCAATTAAACATATGACATTGAGCTCAATTTTAAGGTCAACAACCAAGGACCTCAAATCAAAAGACCATAGGTCTTAACTATATTTGGTTCATGAGTTATATTTTTAAATAAAAAAGGAGAGAAGACTCTGACTCGAAATTTAGACCAATGTGTATGGGTTACGACATGTCGCAACTAACAATTAAGTAAAAATGAGTTGTCGATATCATATATCGTGTTATAAAAGTATTGACATTAAGCCAAAATCCAAATTTTAAAATGACTTTGATCTTTGACCTTGGCCCTATTTTCTTTCATTTGGACCAATGACCTCAAATCAAAAGATCCTAGGTCTCTAACACTTATGGTTTACCAATTACAATTACATTTTACTTATTTCAAATACAAAAGGGGAAATAACTCATATGGAGTTTCCAGACCGCTTCGGTCAAAATTATTTTCAAGATCCTTAAGATATAACGAGCAAATTGGTGAAAAAGTTTTGTCGTAATCTTTAATGGCTGCGAAGGAGATTTGTACACAAGAAAAACAGTGTTTTGAGAGATAACTCTTAAAATAACAATTTGTAAGGGTTCCATGGAAGATCAACAAAAATGAGGGAAAAAATCAACAAAAATAATTCCTCTTGATACTATCTTTTGGTTGTAAGAAATTCTGAAGTTCTGTCAAATCAATGCAACAGTAGTATACCGCTGTTCGAACAAATCCGGGTAACAAACTAAAACTGAGAGAAACGCATCAAATATGTGACCCGCCATGACATTTGCAGGCTTATGCAGGTAGAACGTCATTATTAGAAAAATTATAAACATGATAAATATCGATATTCAATGAAATACGTATTTGTGAAGAAGAGATAAACACTTTCCTTGGCTTCTTTTTTGCGGACGCCGAACTATACATCATATATAAGTTTGGAAGATGTTTTACTTTGTCATTTGAAGTGGAAATATTTAAATCTACATTTTAAATTGATACAAAAAAAAATCAAATTTCTGCTCTATAGATTTCCTTTCATAAATGAATTCTGAAATATATCCCTAACAAATGCACCGTATAAAATGCATAAGAGAACACCTACTTATAAACTGTTACGCGTCGCATACTAAGTATAAACTGAGACATGCATAAAAAATCTAAATTAAAAAAAGGAATTCTTAAAGCTTACTTTGACTAATTTTAAACTAACTTCATTTCAACAAGCTTAAATTACATGTTCTAAAATAGAGCTACAAAAAATACTCTGCTTTATAAATTTTCTTTCATAAATGGAGTCTGAAATATATCCATAATAAATGCACCGTATCAAATGCATATATGAGAACACCTACTTATAAACTGTTATACCACTGGGTCGATGCCACTGCTGGTGGACGTTTTTGTCCCCGAGGGTATCACCAGCCCAGTAGTCAACATTTCAGTGTTGACATGAATATCAATAATGTGGTCATTTTCATATAAATTTCCTGTTTACAAAACTTTGAATCTTTCGAAAAACTAGGGATTTTCTTATCCCAGGCATAGATTACCTTAGCCGTATTTGGCACAACTTTTTTGAATTTTGGATCCTCAATGCCCTTCAATTTTGTACTAGTTTGGCTTATTAAATATTTCGATATGAGCGTCACTGATGAGTCTTATGTAGAATAAACGCGCGTCTGGCGTACTAAATTATAATCCTGGTACCTTTGATTGATAACTATTTACGCGTCGCATACTATGTTAAGAGACATACATGATAAATCTAAATTAAAAAACGAATTTAAAAAAAAAAGAAATTCTTAAAGCTTACTTTGACAAATTTTAAACCAACTTCATTTCAACAAGTTTAAATTACATGTTCTAAAATAGAGCTAAGAATTGTTTGTATTGTAGTAAATTTAAAGTCATAAGAAACCTCAAATTTAAAAAAAAATCATACATATGTTTTTTACAACTAAATGGATAGTTTTCATTATACAACTTATGTACATATACTTTTTTCTGAGCAAAATTCTTTAATTTGTCCACATTTAGAAGAAGTTTATTTGTTTTTAATTGCTTGCTTCCAAGAAGCAATTCGCCGACATATTTTCCGTATGCATAGTGACCTGAGCGTAACCCTCCTCGTAAAAATCCGGCGATCGCAATACGCATGGATCTGTCATTAGAATAAACAATTATTTGATTGTACATGTTAAACACGTGCTCAATACCCATGCTTTTTGTTATTTATTTACCATAAGGTGACAATCGGTAAACTTCGGCTTTAAAACACGGCATTTAATGAGCAGCCATATTTGTTAAATCATAACAGACAGAGAGAAAAAAAATTGACGATTATACGATATATTTGCGTAAAAAATGACAAAATTGTGCACAGAGTTCTAAGTTTATGATATATACATGCATTGGTTCAAGAATTGGATAAACATTATTTATCACCACTCACTGGTTTCATATGACTTTAAGTCTTTGAAGTTTTATTCAAATACGCTATTGAACATTACTAAGAGCCAATAAATACAATAATTTTGTATTTTATAAATTAGTGCCTTCGATAAATAAAAGTCGTCATAGAACAGTCTCATTTTCATATCGGTATTCGAAATGACTCGTTTCATTGCTATTACAACAAATATGTCATAGTAACATGACAGAGAGTTCTGTTTCGGAATATTCTAGATAAATATACAAAAAGCAAATTTTAGACAATGTACCACCCTAAGCCTGGAAGTGGCTAGTCACATATAGTTAACGGCGTTTTTCTCACAGTGACGTTCTACCTCCATAAGCCTGGATATGTCGTGGCTGGTCACATATAAGAGAATTACGACACAACAGAAACACAACATTGAAATGTAACACACACAGAAACGAACTATAATATAACACTGGCCATTTTCCTGACTTGGTACAGGGCATTTTAAGAAAAAATGGTGGGTTAAACCTGGTTTCGTGGCATGCCAAACCTCTGCTTTAATTGCAATGTTAATTATAACATTAAAATGACAGCATTAAATGACAAGACTACAAAACAAATAAAGGGGAGAAAATAAAGAGGAGAAAAACAAACGAATAGTAGCCAACAAAAGGTACCAGGTTAACAATTAATTTAAAAAGCCATACGTGCGTTACGTCCACACAAGACTAACCTGTGACGTTCAGATGAAAAAAGTTTGAAAGCCAAAACAAGTACAAAGCTTAAGAGCACTGAGGATCACAATTAAGATAGAATTTGGAAGGAATTCAAGATTAGATTTGTCTGAATTAATATCATATTGTAGTAGATAATTAATTGTATTATCTAGTTATGTCGGTGTTTCTTCTGAATCAAAATGTAAACCAAATATATCGTGTAAATTAATTTATGCACTATGTTTTATATAGACCATCAATAAATATGTTAAATTTATTTTCTTTGCTCTTGAAGATACTAAAATATTGCCTGATTAAAACGGTTAGGTGTTTTTTTTTTGTTTGTTTTGTTTTTTTTTTTTTTTTTTGCTCTGTAGCGTGAAAAACTTGAATTGACATCCACTCATTTGCCTTAATTCCTTTCTATAATTTGTCACTAAAACTGATGCCATATATGTCTTTATATATTCAGACCCTGTGCTTTATAAAAGGGACATATACTGATACTCTCCGATTACAGTTAACCGTGTTAATAATGTCTATCGAAACATAAATAACTCAACGGGAGTAAATAGTTTCTATCTTTTTATTTGTTTCTTATGTATAACGTTATCAGCAGTGCGTAGTCGTAAACTGACAGAACATAAAATATGTTTAAAAAAAACTTTGTTTTTTTATCACCAACCAAAACAAAAAATTAAATTACAAAAAAGGTGAATGCTTTTTATTCAAATGATTTTAAAATGGCATTTAGGCATTTAATATAAACAATCATTAAAGCGAACAGTATAATGAATATATTAAAACCGAAAATATTCATTAAAAATGTCTTTTATTCATAAAAGGGGAAACTAAATATATACTTTAACAACTAATCGTAAAATTTTATCAGATATTTAATAATCTTATAACAAAACCGATAGATTTTCCTAATAGATAAAATGAAAATAAAAAATTATAATAATCCGAAAAAATTATAATATTCTCAAATGATAAAAGTTTTTTAAAATATGAAATGTTTATTCACGCAAGCGAAAAAGTTACACTTGAATTCAGTTCAGTATGGTATCTGCCATCCGTTTATAATTTTTCTGTTACTTGACATTAACTTTTAGTCTTTTATGAAGAGGGCTAACATAGGCTTTCCAATTCAATTTATTCGAATAAAATACTGTTTAAACTAATTAAACTGACTCCCTGTCATCTGAAGGTTCCTTTTGGTCAGCTATTGATTCCTATGATTTCGTACATTAGGTGTGATTCATCAAATTCCGGTTCAACTTGCCTTTTAGATCACAACCTTCGCCTCGATATTTAAAACTATTTACCTTGTCATATGTTTCAGCCCATTCATCATACATTTGCTGATTCTCGCTGTGAGTACTGGGACAGCTCAAACACCAGGAATAATACTTCATGGCCTTTTCATATTGGTCTGACATGGCTACTCAAATCTTTTTTTTAACGCAAAGCAAATTGCATTAGAATTCTGAAATCATTTTTTTGATGAAGGTACTGATATTGTTTGTTTTCAGTCTTTGTTGAAATTATGGATTGTTATAATTGCTGGAAAAATGAAATATTTTACTGATAACGAAAACGGTATGATGCCGATAATCTGTTACTTCCCTTGAATAAAACGCCTCACACGAAAACTTAATAAAGGTAAATGGACAGTAAAAGAGCGATGTTCCAAACTTTTGTTTCTTTCGAAAAAAATTATTAGAATAAAAATCCTATACATATTTCAACATTTGTGTGGAGTGTTTGCTAGATCTAGCTTTGTCAAAATTATATTTAAAACATCTTTATTGTGACAATTAAACCTCTAGACAATGTGGAATAAATTATCACAAAGCAAAACACAAAGTAAAAAATCGAGTCTAATATTGGAATAAGTGACACAAGAAACAATACAAAATGTTAATGATCGACATACTTAAACAAAGGACTACTAGCAATTACCTAAATACCAGCCCGGCTTAGATGAACCTGCTTGATATCTTCATCATGTGAAAATTAGGAACACTCCCTCCCTTTAATGAATTTAGTGTCATGTCGGCATAAATTACGAATTCGAAGAAGAAAATCAATGTCTTGCCAAAACCTTGTTTTAGAGGAAATGTGTTTCCGATGCGAAGACCCTAACTATGAGTGAATCAATATTCATTTTAAAAAATAAATCTTTAATGACACTAACAATTAAGATTAAGAACGGTTCGATCCTGGTATCTATGATGAGTTTATTTATTATTAATTATTCGCCAAACGTCTTAAGCAGTAGGAGAATTGTCACATTATGAAACAGAATACTAATATGACAATGACAGCATTTCTTAATATAAAAATAACTTACCTGGTATGAATAGAGTGATTAAATGTGTCCGACGCAGTGGGCGAATCGAGACTAAATTGAAATGAAGATATTAAACAAGAGTTTTTAAAATACAAAACTCCATGATCATTGAACGTTTAATAATTCATGCATTATTGAAATACATTTACTGTATCAAATGAATAAACAAGACGACACCTGTGCGTGATAACTTCACATGAGCCTATTAAAGGTTCGCAAGATTTTTGTGTGGAAGTGAAATTCAATTCTAAGGAATCGAAATCAAACTTTAAAATCAAAGAGCTGACTGCTCTGAGGTGGGAGAAGATGCATGAAAGGTAGCTTGATTTCAACAAAAGCAGCCCCATCAACCCAGTCTGCTCTGTCCCATTATTGCTTTCGACATTTTTTCCTTCTTCCAAAAATAATAATCTTTTATAATACTCATAAGTCAACCAAATTTCACTATACTAAAGATAAAATCTGCAAAAACTGTTGATTCAAATTAAATTTTCTATAACTAAATTCCTTGCATTCGTCTCAGCATGGTCAACATATGTTGAACAATAATGTGTCCAAAGTACACGGATGCCCCACTTGCACTATCCTTTTCCATGTTCCATGGACTGTAAAAATTGGGTAATAATCTAATTTGGCATTAAAATTAGAAAGATTATACTATAGGGAACATATGTACTAAGTTTCAAGTTGATTGGACCTCAATTTCATCAAAAACTACCTTGACCAAAAACTTTAACCTGAAACTCCCACTTTCATTTTCTGTGTTTAGTGAACCGTGAAATTGGGGTCACAAGTCTAATTTGGCTTTAAAATTAGAAAGATCATAAGCAACAAGTGTACTAAGTTTCAAGTTGATTGGACTTCAGCTTCATCAAAAACTACCTTGACCAAAAACTTTAACCTGAACAGACGCACAGACGAACGGACGGACGCACGAACGGAGCCACAGACCAGAAAACATAATGCCCCTCTACTATCGTAGGTGGGGCATAAAAATTCTAAATATACCCAATGCAGATATGCGTCAGCCCAGGGATTGGGTTTTGAGCACATTTCTAACCCGTTTATTTTCTGTAAGTGCTCGTCAAAAATCATAATTATTTTTCAGCTAACATTTTTTACACAAAAGTACGAGTACAAAATGGGGGTTAAACTGAACATTATTCATGCCTTATAACAGGAACACAGCAATTATCGATAATATTTAATATTTTTACAAGTTTTAAAAAAACAAATACATGAATATTTACTGTAACTTGATATCTAAAGAAGTTTTGTAGCGTAATTCCGAATTCATTCCGTAGTTTTACAATATATATGATTTTTCTGCCCCACCTACGATAGTAGAGGGGCATTACGTTTTCTGATCTGTGCGTCTGTTCGTCTGTCCCGCTTCATGTTATTTTATTTTTTTTTTTTTGTCAAGGTAGTTTTGATGAAGTTGAAGTCCAATCAACTTGAAAGTTAGTACACCTGTTCCCTATGATATGATCCTTCTAATTTTAATGCTAAATTATAGTTTTTATTCCAATTACACGGTCCACTGAACATAGAAAATGATAGTGCGAGTGGGCCATCCATGTACTAAGGGACACATTATTGTCTATTTCTAAGACAAGTGCCTGTGTGGTAAGTGCATAAAAAATACTAAATAATTGTTCGTATTTGTTTAAAGAGGAACTAATGAGTACCTCCAAACATTGGTACACTGTGTTGAAGCTTTCAAGGGGTTTAAATATTTCAAAACTATCCAGTTTTTATAGCTAGAATCATAATTGAAACGTATGATAAATGAGCCATATCATATGTTTTAAAAAATCTCCTTAAAGATACTATAGGATATAGTAATTACACAAGTGCAAAGAAAGTTAAGATTGGCATGTGTATTGGTGTGTTTGCACACAGGATGGTGATATGCGTCTAGTGTGGTGTGGTCATAGACTTAACATCCACCATCAGCTAGTCCACTTTGTGGACGAAAAGAGAGCCGAGTGCGTCAGCCTCTCCTGCTGGTACAAAGCCTCTACACCATCAAGGCTCTTACAATGCCTCCTCGCAGTAATACATGGATACTGGGGTCTAGTATCTCAGGCTAATTTGCAAGGGATCTCAGAGCAGCAAGGGCCTTAGAGATGCAGAGTGCAGGCCCACCGGCGAGTGGACACACCCTGGCTCTCATCAACCTTGCCCCAGCTATGGGTTAAATGCCCCACTGCCTTGTGGGTAACTTGAGAATAGTCAAAGGCTATGGAAGTTAATCCAAACAGAAAATCCGGGTAGATGGAACTCGTTAGCAACAGCAATCGTCTACGGGATGGAAAACCCCTACAGAACCCGACCCTTCACGTAGAAGGTTTAGCTTAGGGCCAACAACCCCTAACTTGTAAAAAATATTACGTTACAGAAACGACTACAGAAGAGTCGCCCTATGTCCCCTTTGGGACGAAGTGGATTAAGTCAAGTATTTAGGGCTGATTATGATCCTTAAATGTCTTTATTTGTCTAACAATTGTCAGAAATTGCACAGCTAATAGTTTTTAATGTATACAGGGAATAGCGAATAAATCCTTTTTGCTATCAATGTTTCTTTGCTTTAGAGGAACATATATCCAATGGTGGTGCTAAACAGTGATGAAAATAAGTATATACAAATATCATTATATGGGTTTAATAATTTTTAGGGATCATCCATTTTTTGTATTAATGATTTATTTTGCTGTTAATAGGTTATAAATATTGATAATTGCTATTTAGTTAATTTGCAAAAACACACATATTATATTAATTAACTACACTGTTATTGGACTTAATATGATGAAAACTGCCTATGCAATATAATGTGTAAACTAGGCCAATACAGAATAACTCGGCCAATACAGATTTTTTTCTGTATTGGCCGTGTTATTCTATATTGGCCGAGTTGACACAAGTGCAGGAATTCGGAACGTCTCTAGATTTTACATCGAAAGTCACGATAAACACAAACTGAAAGTAAACAGTTGTTTTGAAGACGCAGTTGTCATTTAGTGATCTTAAACATGCTGAAAATGTCAGAATGGCATACATTTCAGGCTAAAGACGGTTACATTCATTTAAAAGGTATTTTGAAAGCAGACGATAGAACTATTTCAGGTTTGGGGAACGAGTAGATTATCACAAAAGTTCATTTCTTGACGACCTCATAATTTCACGATTGTACACATCGATTTTAAATTAGTTTCTGCATAACACATGCAATGGCAGTACCTTTCCAATTACTATTTATGTGTTGCGTCTAAATTTAAGTTGTAACACTTTATAGTGACTGAAAAGGGTAGAAAAATTCATCAGATGAGAAAATGCTGAAGACACCTGGAAACAGCACCAGATCATTACGTATTGCATCTAATACAAAGAAACAAACTGAGATTTGGATAGTTGCACTTCAAGGTAAAAATATTTATCTCTTGAAATGATATTAAAAAAATATTGTAACACTGTAGTTAATTAATAAAGATATTATTACGTGTATTTCTGTATTGGCCTTGTTATTGGTCCTCGGCCAGCTGTATTGGCCTTCGGCTTCGCCTCAGGCCAATACAGCAAGCCTCGGACCAATAACAAGGCCAATACAGAAATACTTACGTAATAATATCATATTAATAATTTTATGCATAAGCGTCGTTTGCAGAGTTGAAAGGCAAAACATGAAAACTAGCCAAAAGTGGTATTAAAGAGTTGTCTGATAAACTGGATACAGAATGTAGTGATATTCTGAGCATTTTAAAAAAATATCATTTTTCAGAAAATAATATTTAAATTGAATAAACAAAATGCAGGAAAGTATAGTATTAGTAATATATAAAGCCTGTCTATAAACAGTAAATGAATACACTGTTTGTATTAGTTTCTCAATCTTTTTACGTTATTTTATTTAACCTTGTAAGAACTGAAAATAAAAATGTTGCCCAAGACATAAAGATTCTGCCCACAAAAACTACAAGAAATAATGGTGTACAATTGAAAAAAGCCTGTCTAGCAACAGTTTTTTCATCAACAAATTCTTAAACTTTTCAAGCTTGTTAAAGAATATTCCAGATTTTGTATTATTATTTCTTATCAGACTATCCCTTCATCTTACTTTCATTAGTGGTGCCAAACGGAATTAATCAATAAAAATAATGGCACAACTAACTGAGCACCTTTGTCATGGTTTAAATCACTTGCCAATAATACATGATCACAGTGGTGTAGCAGCTAAATTTGTAAATTTGTAATTTTTGTGAAAATTTAAATGAGACTTAATAACTTCCAACCAACATAAAGAACATGTAAGATAATTTCTAAATAAGGTTAAAATACAATTTCTGCCCCACATATTGATTATTGAACTTGTTACCTGTAACTTTTTTTGTTTGCTGCAGCACACTGTAGGTGCTTTTGTTAATTTTCCATACACTCTATGTGCTCTTATTATAAATGTGTGCGCACTTTAGATGCCCTTTTTCAATTAAGTTACCATGCCCTTTTTGTGTTATAGGGAAAACACTTAGTGATGTAGCCATAAATAAATGATAACAGCAGTATGATCAAACATGCATACATGTATATGATCACAGTGGTATTCCAATACACACACAGTCAAAGCTGTGTAATTATACACACATGCATGTGGTGTTATCATACATGTATGATCACAATAGTGTTACCATACATACATGGTCACAGAAGATTATGTGGCCAAATGAAAGCCTTTTATATACGAATAAAACTAATGAATGCACTGGAGTAACACATGATCTAAACCTTTTCATTTTCAAGAATTCTAAATAAACTCTTACTCTAAATAATTTTCTGTTTTGAGTCATTTAGATAATACTTCGAACATGTTGAATATGTCAATGTTTTGCCAGAGGAGCAATAGCTATGATGGAGATGAACATCAAGTAAATTTCAGAGAGCAAGTTGTACTTCCAATGAGATGAGTTCTTAGTTTCTTATTGGTTTTATTATTTTGGAACTACTCTGAATTATCAAGTGTGACAAGTTACTAAAAATAAATTTAAATGAAATGAAGTGTATGAGTCTTATGAGTCTTATTGAGTGGTTGTCATTGATTTTTTTTGTAATGTTTGTTTCTTGTTCATAGTTGTGTCATATGTCAGGCTGTTTTTTTTTTTTAAATATTTTTCTATTTTGTTATTTGAGGCCTTTGAAAGCTTACTTTATGGTTGTTTTGTTTTTTTTATTTTGAATTCCCTTCTATGACCTCTTATAACCATTTACCACAACATATTGACCCTGATGAATAGTTGTCTAAATGGCAAGCATATCCCAATTCCTACATTTACATTGACATTGCTAGTGAAAACATATTCATATAATTAGTATATATTTGTTTAGGGGCCAGCTGAAGGACGCCTCCGGGTGCGGGAATTTCTAGTTGCATTGAAGACCTGTTGGTGACCTTCTGCTGTTGTCTGCTCTATGGTCGGGTTGTTGTCTCTTTGGCACATTCCCCATTTCCATTCTTAATTTTATATAAATAAAACATAACAAATTATATATATCATGAAAATCCTTTAGCAATTTTAACTCTATCTTTGTAATTTAAAACATATAATGAAGGACCAGTACGTAGTATCCGTGCACTTCCTAAACACTCATTGTCTTTATAAAACACTGCATACTGCCCAGCTGCAATAGATCTCATTGGCTGAGCAAGGGATACTATTAAACTGTTCCCACCACTCAATGTTAATGTACATGGACTAATTGGATGGACATGTTGATATCTAAAACCAACATCACACATCTGGTTTTGAATAAGATCACGAGGAGGTCTATGAATCCAATGAACTGGTTCAGTAAATAAAGTCTCAAAAAATAATGCTGGATGATCTGTTCCTTTTGCCTGAAAAGAGAAGGATTTTTTTATTTCATGTTTCCTTATATACATGTACTGATCAATATATGTTAATGTAGAAGAAATGAGTCATTACCAAATGTTTGGTATTATTAAAGAAATTAATTCATGGGCGCAGTCACTTTTAATAGAAGTCGGAGTCAAGAAAGATCATAATTCATAAGCGGCGTCAACAATACCTAAACATTTGGCAGCCATTCTCCCTTCACAAGACATTGCTAATTTTTTTATTTCTTTTTTCTCAATCCAATTTAAAGTAGCCAAATTGGTTGTTGAACAAGAATATAGGAAATAATATTAAAACTACATCAAGTTTGATTTTTATTGTTCCAGTGACTTCAGTTAGATTTTTAGTAGTAAACGTTATCTAACTTTAGTCAAAAAGTTGATTTAAAGACAAACACCCTCCACTGTTAATGTCCATGTTTCAGAAAATAGATAGGAATTATGACTGATAACTAGGACAATATTTGTTAAAATATCTTACCACATAAACAGTCTTTGAAGTTATATCAAAAGAGGAGACAAAATATGCTTTATCAAGTCCAGATAGATGTGTTCTTTGTCCTATTGTCCAATAATGTGCTCCTGGAAATATAAAGTTAAAAAAGATACATGTAACTGTGCAACTGCTCAGTATGTCCGGCAAAGGTTGTAGTTCCATACAACATTTTAATGTTTTTGTTTAGTCAACTGCTTGAGGAAAACTCTCACAGCCAGACAGAGGAAATTACACCCATTAAATTAAATAAAAACACAAAAAACTATCATATTCCATATGTTCTTTGAAATGATATTGTTAGATTCAACCCAACTTAATGACACCAAAAAACTTAATGACACCAAAATAATAAAAAACAGTGCCAAACAACCTCTTGAGGCACTGGTTGGCAACAGTGTTTCCTCCCATGTTTTTGTTGTTTAGTTTTCAATTAAATAATCACACATGAGTCTAACCGTTTTTTGATTATTCTTAGCCTCAGATATATAAAAGTAGAAGTTTTTGCAAAATAATGAATAACTACATTTTATAACAGAAGCTAAATACCAACCTTTATGGGTGCCAACAATTTCACCAGTTTCAACATCTACAAAATTTCCTGGCTTTTGTTCTATATACTGTAAAATAAGGCAATAATTTGTTCTTTCAAATATATATTACAATTTTCAACATAAATGAATAAAATCAACGATTGGATCTGATTTTCAAGAAGAATAGTTTATGCATTTTCTTTGAAAGTTCTAGTCCAAATAACAAGGACATCTTGGAAGATAATCTAAATTTTTGATTTTACGTTTTTCTGTGACAATCTAAACAGTTTACAAAGTGCAAAATAAAGATCAGAATGACATGGCTATGATGATACTTAACATTAAGTTATATGATTGTAGGTCATTTGATATCTGAATTGTGAACTTTGACATACAAACTTAATATGAGTCAATGAAGCATGAAATATAGGTCAATAGTGACCTAATTTTTTAATTGGAAGTTGCTAAATCCCCCTACTCTGTACTTTAAAGAATAAAAGGCATATCATCAGTCACAGAATTACAAATGCATAACAATATACAAGGAGATGTGGTAGTATTTCCAACTCATATACAATGAAATTAAGCAATCAGACACAGTCACCAGCTTGAAGGAACCTTTTAAGCTTACCTGTTCTACAAAAGACTGAAAATTTCTCTTGCCTATGAAACATATACCCATACTCTGTAATGAAAAGCAGTAAATGTTTAGTATTGTCTTTAAAAAGGAAATTAATAAACATTCTTATTTGTGTTACCTTCATTCATAATTGTATAAACTGAACAAGAAGCTCATGAAGAGAACAACATATTGAAAGTTGAGTTTAGTGTTCTAGCAACTTGCAATAAGTAAAAGTCAGGTACTATGTTTGATCATACTAATTGGTTATCAGTATTCTTAGTATTGCCCATCACTAAGCAGTTGTAGGTACCTATTGATTTTCTAAGTACTTTATATAATTTTTGAAAATTGCTTTAAAAAAGAGGGACGAAAGATACCAAAGGGACAGTAAAACTCATAAATCTAAAACAAACTGACAACGCCATGGCTAAAAATGAAAAAGACAAACAAACAACAGCACACATGACACAACATAGAAAACTAAAGAATAAACAACATGCACCCCACCAAAAAACTAGGGGTGATCTCAGGTGCTCTGGAAGGGTAAGCAGATCCTGCTCCACATGTGGTACCCGTTGTGTTCCTTATGTGATAACAAATCCGGTAAATAGTCTTATTCCGTAGGTCACATTCATGAAAGGGAAGGGGATTGTAGTTACGACGCAAGGAACATATCCGATATCATTTGTGAAACGGTTATTCCATAACGGTCAACCAACTCGTGATGGCGTCCTTAAAATTGCTTTAACTTATATAACCTTGCTATTCCATCTATATTATAAATTCAATCATATTTCATATGTATTTTTATATTGTTTTCATAATTTGTACTTTTACTTTCCCTATTATAAGGTATGTAGTTACAAAAATATCAAACAAAAGACAAATCTTATAAGACTTTTCTTATGAATTTGGACAAATAGCAATAGATAAACCACAAATTTAATTAAATGTTCCAGAAGTACAAAGTTACAATAGGTTTATATGCAAATTTTGCCAAAATCTTAAAATCAAAATATTTACAGTAAATTACTAGACTACAATTCTCCATCAATCAGTGAAAATAAATGAATCAACAGTTATTATATATAAATGAATTAATGAGTCTTTATGATCAAGATTTTACTAGAAGTAGCAAAAAACATTTAATATAACCAGTCCTTCATGAAAATGGTGTCAAGTTAAAACACTTTAATTTCTCTACTGTAAATCTAACATAATTTGTAATTTTCTTACATAAGATCATTTTATTTCATAGGCCATAGCCACTTGTTTTTCATTACTTACTTCTTTCTTCTTGGCAATTCTATCCAATCCAATTGACTCTGCGATCTTTTTTACGTCTTTTTTAAGTATATCACCAAGTGGAAAAACAGATTTCTGTAAAGCTCTTTGTGGTATCTGAGAGAGGAAAAGTGTTTGGTCTTTCCACTGGTCTAATGGTAACATTAATTTTATACCTAGTTGTAAGAGAGAGAAAAAAAGAGTTCTATTAAATTTACAAATCTTTGATTTACTAGAAAAAAAATTGCATACATTTTTGGTGTTCGAACTTAAAACCACAAATTCGAAAAAAACAACATTGAATAAGTGTTAAAAAAAGTCTTGCTACTGTTCAGTTAAGTTGGACTTTTATCTTTAGCTATTGAGTAAAGTGTAAATTAAAGGATTAGTGGGGTATACACTTAACACATTGCAACCTGCAAATTTATTTACCATGAGAGAGGTCGGGGGGCGGGGGGCAGGACCTATTTCGGGACGTTGAAAACTGGTGTTTTTAAGCTCGGATTTGATGATTGATCCTCTTAGGATCTGGGAATTCTTGTTTTGAATTTCGGGATTTAAATTTTTTTTAATTCTGGACCTCAGGATTTCATGTTTTTAAGACAGGGATTTCAGGATCAGGACCGACAGGACTTCAATCTTATTCATGAAACCAGGTCAATATGTTTTAAGCTTCTTTTTGCTTCTCATCCAATATTTTTTATATACTGACTTACTGGGGTTAAACGAGGATTCTCATATGTATTATTAAAGATATGTACTGAGAATGTGTCTGTATTTGCTATAACCAACCTTGGTTTCTGTTATTTTACAATAAGAATATCATTTTCTTTTTTTTTTGTTTTGGGGGGGGGGGGGGGTTCTGTTGGTCAATGAGATAAACCAAAACACTAACAACCTTGTTTTCAAACTTCCAGTAGGTAACATACTTTCTATAATATGGGACAACATCCCTAATGCACCTCGAAATGAGGAACTCAAAAGTCATGTGTAAGGAAAAAATCTCTGTGTAGTGATATTGGACATGTTTCTATTTTTTACAAATGACTGACCTTAACCATTTGTGGTGATTAGGAAAGTAGAGGAACATAGAAAAAATGTGTAAAAACTATGGAGCTATTAAATGTGTTCAAAGTATTAAATTTTCAAAGAACTTATTGTGTTAAAAAGGGGATATTTTCCACAAGGAGCCGCATCACGAAAGGATGTTCGGGGTATGCTAATTTACGGAAAAAGCAATCTCACTTTATACCCTGAAAATTTAACCACATATGTGAAAATGTCACAGCTTCGAAACGAGCTATCATACATATCAAAGTTTACGATATGGACTGAGCAACAGGAAACACTGTTACCATTACCGCCTATGTAAAAACAATTAAAGATATTGACCCAAATTGTATCAATAAACCAATTTTTTGAGACGTTTCGGCCATTGGCCTTCTTCAGTTTTTTATTTTTCCTCACAACTATACATGGCTGACATTACATTTGTATTTCATTTTTTAATCATTGAAATAAAGAACTGAAGAAGGACAATGGCCGAAACGTCTCAAAAATTCGGTTTATTGATACAATTATAAAATATTTACAATCAAAAAGGAATTGAATATGTTTATCAAAAATATCTCTTATACAAATGTTATATATCTTTGTCATGTTTGTTAGATAAATCAATATGGAAAGGATAAAATATTACAAAATGCTTTTAACCACTTCAATTTGACTATAAAAATATACCTTCACTTGTATCAGGTTGTTCTAAGTTTTCAAACACACTTGTTTTGACATAATGTCCTGTTGCTATGGCATCAGCTCCAATGTTATCTATAGCATGGTCAAAGAAGTGTTTAAACTTTATGTGCTGGTTGCAGAGTACATCTGGATTGGGTGTGTAACCATTCTCATAACCTTTTATCAAAGTACTGAAAAAACAAGAACAAGATAAATTACATGTAAATGGTATAACTGAAATCTACCAGATATTTTGAGAAATGATCAGATTTCATGTATGGACACTTGTATAGTTTCATAGACAATAACTGTTTAGTGTCTTTAAATATCAGCTGTATTTGTACGAGGCTTGGAAACAAGGTGTATGCGAGCTTTTAGCGAGCTACTACACCTGTTTCGAGCCAAGTACAAATACAGCTGATATTTAAAGACACTAAACAGTTATTGTCTTTATCCTGCAATTAATTTGCTATATTGTTTGTGTTTTGAAAGACACAAAAACTAACATATTTAGTATTTATTTTTTCGATTTTTAATCCCTTGAAGCCCGCGTAGTAATATCAAAATCACACATTACGCTGAAGATGGATTCGCAAAAAAAGAATCTCGAATGGTCAACAATAACACATCGCCCAAGGTGAATAATTATCTAAAACATAACAACTAATTTCAACAGTAAAAACAAATAAAAAAACATTGTGAAATTTGAAACAGAAGTGTACGAGTTGTCCTACGCTTCAGACTTGAAATTCACTAAACATGCATGCTGAAATTGACATGGTTGATTTTGTAACACAATCATACACATTCAAGTTTTGAAATCAACAATTGTCATCGTCATTGGAATGCAACTGGAATACACATTCTGAGGTCACACAGGTTCAAACAACACTCAGTCCGGCAGTGGGCGGAGCTTTAAAGCGACATCTGTATAGTATGCAGATACAGCATAGCAATATCTGTAGGGCTGTATCTGTATAGTAGAACACCCAATTGCAGGATAAATCTAAATAATCATAATCATAGTCATAAAAAAAATCCAACATTTTTTGCATAACAACTGACATTGTCAAATCCATTTAAGCATAATGTATAAAAAAAGAAAATTTAGCATGATTGCACATGAGATAACTCCCCACAAGGGACCAAATGACTCAGACATTAAACAACTAACTATATGATGTGTCTATTTTCTATTACCATGAACACTGATTTCAATAACAACAGATTTTTTTTTTAATTTACAAGAAAATGTATAGTTATCATAAACTGTTTTTACATTTTATTGAACTCAGAACTCTGTAAAGTTTAGAGAGTTTAAATTTATTTATTCTATTACTGCCTTTGGCATGCTTGGTAAAATATATTCATAAAATTGTAAAAGTGTTTTGTTGTTTTTTATGGACTTGTTTGTATTTTACTGTTTATCATTTTATTATCCATAATTTTCTATATTTAATGTTGTGTACATTCTATTATTTTGTGTAGGTTATTACTTGTACAAAATCTTTGTACAAGTATAATTGTACAAGGAATTACCTGTACAATCTTCTTATTTGGCCAGATAAATTGATATATATATATATATATATAGGAAAGGTAACACACAGCCACTGAAAGCTTTATTATAGTGAAGCCCAGGTGGTCGTGTGGTCTAGCGGGACGGCTACAGTGCAAGTGATTTAGTGTCACGATATCTCAGTAGAATGGGTTCAAATCCCGGCGAGGGAAGAACAAAAATTTGCAAGAGCAAATTTACAGATATAACATTGTTGGGTTGATGTTTAGACGAGTTATATATAGTCATATCATCGTGGCCACAAGTTTATTTTTTTCTGTTTAGTATTAAATTTATATTAAGATCCATTTTGTTACATCTTGTGATAAATTTTTTTTTGGCAATCGCCAATGGCAGTCAGCAGGGTTAAAGAACATCGGTTGTTCGACCTGTTAGTCAAATGCGTTTTGTTAATAAAATTGAGAAAGGAAATGGTGAATATGTCAAAGCGACAACCACCCGACCATAGAGCAAACAACAGCCGAAGGCAACCAATGGGTCTTCAATGTAGCGAGAATTCCCGCACCCGTAGGTGTCCTTCAGCTGGCCCCTAAAATATGCATAATAGTACAGTGATAATGGACGTCATACTAAACTCCGAATTATACACAAGAAACTAAAAATTAAAATCATACAAGACTAACAAAGGCCAGAGGCTCCTGACTTGGGACAGGCGCAAAATTGCGGCGGGGTTAAACATGTTTATGAGATCTCAACCCTCCCCCTATACCTCTAGCCAATGTAGAAAAGTAAAAGAATAACAATACGCACATTAAAATTCAGTTCAAGAGAAGTCCGAGTCTGATGTCAAAAGATGTAACAAAAGAAAATAAATAAAATGACAATAATACATAAATAACAACAGACTACTAGCAGTTAACTGACATGCCAGCTCCAGACCTTAATTAAACTGATTGAAAGATTATGTCTTCATCATATGAATATCAGGTACAAATATATACTTTTGCACTTTTTTGGTCTTTTGGAAAATGTTGTTTGTGCTGTTTTTAGACCCTTCTACAACGAAATTTGTTTTACATCCACACCTATAAAAATTGCCATTTTTATCCAATGCAATCGTAGGTTTGAACGTAGTTTTCAATTTAGACTCGTTTATATTTTTTCGTTTGGGCTTGTATTATATTTTCCCTCCGGTTTATATGATCCGTTCATCCTATATTGACTCTTAAAATTCAAGAGTCTATCTAAAAATGAGGGTACTTATTCTAAAAATGAGGGTACTTTTTATATGGCCTTCCAAATACCGTTTCGATCCCTAACATCACTGAAAAGACATTTATTGTTGAAATCCGGATCTGGTGTACTAAGAAAATATTGACACCGTATGTTTGTGGCATAACATCGTGGCCACAAGTTAATTTTTTTCTGTTTAGTATTAAATTTATATTAAGATCCATTTTGTTACATCTTGTGATCAATTTTATTTGGCAATCACTAATGGCAGTCAGCAGGGTTAAAGAACATTAGTTGTTCGACCTGTTAGTCAAATGCGTTTTGTTAAAATATACTTTTGCACTTTTTTGGTCTTTTGGAAAATGTTGTTTGTGCTGTTTTTAGACCCTTCTACAACGAAATTTGTTTTACATGCACACGTATGAAAATTGCGGTTTTTATCCAACGCAATCGTAGGTTTGAACGTAGTTTTCAATTTAGACTCGTTTATATATAAATGTTCTATGTTATATATTCTACTGAAAGTTAAAGAGAGCCTTGGTGTGCAAAGGAAAACAGGCATTCCATAATGACCAAAATATCAAAAATAGCTTTTAATATAAAATACACATGACTTTTTCATCAATTTGCACCAACCATGATGAATAATGAACTTCAAGCACAAAAGAATGTGAAATAAAAATTGCAAACAATTTGCACATCAAAAATAACTCTTTACCATCCCTTCTATCTTATTGTATGCTAATTCTAATTGACATTTTATCTCTCAAGTACCTAAAAACTTCATTCCAATATTCTTTAACAAAGTTAACATCCTGTAATGGTATCTGCAGACGGTCACAGACATATTGTGCATCTTCTCTATCAGCATCAGAGGAACACTTCCCCTTTTCATCGGCAATGTCCCAATTCTTCATAAATAACCCAATCACCTCATGTCCTGCAATTTAATAAAAGCATGTAAATAATAATTAAATTACTAAGAAAGAAAAAAAGAAATATCTGTTTAACTGAAATAATGTTATTCCCCATATACCTCCACACAAAAGAGTACATGGTACAATGCAATGGATTTTGTCTATCTGTACCTTCTCTTGTACATGTCCATCTTTTATGGTCTATCCAAATTTTTGGCTTCTTAATACTCTGTTTGTGTATTTAGAAATGAAGGCGATTAGGTGTCACGATATCTCAGTAGCATGGGTTCGAATCCTGGCGAGGGAAGAACAAAAATTTGTGAAAGCAAATTTAAAGATCTAACATTGTTGGGTTGATGCTTAGACGAGTTGTATAGAAATGAATTGATATATACATGTATACAGTATAATGTACTTTATTACTTGTTTATTACACATGTAATATGTTGAGTAACATTACTCAAACTGGGGACTCAGGTGATTTTCAGATATATGGCATACAGTCATTTTCTTTCATAAAATAACAACTTTTTTTTTTACGTAGTTCATTTTTGTATTATTTTTTTTGCAATATACATATTTTTTTATTTTCATATCATTCTCAAATCTCATCTACAAATAAAGATGTACAAAATAATAACTTTGTAATAACTCATAAATATATGGTTAACCATAACTCTTACAAATTATAGAATACTAGGTTGATAATACAGTATTTATATAATACATCTTCTTTGAGCTCTATTTCTTAAATATATTATCAATATTTTACCATTTTTCTTTTATTCTTCAAAACATTACGTTGACTTCTTCTTATACATTTAGATCATTATAATAAATTTGTCTCATCTTTCTCAGTTTTAGTATTATAAACTAGAGGCTCACTTGAGGCTCTCAAGAGCCTGTGTCGCTCACCTGTATTTACTGATGCTTTGGAAATCATGTTAAAAACTACAATAAAGTAGTAGCTTGCATCAAATATTTCGATACTGATAAAAACAATTAAGGTAATTTCTATGTCCGATGTGTATAGGTTTAGCCCATTTGTATAGGCTCTACCATGAACCTCCCTTTTTCATTGATAAACAAGCAAACTACTGGCAATGGGATTTTTCAGAGGGAGGAGTTTGATCAGCCAACATGAACGCCACGGTTGTTGTATCTAGGTCAAATATGTCAATTTCCAAATGCAACACATTACAGTCAATAATAAATGAATTGGTAACAACATGTGCATCATTTAAGAGTTTAGAAGTGTTTTAAATTAAGGAAATATATTAAATGCATGATAATTTGATTAAATTCATTATTCTGCAGTAGTCAATATACACATGTGCAAACAAATCTTATTTGATTTAGAGCATGGGTTTATTTACAAAGCGAAATAAGCACGTCATATTAGAATTTTAGCCATTTTGGCCATGTTGCAGGCAAGGTCATCAGACACATTTATTAAACAAGAAACTCTAGTGATGATTGTGGCCAAGTTTGGTTAAATTTGTCTCAGTAGTTTCAGAAAAAGAAATTTTTACAAAAGATAACAAAAATTTACGAAAAATTGTTAAAAATTGACTATTAAGGGCAATAACTCCTTACAGGTTGCACTTTGTAAATACAGCTGTTTCTGACAACACGCCTCTTTTGGGGAGAAATAGAATATTCATAGAAAATTAATTTTGTTTACATACTGGTTCCCAGTTATGCTCTCTGTGTTCCATATCGCAGAGACAGAACTGGGGAATGTTACCAGTAAATAAACACATGCATATTGTTTACATTGAAATCTGTGGTAACCTTTCATTCGAGGTAGGGGTAGTTAAGAAAATTAGTGTAAGTTTCAACTCTGAGAAGTTCGGGGCATATAAACGTTGAAAATATGCCGCACAGCCCTATATTTTGACCTTTGAAAAAAATTGTGGTGCAAATGAACTTTCAATTCTAGGATAAGATTTTTTTCAAAACTTCATAGTAAAAGTGGTACAGTTTTAGCTGTAAAAGGAGTTCCTATGGGAAATTGCATTGTCAATATTTACAGAAATGCAACCTATATAGGGTGAAAAAGGGGAACATTCAGAATTTAACCAAATTTGCTTTATTTCACAGATTTTAAAGAAATTAACTCAAATATGAAGTTTTATAAATATTTAATGAAGATTGATAGAATCCTGGGCCTTAGATATGATGACTCAGCATAAATTCACAGTTTACAGTATGCATAGTTTACTTAAAGTCCTGGATACAAAATTAATTCATAACATTTGCATATTTGTAAGTTAAATTGTTAAAAAGTGCTTATATTTACTCTTCGCAGTCATTGAAACTCATAGATCCTTCCTGAATATTATTTATGGAGTATTTGTGTCCTTTTGATAACCCAAAATTAAGCCGCAACACCTAATTCTTCTTTTTTGTCACCACGGCATAACAAATACAAGCTAGAAAAACAAAAATATCTCAAGAAAACTTACAATAGTGTGTTCTATCCTGAATATGTACTAAATATTTCAAATTGCTAGAAACAGCAGATTGATTTAGGAAATTTGAGGCCCAAGGGGCAAAAAACATAGAAAATTGCCTACCCCCTGGGTCATAAAACAAATAATTTAACTTGTAAATGCTATGATTTTCTGATTTTAAAGTTCTTGATATAGAAACAATAACTATGTTTGGAAGTTATGCAAAAATCAGATGTTAGCAGTCATCTCTACAACATTTTAAGTGAATTTATATCTCAGACTGGTATCTGCATACATACAACTATTGCAAATATGGCTTTGTTTGAACACTTCTAGTATATATAGTAGCTAAATTGTGTCAGATATATGGTTACAGATGATACTGTTGTGACAAGAATTCTAAATTGACCATTTGAGGCAGAAAATGTGTTCTTTAATTGACAAATAGGCATACAGTAAGATGTGGACTGGAGACAGAGGCTGGATTGGATACTTTATATAATCTTGAATGTTGTGATGATTGACTGCTAAACATTACATTTATAATATTCTGATATGCTTTCAATATGTTATCAAAACAGTTTTTAACAGGTTTTAGGCATTTTTTATCAGAAAATATGTAAATAGGGTAAGCTGGCAATAATTAAAGTCTTGTTTTCAAATTCTTTAAAAAAATGCAACAGGGGAGGGGGTATAAAATGTATAGTAAAGAAAAACTTAGAGTATACACAGTGATTTCTTTAAGACTATAATTCTGATAAATGAGTCATAATGTGAGAAAAACTGATTTTAGAGAGTTTTCTATTTGAATAAATGTCTGTATAGGTTGCACTTTGTAAATACAGCTGTTTCTGACAACACGCCTCTTTTGGGGAGAAATAGAATATTCATAGAAAATTAATTTTGTTTACATACTGGTTCCCAGTTATGCTCTCTGTGTTCCATATCGCAGAGACAGAACTGGGGAATGTTACCAGTAAATAAACACGTGCATATTGTTTACATTGAAATCTGTGGTAACCTTTCATTCGAGGTAGGGGTAGTTAAGAAAATTAGTGTAAGTTTCAACTCTGAGAAGTTCGGGGCATATAAACGTTGAAAATATGCCGCACAGCCCTATATTTTGACCTTTGAAAAAAATTGTGGTGCAAATGAACTTTCAATTCTAGGATAAGATTTTTTTCAAAACTTCATAGTAAAAGTGGTACAGTTTTAGCTGTAAAAGGAGTTCCTATGGGAAATTGCATTGTCAATATTTACAGAAATGCAACCTACAGGGTCGCCTGACAATTTTGGTCATGTTCAACTTATTTGGTAGATTTTACTTTGCAGAACATTATTGCTGTTTACAGTTTATCTTTATCTATAATAATATTCAAGATAATAACCAAAAACTGCAAAATTTCCTGAAAATCACCAATTTAGGGGCAGCAACCCAACTACTGCTTGTCGGATTTGTCTGATGAATATTTTCATACCGTCAGATTTGCTCTAAATGCTTTAGTTTCAGAGATATAAGCCAAAAACTGAACTCCCTCCCCCCCCCCCTGTTCTATTTTTAGCCATGTTGGTTGGCAGGCAGGGTCATTGGACACATTTTTAAAACTAGATACTCTTAAGTGATGATCATGGCCAAGTTTGGTTAAATTTGGCCCAGTAGTTTCAGAGGAGAAGATTTTTGTAAAATTTAACAGACAACGACAATGACGAGAATGAGGACGGACAATGCTTAAGTTGTTAGTAGTTTTTGGAGGTCATCTTAATAGTAAATTAGATGGCCTCTACACTTAAATAAACACTCAATTCCTATATATATATATATAATTATCTAGTGTAGTGCATTGTTATCTGTTTATTACTTATTATAACGTTTGGATATGTGTTTTAGCATTCTATAAATCAACTATTGTAATATAAAAAATCCAACCAAATCGTTTTCTTCATAAATATTCTGAGAGACTAAGGCTACATCTTGCACAGACGTCAACCCTAGATATAAAAGGTAAAAGGTGACGTCATAACTCCCGCGGTATTTTCAAAATCCTCCAATCCCGTGGCTGCATTGGAAATCCGCAAATTATAATGCCATTTGCGGTCAAATAGTTTCATTGAGGTCCAATACATTGTAGTTCAACACTTGTAATTTGAAAAAATGGTCAAAATATTGTGTATTTATTGTATATGGGGACGAAGTCCCCAATAACAGTAGAAAATTCAATATAAAAAAAAAAAAAAAAAAAAAAAATCGGGAAAATTTTCCCGATATTTTCATTGTACTAATGAACTCAAAATCGTTCAATTATTTTTGTCACGTTTTTGAATTTCCGGATCTGCGCAGAAATCTACAATGTACTTCCTTTTTCCGGTCTCGTTTGTATGAAACTTTGAGTAAAATATATTTTTTTCAGTCTAGTATAAAATAGGAAGGAACACAATTCCAATTTCATTTCTAATAATTCCTTGATATGAAAAAAAAAGTTACCTGATGATAGCGTTTCTTTGTCTACATTGCATATGACGTCATAACTTAAATAACGTCACAACTAAAATCCCTAACAACAGAACCAAAATCGGAAACGTTACAGTATATCCGGTTTTTTTTGTTTTTTTAACAAATATTTAAGTTACAAAAAAATAATTCATACAGACTTCGTCCACATTTACAGGTAATGCCTGCCTCATATTATAGAAAATGATAATTGAGGTATAATAATGGATAATACTCTCATGGGAAACCTGTTGGGAGAAGAAAAAGGACCGAGACGGCTTTAATGAAAATGGGGCGATTTGTTAGAATGTTGGGTCGAATTGGTCGGGGGCAAGTTGTCATAGATTCTTAACTGGGCAAGCCAAAATAAGATGACACACCTCTTTTTTTAAGCATATATGCTGCTACTGAACTATCAACCCCTCCTGACATTCCACACACAATTTTTTTTAACCCTGTTCTCATCTTTGGCTAATTTTTGGCACGTTTGGTGATTAACATGTGTTTAACCTCACAGTCACATGGAAGGTGATTGTTTGACGTTTGATCGAAAATGGTACGATCAATTTCATTGGATACCTTATTTTCCAGCCTTGAAATTAGCCAGTCAAAATTGTTGTTTCAAAATGCTAACCTCTTGAACCTGGAAAAGTAAATAATGGATGTCCACGAAAACAACAGACCAAAACAAATGTGTTATGTGTGATTTTATGATCAAAGTTTAATGTTATTGACTATGACTTCGTCATCAACCGAAGCAGTTTCAAAAGAAGACATTCACGAATTATTAGAACATAGTGTCAAAAACACGCACAAAGTGAAAGATGGAGACATCAAGGTTTGAATCTTTTTCCAGGATGTTTACATTTTTGATATACAGGAAATATTATTTCATTTTGATTTCAAACAGGGATTTTTTTTCATTAAATGTGTAGTGTTCAATTATATTTGCAGAGTGCCATTCCTGATTATAATTTATTTAAGCCCCCAAACAAGCTTTATTTTACAAATCATGTGTCCAGGTTTCGCTTACAAGGATCTGCCAACTGACAATGCTCAGTTCTACTTTCTGTTTAATAGACCTTTTGGGATCCTCTGGTTTTGTTGTGAGCATTTGCAAAAATTTGTAGGCATGGATTTCATTTGTCGATGTAATTACTAGAACAGAAGTAACAGAGTGCTGTCAGATCATTGTACATGTACATTGTACTTGTACATGTACATCTTGTATGAATGCTGACTTATTTGGTCAAGTTTATAATAATGTTGACCAAATCATAATAACAAGGTTGTCACAACATTGGAAATTGCAGATGATCTATAATGTATGCAGGAATTCATCAAATTTTCAAAAGTTTCTTATTCTTCAAAAGTTATTTTTTAGTTGAATTTTTTTGTCTAAAAAATAAAAATACCATTTTACACACACGTCTACAAATGTACATTGATGACATTATACGAATTTTGTACATGTATTCTGTTCCACATTTAATGTGTATTACATGTTTTCATTTTTATCCGGAACAAATTGAACTGGACCGTTTCCTTAAATCACCGCATTTATCGACCACCTTTAATTTATGTGACACCGTCCGCTTCAATATTTCAACGCATGGAAAATGGACGACTTTTCTACTTTCTGAGGAAATCGAGACATACCACTGTCAAGTACGTTTGATTCATTCATAAACTGTGATAAATTATTCTGTTTAACTCCGATATTTTTAGATAAGTGATTTATAAATACATACGAACTGTAAGTTATTTATTTCCGAGAAATGAACTGTAAATTCTACTTTCGTTTTTGACACGATTAATAATCTTGTATTTAACTTTCATATTTAATTCGTACACATTGTAAAATATTGTATTTTTATTTCTTTCAGTTTACCAATCTACTGACTACTTGTAACCTTTCTGGTGGAATATATTAATTACAATTTATCAAAACAAGTTGTGTTCGTTATATATTCATCGAGATTGCGATTGCAGTCACCTGGTTAAACTAGTTGAGTCCGGCTCAGCATAGTAAATTGACAACAACTTGTCTACACATCTCCTGAACAGGAAATACAACGGAGCATCGTTCGTAGCTGTTACCTTGACACTACGCAACACAGATTGTGCGTCCTAGGCAGCAAACCAACAACGTTGAACTAACATTGCCTACAAATAGTTGATTTACATCATGGATCTCAGTCACGAGGAACAACAAGAAGAAGTTCAGCCCCCCGAGGGAGATGTCACTGAAGAACCAGAAGGAAATCCGTCTAAAACAACAAATTTAGATGAAAGCGCCGAGACTAGGCGAGTGCGTGAACTTACCGAAAGGGGACAGGGAGCCTTTATAGAAAAACGCGACAAGTTCTATAACAACTTAGAGGCCCTATGGTCAAACCTAGAATCTAGATTATTAGAAACAACCAAGCCTCCTAACGACCTCCAGCAATTGTTAACAGCACAAGATAAAATTGTACAAGCCTGTACTAATTATCGCAGGCTCACAGACGAGTACTTGCAATTTCTCAAAAGTACAAAAACATTAGACAGCCTTCAAGACATTGATACCTGCAAATTATCAACGGATATCCGAATGTCAAAAGTTGACCTGGCAATTGAAACTTTGCACGAACATCGCCTTACCTTGACAAAGGCTAAATCAACAAAAACGAGGACATCTAAGGGCAAGAAAAGCTCGCACAGTGGGAGCTCACACGCCTCCGACATGTCGAGCCTAGCTAGGAGAAAGCGTGCCAAGGCAGAGTCCGCTAGATCAAAGATAGCCTTTGCCGAGCAAGAAGCTGCCCTCCTTAAGCAGGAGGCCGTTTTACAGGAAGAGACCCTATATAGACAAACAGAAATCAAGGCCGAAATGGAACAAGAAGCTATCCGTGCAAAACAAGAGGCCGCACATAGAAAAGCTGAAGCGGAACAAGAGGCCACACGTAGAAGAGCTCAAATGGAACTTGAGGCTGCTCACTTGAAAGCTCGAATTGAACAGGAGGAAGAGCACATAAAAGCTAAAAAAGAACAGGAGGCCGTTCGCATGAAAACTCAAATGGAACAGGAAGCCGCACGTGCGGTCCGAGAAAAAGCCGAACTTAAGGCCGCTATGAACATTCTCGAAGCAAAAAGAGAAGCTGCAGCCGCAGAAGCCGAGGCTCGTATCTTGGAAGACGACGGCAGCCAAGCAGTTAGCGATCTCCCTGACGAAACGGAAGACCCGCTCCAGCGCGTGCAAGATTTCGTCAATAAACTTCCTGTATCAACTGTTGTAAAGGAAGTAACAGAACCTCAAAGGAAAAAACAAATTCCTGTTAAGATCGAGCTGAGTCACGACGCACCAGCGTTCGTGCCATCCGTGGCACCGAACTTGCTGTCACAGACATCTGCTGTCTTGCCTTCAAATAATAAGTCACCGGAAGTTACCTTTATCCCAGATCTGGGATTAGTAACCGGCATACAAAAACTAGGCCTTTTAGATGAGAGCCCTACTGAACATCAAAAACAGGGTGTTAAAGAAGCGATCCCTGTCTTACGCACAAAACAAGACTTTATAGAAGAGATCCCTGTTGCACACCAGCAACAAATCAACCTCACATCGGAGATAACTAGATTCCTCTTACGTAAGGACCTGCTTTTCTCCCGGTTAACAAGCTTTAACGATCGGGCAGAATCCTTCCATACTTGGAAAGCAAGCTTCAAGAATGTGACTGATGAGTTACAAGTCTCTGACTCGGAACAGATCGATTTACTGATCAAGTGGCTCGGTCCAGAGTCTGCTAAACACGCAATTAGCATAAGAGCGTCGAACGCCAATAATCCTAACATAGGTATACAGAGATTATGGAAGAGGCTTGACGAGCGGTATGGTGCTCCAGAAATGTTGGAAGCCTCTCTCATGAGTAAACTTGCCAAATTCCCAACCTTGACGAATAAGGACAATGCACGTCTCTACGAACTGTCTGACATTCTATCAGAAATAGAATATCACAAGGAAAATCCCAAGCTGGGATGTTTGCTAGCATATTTTGACTCCTCGTCCGGGATAAATCCTATTGTTGAAAAATTACCGTACGGACTCCAAGAAAAGTGGACCACAAGGGCTACAAGATACAAGTCCAAATATGAAGTTGCCTTTCCACCTTTTCACAGAATTCTCTGCCTTCGTCAGAGAGATAAGCAAAACAAAGAACGATCCTGGGTTCATCTTTGGGTCAAAAGCCACACCAAATACAAAAGGTGCTGCGCCAAGGTTCACGTCTTACCCCAAGACTAAAGTTGGCACTCATAAAACAGCGGTTGAGCAGCAATCTGGAGACGCCAGCAAACAAGGTCTTTGTATTCTGCACAATACAAAGCATTCCTTAAATGAATGTCGAGCGTTCCGAGCAAAATCAATAGAGGAACGCAAAGGTCTTTTGAAAGAAAACAATGTCTGTTACAAGTGTTGTGATTCTACCAAACACAGAAGTCGTGAATGCAATGCACGCATAAGTTGTAAAGAATGTGGAAGTAAACAACACACTACCGCACTTCACATCACTAGACCACAGCAACCTGCAAGTTCTCAGTCTAGCTCGCCTAAGCAAGCCTACGGCGGGGAGCCTATAGAATCGGCTGAAACTAAGGCAACCTCAGTTAACTCTACCTGTACTGAGATCTGCAAAGATACATATGGCGGGAAATCTTGTGCTAAAATACTTCCTGTGAATGTTTATCAAAAAGATAACCAATACAAAGTTATTCGCATGTACGCCATCATTGATGACCAAAGCAATCGGTCGCTAGCATCGCCCGAATTCTTTAATCTTTTCGACGTCAAAGATAAACCGGAGAACTATACTTTATCAACATGCTCCGGCAAAGTAGTCACTTCCGGCAAAAGAGGAAGAGGTTTCGTCATGGTATCAATCAATGGTGATGACAAGTTTGACCTTCCTGTACTGATTGAATGTGATCATATTCCCAATAATAGGGACGAAATACCTACTCCTGAAGTAACAATGCATCACCCTCATTTAAAAGAACTTAGGGGTAGCATTCCACCAATAGATGAAAATTGCCAAATTCTTCTCTTAATTGGCAGAGACCTTATAGAAGCACACCATGTGCTTGACCAGCGTATAGGACCATCCAGAACTCCATATGCACAACAATTGAAACTGGGTTGGGTAGTGATAGGAGAGACTTGCATTAACAAGCAGCATGTGCCTCTCGAGTTAAATGTCAAAATAACCAACATTTTACCTACAGGACAACCTTCAACGTTTCAACCATGTACAAGCAAATTTGACATTCGGGAAAACTACACAGACCCCGTTAAGAAAGATTTACAATCTCCACTCTTTGAAAAAACAAAGGACGATGATAAGCCTGGAATGTCATATGAAGACAAAATGTTCATGAAGCAGATGGACAACGAATTTGTGAGAGACTCTGAAGGAAGTTGGGTAGCACCGTTACCGTTCCGAGTGCCAAGACAGCCGTTGCCAAGCAACAGACAAAAAGCTCTACATCGTGCGAATATGTTAGACACCAGTCTGAATAGAAACCCAGTTAAGCGGGAACATTTTCTTACATTTATGAGTAAGATCCTAGACAACAATCATGCAGAGCTTGCTCCACCATTGCACGAACATGAGGAGTGCTGGTATTTGCCATTGTTTGGTGTTTATCATCCGAAGAAACCTGATCAGATAAGAGGTGTGTTTGATTCTTCAGCCAAATGTAACGGAGTTTCACTTAACAGCGTCCTGCTTACAGGTCCAGACTTGACCAATGATCTTTTGGGAGTACTGCTGCGTTTCAGGAAAGAAATGGTCGCTGTAACTGCAGACGTTCAACACATGTTTCACTGCTTTGTAGTGAGGAAAGACCACCGAAATTATCTGAGATTTTTGTGGCATAAAAACAACGACCTACAAGAGAACCTTGTCGAATACCGCATGAGAGTTCATGTTTTTGGAAATAGTCCGTCACCTGCCGTTGCTACACTTGGACTCAGAAAAGCAGCTCAAGCATCAGAACAAGAGTTTGGCAGTCACGTGACTAGCTTTGTCACAAGAGACTTCTATGTCGACGACGGTCTTACATCATGTCCTTCTAAAGAGGAAGCTGTTAAGCTCATGAAGGACACACAGCAAGCATTAGCAAAATATGGAAACTTACGTCTTCACAAGTTTGCCTCTAATTGTGCGGAAGTTATGTCTGCATTTCATGCCAGTGATTTGGCTTCAAATCTTAAAGATCTAGATTTAGAATGCGACAGCAAACCCCTACAACGTAGTCTTGGTCTCAGCTGGGACGTAAACACTGATAACTTCTTATTTCAATTATCATCAGAAAACAAACCGATCACTCGGAGAGGAATTTTATCAACGATAAACAGTCTCTACGATCCTCTGGGATTTTTGGCTCCGGTGATTATACAAGGGAAACTCCTATTAAGGAAAATAGTATCAGAAACCGTCGATTGGGACCAACCTCTCACTGATGAGACAGCAGATGAGTGGAAATCTTGGAGAGATACTCTAATTGCTATCGAAACACTGCGCATTCCACGTACCTACGTGCCGTATCTCAGCAAAACCGCCACAAAGGAGTTACATGTCTTCTCTGATGCATCAGAAAAAGCCATAGCAGCTGTTGCATATCTACGCACGACCGATAGTAGTGGTGAACCAAACATAGGATTCATTCTTGGGAAAGCTAAAGTGGCACCAACAAGTGGTCATACTATCCCACGCCTTGAACTATCTGCTGCAGTATTAGCAGTCGAGATAACACAGACCATCATGGATAATTTAGATTTACACATAGACACCGTAAAATTCTACACAGACAGTAAAGTAGTCCTAGGCTACATCAGTAACGAGACAAGAAGGTTCTTCATATATGTCGCCAATCGAGTAGAGAAAATAAGAAAATTTAGCTCTCCAAATCAATGGAATTATGTACCAACTAGCCGTAATCCCGCAGATTCGGGAACGAGGTCCGTACCTGCTCACGAAATTCATAGCAGTGAATGGTTATTAGGACCAAAACAACTTCTTTTCTCAGAACAGAAGAATTCTGAGAACATATATCAGCTAATAGACCCAGAAGAAGATGGAGAAATACGTGCAATTGTTAATGTTGCAAAAACCTTTGCCACACCTGAGCGTAAAGGTATAGGAACTGATAGATTCAACAGATTCTCCAACTGGACATCACTTGTGCGAGCGATAGCCTTTTTAGAACGTTTCTCTCGTTTACACGGGTCAAAACAGGCAGCACCAGTGACTTCTCCGGAAGGCTTTTTGAATGCCGAAAATTTCATCTTAATATCCGCTCAATATGAAGTTTATGGAGATGAAATAGATTGCATTAAACGTCAGGAACAAATTCATAAGCGGAGCCCGATAGCTAACCTTAATCCGTTTTTGGACGAACGAGGACTGTTACGAGTAGGAGGCCGTATTGCCAAATCTGACTTAAACCTCCGTGAAAAGAAACCATTAATCGTCCCTGGACGCCATCATATAGCGATATTATTAGTCCGACACTACCATGAAAAGATAAAACATCAAGGTCGCCACTTCACAGATGGAGCGATTCGTTCCGCAGGATTCTGGATCGTCGGAGCTAAACGCTTGATCTCTTCTCTCATTCACAAATGTGTGACTTGCCGCAAACTAAGAGGAAAAACTGAGTGTCAAATCATGTCTGATTTGCCAGAGGACCGTCTTGAACCGTCACCTCCGTTTACCAACGTTGGAATAGACACATTTGGACCTTGGACAATTGTTTCACGTAAAACACGTGGTGGATACGCAAACTCAAAACGTTGGGCAATTCTTTTCACATGCTTAGTGACTAGAGCTGTTCACATCGAACTAATCGAGGAAATGAGCTCTTCAGCCTTCATAAACGCCGTCAGAAGATTCGCCGCTATCAGAGGTCAAGTTAAGATTTTCCGATCCGACCGTGGAACAAACTTTATTGGCGCAATCGACGATCTAAAGATTGACTCAATCAACGTCGAAGATGGACCCTTCAAGAACTTTCTGTACAATTCTGGTACAACTTGGATCTTCAATCCGCCACATTCATCCCACATGGGTGGAGCCTGGGAAAGAATGATTGGTATCGCAAGGAGAATACTTGATTCTATGCTTATCAACGCAGCTGGAAGGAGTCTTACGCATGACGTTCTAAATACATTCATGGCAGAAGTTTCAGCAATAATCAATTCAAGACCTCTGGTACCAGTATCAACAGATCCAGAGAATCCGCTAATCTTAACACCAGCTATGTTATTGACACAAAAGACCGATTACATCTTCACTTCAGATCAGCTTGGAGAATTCGACAAACGGGATCTATGTCTAGCCGAATGGAGACGTGTACAGGCTCTGCCCAGTGTTTTCTGGTCCCGTTGGAGGAAAGAGTACCTGCCGTTACTACAACCACGACGAAAATGGACCGAAGATCGCCGTGATCTTATCAAGGGAGACGTTATTCTCCTAAAGGACAAAAACCTTTGCCGTACTCAATGGCCAATAGGAGTTATACTAAAATCGTTTAAAGGTTCCGATGAACATGTCCGGAAAGCAGAAGTACGAATAATCGTAAATGGAAAAGCATCCGTCTACACACGACCGATTGTGGACATGATTCTTCTCATCGAGAATGACTGTGTATAATTAATTTATAGTGATACTTTGGACTCATATAATCAGATATTCAAGTGTGTGATATATTTGAAATAGTGATATCCGTTAGACATCAGACGGGGAGTATTCTGTTCCACATTTAATGTGTATTACATGTTTTCATTTTTATCCGGAACAAATTGAACTGGACCGTTTCCTTAAATCACCGCATTTATCGACCACCTTTAATTTATGTGACACCGTCCGCTTCAATATTTCAACGCATGGAAAATGGACGACTTTTCTACTTTCTGAGGAAATCGAGACATACCACTGTCAAGTACGTTTGATTCATTCATAAACTGTGATAAATTATTCTGTTTAACTCCGATATTTTTAGATAAGTGATTTATAAATACATACGAACTGTAAGTTATTTATTTCCGAGAAATGAACTGTAAATTCTACTTTCGTTTTTGACACGATTAATAATCTTGTATTTAACTTTCATATTTAATTCGTACACATTGTAAAATATTGTATTTTTATTTCTTTCAGTTTACCAATCTACTGACTACTTGTAACCTTTCTGGTGGAATATATTAATTACAATTTATCAAAACAAGTTGTGTTCGTTATATATTCATCGAGATTGCGATTGCAGTCACCTGGTTAAACTAGTTGAGTCCGGCTCAGCATAACATGTATGTATCGAAGATTATTGCAAAAGTTGCGTATTAAACATGATATTTTTGACAATGTTCAATGGCAACAATTATTTGACATGTGGTATAAATTTTGGTTTCTACCATGCAAAATGTTCTTTGTACATTTACAAATGTAGTGCCTTACTGAATATGCTATTATTTCCCGACTATAAGTCGAACAAAAATCTATGGTCATTCAATGTCATTGGATATGAAACATTACCAAAAAACTATCCCAAAAGCTGTGTGTGTTGAATGATCCTCCATCCATTATTTCTCTAAATTACTTCAATCAATCACTCGTTAAAACGTTTTATTCTTTTTCTGTAGGGAGATTTCATCATGGAAAAATGTCTGTTGTTGTTTTCGAAAGATTACAAATATTCTGTAAGTATTCTATGGACTCATGGTTAGAACAACATGAGAAATGTCTGTTGTTTCCAAAAGATAACACACATTCTGTAAGTAATGTACATGTATTCTATTATAAACTCATGTCATGGTTAGAACAACACTAGAAATGTCTGTTGTTGATTCTAAGAGATAAAATATATTCTACAAGTACAAATGTATTCTATTACAAAATGAATTATAAACTCATGGATAGAACAACATGAGAAATGTCTGTTGTTGTTTTTAAAAGATAACACATATTCAGTAAGTATAAATGTGTTCTATTATAAATTCATGGTAAGAACAACACCAGAAATGTCTGATGTTGTTTTCAAAAGATTACATACATGTATATATATATATTGCAAGTATTCTATTATAAATGCATGTCATGGTTAGAACAACACCAGAAATGTCTGTTGTTGTTTTCAAAAGATAACACATATTCAAGTATTCTATTATAAACACATGTCATGGTTAGAACAACACCAGAAATGTCAGTTGTTAACTTGTTGTTTTCAAAAGATAACACATATTCAAGTATTCTATTATAAACATATTCATGGTTAGAACAACACCAGAAATGTCTGCTGTTAACTTGTTGTTTTCAAAAGATAACACATATTCTGCAAGTATTCTATTATAAACATATTCGTGGTTAAAACAACACAAGAAATGTCTGTTGTTGTTTTCCACATATTACACTTATTCATGTTATTCTGTAAGTACATGTATTATATAAATTCTTGGTTAGAAAATGTAGAACAACACCAGAAATGACTCTTGTTGTTTTTCAAAAGTTTACACCTTATCTGAAACAATATTGTAACATCACAAAATAGAAAGACACAGGAAGTCTGTCATTGCACTTGCTATAGTGGTACACATTTTCTCTAGAAATAGGCTGAATGTCATCAATTTTTCACTTTAAAGAAAAGATCTAGTTTATACAGTAACAAGAAATTTTCTTTAACCAATTGGTAAACTAGTATGAAGTATGCTTACACCTACATGTACTTGAATTTTAATTCTATCTATGTTTCAGGTGATAACTAATTTCAACGGAGAACTCTGTGGACATTATCCTTCCAAAATTATATTATTAGAATACCAATTAACTGAAGGTGACCAGAAAAAAGATAATTTTCATGGGTAAGAATCTTGAATATGCAGACAACATATACAAACAGGTTAAAACATCATATATGCTCACAGTTGCAACACAGCAGTTTTTAATATAAAGTTACAGTCAGTTAGTCTAAAAATAAAGAGTTTGTATTTGGGGTTTTTCAGCTTTAGAAATTGATAACTGTTTAATGTTAACATTCTTGATTGATAGACCCAACTGGAATTGTGGCTACCTGCTTGTATACATACATATGCTGTGTTGAAAACCCATTGGTAGTCTTTGGCTGTTTTCTGCTCTTCAGTCGGGTCTTTGTCTCTTTGACACATTCCCAATTTCCATTCTCAATTTTATGTAAACATGAATATGGATTTATCCTAATCTATCTATTTATATCTGGTGAAGTTCTGTGTTGTAAGTATATTATCTCAGATACAGATAAAAATGTGATAGGACAATAATATTTTGAAACACTAATTTATGTTTTATCAATCGACCAGTATTTGCCAGTATTTCCCGGAATTAACTGCTGGCATGGTCAGTACTAGTTTTGACCACTTTTTTGTCAACCTTGGTTAGGAATCAATCAATAACACTTTGGTTAATATCTGCATCTTTTTCTTAGAAATCTTACTACATGTATGGAAAACATCTCTGAGGGATTTTCTAGAAATAACTGTTTGGGGGAGGGGAGAGGGTTTGAAGGCATGTTATATGTCTTAAATAAGTTGAATTATAACCAACATGAACATCATGAGCATGAAAAATCAAATTTAAAAAAAAGTCCTGAAATGGAAACAACTCTGGTTAACCAAAAAGTCATCAAAAAATCATCATTCATTATTAAATGAATAATTGCTTGCTTCTATTCTTTTTGCATTGCTATTTTTTTCTCTTTTACAATATAACTCAAAATTGTGTTTAAAATTGATAAAAAAAAATCGTTGTTACCTGTAAGTTGTGTCATTTTCAGACATTTGATATAAAAAAAATATAATTATGTTTTGCAATTTATATTTTTCAGAGTTGAGAGTGTATATGATACCACTCAGATGAGAGAATTAATTAAACAAGCAAGATATGCTAGATGTAGATCTAGATTTGCTGTGCCTGTTATTATGTATGAAGGAAAGGTATGTCATCTAAGAACTTTAAAAAATGTCCAAATACATTTGTTTCTTAATATATACTTTATATCACTTTAATTTTGAATTGAAGTTACAATTAGGTCAGATAATTATCTTATATAATAAACTGCTTGAAATGTATTGATAAACATGATTATAGCCATTAAAAATAATTAATGATATTTATACATTTAAATCCTGCTAATTTGCTTCATGGTGGTTACCTGCAATTTCCTAGAATTTGAATACTATTAGTACAGGCTCAAGATAACACACAGAGAAATCAGCCATATTCATAAAAACAAATTTTGATTTATCAAGAATTTCTTAAGGTGGTACCTAACACTACAGGGAGATAACTCTGTAAAGTCAGGTAAACGTTTTAATTACACTGTGTTGTCAAAGAAATATTAAGCTTCTCAATGATCAAAATTGGTGTTTGTCAAACTGCTATTTAACCAGTGTAATTTTTCTGTCAAAACGGTTGGTTCAAAATTTTTGAAATTTTAATATTTTTGTTAAAGGGTAAAAGAAAATACTTTGACAAAATTTTATGAAAATTAAACGAGCCAAAATAATTTTAGTGAAAGTAAAGGTACCACCTTAAGATGATGATTAGGCTTGCAGATTCCATTTTAATTTTGCTCAATAGTGAATCAAGGTTCAAACAAAATGGCAAGGAACATTATTAAGATAAAAAAAAATGTATAGGCATTAGCAAATATATGTGATGACCTTAATGTACATCAATTTAGTTCCCTCTTATCTAAGCATTAAAGGATAGCACTTCATACAAAGTACCGTACTTTAAATAAGTTTGTTTGCGTTTTTTTCAGCATGTTTGTAGATCAGCTACATTGGCCAGTGGTGCAGAGATGTATGGTAGATCTGGTTTAGATTTCCTCTTCTCAGGTACGTGTATGTAAAAAGTAAAATCACAAAAATACTGAACTCCATCAAACAAATGGACGAACAACTGTCATAGTCCTGACTTGGTACAGGGCAGGGCTTCCAAAACAGTCATATATTCCGGTCATTTGTATAATGTCCGGTAAAAGTCCGGCTGGGCAAAGTATGAAACGGTCATATACTTTTTAGTTTTCAAGGCTTTTTCGGTCATTTTTACATAATTCACGATCTTTTTGACCCAACCTTTTGCCTTTAACATCAACACATTTCCTGTCATAAATGTGACATGATGATTAATTACTATCAAAACAACACCTACTTCAATACTTTCTAATTTTAATCAAGGCTAATTAGTAGTTGGACAGCTGAAATCTACCTGTTCAGGTGACAGGTGATCTATGTTCAGTACCGGACATCGTATAAATTGGTCGGTTTATTCACAATTATTTTCTTACATTTCAGCGGTTTGTATCTAATTGATTTAGTCCAAAAGATTAAAATTATTAGAAATTAGTTTATCAACATGATTTGATGAAAAATTTAAAAAGGTTTTAAATAAAAAATCGTCAGAACTACATCGTATGAACTGGAACACGTGTGCGCATGTGCACAGGTGGGAAATTTAATAATGCATCATACAGTTCTTTAAAAATGCTAAACTTATCATTGATACCTGTATCTAACATTCAATTCAAGTATTTTGTTGAAGAAATAACATGGAAAGAGCTTCTTCTCTCAGTCTTGCTTTGTAAAACGTACACGGATTTTACGTATCCGTTTATGGTCCATGTTTTACCATTGTCAAGTCAACATCCGGTTGAAAACGAAAGTAAAGTTTTTGACAATGTCATTTTGCATAAATTAAAAGTCTAAGGCAGATAGGAGCACGCTGATGTGCACACTTTGAATGATGCACTGCAAATTTAACAGTAACATCTGAACATCAAATTCATAACATATCAAAGTAAAGTTTAAAATCGTTTTTTATACGACCGCAAAAATTTTAATTTTTTGGTCGTATATTACTATCACGTTGGCGTCGTCGTCTGCGTCGTCGTCGTCGTCGTCCGAATACTTTTAGTTTTCGCACTCTAACTTTAGTAAAAGTGAATAGAAATCAATGAAATTTTAACACAAGGTTTATGACCACAAAAGGAAGGTTGGGATTGATTTTGGGAGTTTTGGTCCCAACATTTTAGGAATTAGGGGCCAAAAAGGGCCCAAATAAGCATTTTCTTGGTTTTCGCACTATAACTTTAGTTTAAGTGAAAAGAAATCTATGAAATTTTGAATTTTTGACACAAGGTTTATGACCACAAAAGGAAGGTTGGGATTGATTTTGGGAGTTTTGGTTCCAACAGTTTAGGAATTAAGGGCCAAAAAAGGGCCCAAATAAGCATTATTCTTGGTTTTCGCACAATAACTTTAGTATAAGTAAATAGAAATCAATGAAATTTTAACACAAGGTTTATGACCACAAAAGGAAGGTTGGGATTGATTTTTGGAGTTGAGGTCACAACAGTTTATGAATTAGGGGCCAAAAAGGGGCCCAAATAAGCATTATTTTTGGTTTTTGCACCATAACTTTAGTATAAGTAAATAGAAATCTATGAAATTTAAACACAAGGTTTATGACCATAAAAGGAAGGTTGGGTTTGATTTTGGGAGTTTTGGTCCTAACAGTTTAGGAATAAGGGGCCCAAAGGGTCCAAAATTGAACTTTGTGTGATTTCATCAAAAATTGAATAATTGGGGTTCTTTGATATGCCGAATCTAACTATGTATGTAGATTCTTAATTTTTGGTCCTGTTTTCAAATTGGTATACATTAAGGTCCAAAGGGTCCAAAATTAAACTTAGTTTGATTTTAACAAAAATTGAATCCTTGGGGTTCTTTGATATGCTGAATTTAAAAATGTACTTAGATTTTTAATTATTGGCCTAGTTTTCAAGTTGGTCCAAATGGGGGTCCAAAATTAAACTTTATTTGATTTCATCAAAAATTGAATAAATGGGTTCTTTGATATGCCAAATCTAACTGTGTATGTAGATTCTTAATTTTTGGTCCAGTTTTCAAATTAGTCTACATTAAGGTCCAAAGGGTCCAAAATTAAACTAAGTTTGATTTTAAACAAAAAATAAATTCTTGGGCTTATTTGATATGCGTTATCTAAATATGTACTTTGATTTTTGATTATGGGCCCAGTTTTCAAGTTGGTCCAAATCAGGATTCCATATCAAGTATTGTGCAATAGCAAGAAATTTTCAATTGCACAGTATTGCACAATAGCAAGAAATATCTAATTTCACCATATTGTGCAATAGCAATTAATTTTCAATTGGAGTTATCTTTCTTTGTATAGAATAGTAGTTGATAATATATGTTGGAAATTTGCCAGACATGACTATGATGTCATTTTCTATTTTTATTTGCCAATAACTTTATGTAAATAACTTCATTGGAAATTTGCCAATATAAAATGTTGCTGATGAAGCTTTTTTTCCTTATCTTATCTAAAATGTTTTTAGATAATGTATGTTGGACATTTGCCAGACATGACTATGATGTCATTTTCTATTTTTATTTGCCAATAACTTTATGTAAATAACTTCATTGGAAATTCGCCAATATAAAATGTTGCTGATGAAGTTTTTTTTATTGTTTTATACAATAAACAATGTATATTCACTTTTACTACCAACCAATCTTTACCATTCAGTGATAACAAGCACTTTATTTTACATTTTAATATTTTATGATGTATTTAAAAGAGTAGTTATTGTTGCAAACTCCATTAGAAATTTGAATTGATATCAGTTTTGGAAAAAGGGAAACGGGGATGTGAAAAAAAAGGGGGGGGTTAAATTTTTCTCATTTCAGATTTCATAAATAAAAAGAAAATTTCTTCAAACATTTTTTTGAGAGGATTAATATTCAACAGCATAGTGAATTGCTCAAAGGCAAAAAAAAACTTTTAAGTTCAATAGACCACATTCATTCTGTGTCAGAAACCTATGCTGTGTCAACTATTTAATTTTAGATTTAAAAAGTTTGAAGAAGAAATCTTTAAATGATTTGTAAAATCTTGACATTTATTTTGTGTAAAAAAAAACCCATGTAATGTCAAAAATTTGATCACAATCAAAATTCAGAGCTGTATCACGCTTGAATGTTTTGTCCATACTTGCCCCAACTGTTCAGGGTTCGACCTCTGCGGTCGTATAAAGCTGCGCCCTGCGGAGCACCTGGTTTTTTTTTAATGTAATGTCAATCATTGGAATGGCCATCTGCTTACCATAATTGCCTTTTGTGACTAAGTCTTAAGGGATTAAAATCAGGATCAGATATGAAATGTCCGGCTGGCTCAAATATTTTTTGGAAGCCCTGCCGTACAGGCGTTTTCAAATGTAAAAAATGGTGGATTGAGCCTGGTTTTATAGCTCTAAACCTCTCACTTGTACAACAGTCTCAATAGATTCCGTTATATTTACAACGATGCGTGGACAAAATATACATAATAAATAACTGTTACATATATCACCTGAAGCTCATGATTGAGGAAGACATTCTTATTTTAAGGATGCATTAACATGAACAGTTTGTTGACTAATTTATCCTTTGTAAAAAAGAAAAAAAGCAGGACTTTTATTCCAGTGTAAATTAAGGGGTCTCCATAATTGTCAACCATTTTCCAAAGTGTACATAACATACACTTTTTCATTGATAATTATGGATGACCCCTAAAAAGATGTGTGGAATTTATGTCAATGAGACAGCATCTCAAAGGCACCAATGCAATAATACTAAAAGAAATCTAGAGGCTGAAATTTCAGTCTTCAGCAAATATAGGTGTCAATACATTATGTCTCACTCTAAATCACCACAAGTCTTTATCTATCTGCCAGAAACATCAAACTCTCACATAAACAAAAACGTTCAGTCAAAAGACCACTACGTACTGATATGGTCCTCCAGAATTTTAATTTCAGGTTTGTGCCAGAAATTATAAGATTTATGGGAAATTTTCTTATTTTAAAGAAACATTCTGGTACAATTGATTGCAAGTTACATTTTTGCAATAAAAAAATGTAATTATAGGTGTTATTTTTAAAATGGAATTTTACACAAAATTAAACGAGTTAAGATACATAACATGACATAAGTATATAAAATAAAACTTTATTAGTATTATGAATATTGTAGGTCCTGAAGCAAGCTTAGGGCCCATGTCTAGTCCAGAGGAAGAAGAACCAGAGCTCCAGATGTTTGACCGATTACGTGGACAAGATAAAAAATTATTACGAAATCTCTCTGTAAAATACATCTGTGATTTAATGGTCGAAAAGAAAAAGGTCAAATTTGGAATGAAGTAAGATTTTGTGATCAATTAATTTGGTTAATGTGAAGTCAAAGCAAATAATGAGAGCACACAAAATACTGTTATCAGGAGTGTATTATCTGAATTACATGTAGTACATGTATAATAATTTGTAATGAATTTTGGATTTTGATAAAATTGCATATTACAATTGATTAGGTTAATTATTTGAGTATTTAAAATGAGATAAAGGTGTCCTATCCAATTTCAAGAACAAACATGACAGAAGGTTAATTAACATCTTTCTCTGATAATTTGCTTATAGCACTCTCAAATCCGAACCCCTGTCCGGCAATTTAATTTGGAGTAAGGAGTAAAGGACCACATACAATAGACAGCCAAACTGAGTACATTGAAATAACCGAACCTAGATTATCAACTCAATTTCAATTATAGGGGGCTGTTTATTTTTACTGAAAACAGATTAGTTCATGCAGAAAAATATGTTAATGTATTGTGAAGATAGCTCATGCAGTTACAATTTCAGCAAGTAACAGGTTTATATTTTTATGCCCCACCTACGATAGTAGAGGGGCATTATGTTTTCTGGTCTGTGCGTCTATTCGTCTGTCCATCTGTCCCGCTTCAGGTTAAAGTTTTTGGTCAAGGTAGTTTTTGATGAAGTTGAAGTCCAATCAACTTCAAACTTAGTACACATGTTCCTTATGATATGATCTTTCTAATTTTAATGCCAAATTAGAGTTTTTATCCCAATGTCACGGTCCACTGAACATAGAAAGTGAAAGTGCGAGTGGGGCATTCGTGTACTGAGGACACATTCTTGTTAAATTCCTCTTTGTGAAATTTTAAGTGCACTAATCAATTTCAAAACAATTGAATACAGTACAGGAATGTGTGTGGTTATATTCTGTAAGTGCTGTGATCATTGTGAGGAATATATCTCTATAAAGCAATTAAGTGTATTTTTGCAGATAATATAAAATGAATATAAAAAGATTTCTTTTTCCCATTACACAGGACGTTTCTATTTCTGATTTGAAACCCATCCAATTTTTCAATTCAGTATGAATTGTTACCTGTGATAAGAGATTTAAATTTCTACCATAGGATTTTTTTTTCAAATCTTTCTATTAATTGTACTATAAGAGTGAACTATCCTGACTTTATTAATATACTATTTTATTGTGATCAGTGTGATATCAAAAAGTTACTTTCAATAAATTAATTATTCCAAAAGAGATATATCATAGTGTACATTTTTATAAGTTACAAATCAAGATAATGCAAAAATTTGTAATTTCAGCATAACATCTTCAGAAAAAGTGGACAAAGAAAACAGATATGCAGATTTCCATATTTTAACTACACCATATCCAGGTAATTGATAGCTGAATTCACACTTACCAAATAGTCTGATGAGTTTGTTGGTTTTTTTTTTCTATGAATTTCCTTTCACATTTCACAAGAAAAAATAACCAACATTTTAGTCGCAAGTATATTTTTGTTATTCAAAGTAAATACAGTCGTTATATCAGTATAAAATGCCATTCATCTCTCTGTGATAGTTAAAACCTGTTAAGTTAAGTATAGTGAAAGTCGTCTTAACTGCCCCATAAACATTTCCTAATTTAAGTGTGTAATTTAGAATGGTTTATAGTGTTTTGTTGGACAGTTTTTATATCAATACATGCACATTCATGCATGCACATTCCTCCAGTTGTGGGAATTTCTTGCTGCATTGAAGACCTATTGGTGACCTTCTGCTGTTGTCTGTTATATGGTCGGTTTGTTGTCTCTTTGACACATTCCCCATTTCCATTCTCAATTTTACATAATTCAAATTTCATTGCTAGAATTTGTATATATTGGAGTCCTACCATAATCTTAACTAAGTGGTTTAAAGATAAAAAATTATTAACTCCTGACATCTCCTTTTGTTAGCTTTATTAGGACTTTTTATGCCCCACCTATGATAGTAGAGGGGCATTATGTTTTCTGGTCTGTGCCTCTGTTTGTTCGATTGTCCGTCCGTGCGTCCATTCGTCCCGCTTCGTGTTAAAGTTTTTAGTCGAGGTAGTTTTTGATGAAGTTGAAGTCCAATCAACTTGAAACTTTGTACACATGTTCCCCCATGATATGATCTTTCTAATTTTAATTCCAAATTAAAGTTTTGACCCCATTTTCACGGTCCACTGAACATGGAAAATTATGGTGCAAGTGGGGCATCCGTGTACTATGGATACATTCTTGTTCTTTTCTAATACTATGGATTCCTAATTATTAGTGGAATACAAATTGTCATGGATTTCTTGAGTATGAGTTATTTAACACATATTAAAATGTCTTAAACAGCATACTTGTGCAAGACAATGAAATCAATGATCAAGAAAATATAAATGTATCTTAATCCATGAAAATTGGTACCAACAAAAAATAAATGAAACCACAGTAATCATGTAAATCTGTGTGTCTTTCTTTCAATAAAATGATGACCTTTTTACAAGTATTCTATCTCTTGAACTGAATTTTAAATGTGCATATTGTTATGCGTTTACTTTTTTACATTGGCTAGAGGTATAGGGGGAGGGTTGAGATCTCATAATTTATGTATTATTGTCATTTTGTTTATTTTCTTTGGTTTCATCTTCTGACCTCAGACTTCTCTTGAACTGAATTTTAAATGTTTGTATTGTTATGCGTTTACTTTTCTACATTGGCTAGAGGTATAGGGGAAGGGTTGAGATCTCATAAACATGTTTAACCCCGCTGCATTTTTGCGCCTGTCCCAAGTCAGGAGTCTCTGGCCTTTGTTAGTCTTGTATAATTTTAATTTAGTTTCTTGTGTACAATTTGAAAATTAGTATGGCGTTCATTATCACTGAACCAGTATATAATTGTTTAGGGGCCAGCTGAAGGACACCTCCGGGTGCGGGAATTTCTCGCTACATTGAAGACCTGTTGGTGACCTTCTGCTGTTGTTTATCTGTGGTCAAGTTGTTGTCTCTTTGACACATTCCCCATTTCCATTCTCAATTTTATCTAATATGAAAGTACATTTCAGGTTGTGAATTCTTCAAAGAATGGAAGGATAACAGCTATACAGGGGAGACAATGATGTTTGATTGGAGTCAGGTTAGTATTAAAAATCAATCTTTAAAAAATGTATACCTGCAGTGGTGGATCCAGTCATTTTTAAAAGGGCGGGTGTGGGGATCTTTATGAATGCATTGCAAATTACTACAAAAGAGGGACGAAAGATGCCAGAGGGAGAGTCGAACTCATAGATAGATAATAAACTGACAACACCATGGCTAAAAATAAAAAGACAAACAGACAAATAATAGTACAGAAGACACAACATAGTAAACTAAAGACTAATTAACACGAACCCCACCAAGAACTTGGGGTGATCTAAGGTGCTCCGGAAGGGTAAGCAGATCCTGCTCCACATGTGGCACCCGTCCTGTTGCTTATGTTATTACAAATCCTGTCTAATTCGGTAGATCACATTTGTGAAAAGGGAAAGGGTATTGTAGTTACGACGTAAGGAACATATCTGATATCAACTGTGAAACGGTTATTCCATAACGATCAACCAAAACTAAAATTTACGAAGGGATGATTTCAACTTCACCATTTGGAATTCTTGGTTTAATAGCTTCCTTGTGAATAGCAATCCTCTATCAAGGAAATCATGATAGGAAATACAAGCTCGGGAATATTGTATCAATTGAGTGATATATACTCTTTTATGCAGGCGCTGATGGAATGTTGCTTACAACTGAACATGAGGTTATATAAAGTATAGGAAAATGTCCATTGATACAAATATAGGTAGATGTGGTATGATTGCCAATGAGACAACTATCAATAAATATTAATGGACAAAGGTTTGAATAATTATATGTCAACTTATGGTCTTCAACAATTAGAAAGCATATATTCATACTCTTTCAAACAATTAAGGTGGTACCCAACACTTTCACTAAAATTAATTTGGCTCGTTTAATTTTCATAAAATTTTGTCAAAGTATTTACTTTAACCCTTTAATAAAAATATAAAAACTTCAAAAATTTTGAACCAACCGTTTTGTCAGAAAAATTACACTGGTTATATAGCAGTTTGACAAACACTTATTTTGATCATTGAGAAGCTTAATATTCCCTTATGAACACAACATCATTAAAACGTTGTGCTGATTTTACAGAGTTATCCCCCCCCTGTTCCCCCTCTCATCCCCCCTGGTTTACAGACCATCCCACATTGTGTGTTCTTTTAAAGATGTAAAAGAAATAAAGTTTTTACGTCTTTCTGAATATCTTGTTATAATCTAATATTTGAATGTGAAAGGTCAACATAAAAATAAATATTACAAATAACATTGAAAATAAGTATGAATTTAATCAATTTTAACCGTCTGGTTCCGTAGCTGAGGGGATGCATTTGAGGCTAGTAATCAAGGGAACCGGGTTCGCATCCCGCAAGGATGAATGTGTGGTTTAAAAAAACCAATACCAATATTAAATAACTTGACTTGACTTTAATTTAATTCAATTTGAAAATGCTTTTTTCCTTGTGACAAAGTTAATTGTCTTGTCTTTTGTTTATAGTCATTTTTAGCATAATAGAGACATACATGTTAAGATAATCTATTACAAATCGATAACTATGGGATTCTGAAGCGGCAAGACTTTTGTTTTTCTGTCTTTTAAATGATTGTAGGCATAAGAGTGTGGATGCACTTCAGTTGCACAGTTTAGCTACGTTTTTTTACCCAGAAAGCTTGAAAATAGCAATTTTGACCCAAATCACCCACATAGCATGTTTGGCTATAAAAATTGCTGTTTCTCACATAAATAGACCATGCAGGGTTCTTTTTCTTAGAGATGTTATTTCTAACATTGTATTTGAATGCTCTGTTGATACTATTTCCATAAATAAACTTCAAAAAAGGACATTTTGTATTGAAATTTTACAATTTTCTGAGTTTTTTGTTGTTGTCACGTGACATTGGACTGATTATCACGTGATCAAAGATGATATATTTTTTTTACAAACCTGTCATTAATATTACTGAAAAACTATTTTCTATAAAAAGTCTTAGTTGATAAGCCTACTAACAGTAATAAGAAAGTTATGATTGATTGAAATTTGATCGTTCCTCAGCGGCAAAAATAGTGCAATTTTGCCGAATGTTAAAGAGTTAATATTCCCTTTACAACACAACGTAATTAAACGTTAAGCTGACTTTACAGAGTTATCTCCCTGTAGTGTTAGGTACCACCTTAAATCATGGTTCCCATGTACTCATGAAATTTATGAAAATGGGTATCCTGCTAATAATACAAAATCCACAGTATTCTACCAAAATCAATGTATGCTCTAATCTGATGTATTTTATTTATTTACAGGATTTTGTTGATGCAGTGTTAGATGTGCCAGATGATCCATTGTTTGCACAGTTAGGGTTAGATTGGACAAAGTACAGAGTAAATATTTTTCATGTAGAGTGAAATAGTATGATGAACAATCGTAATGATCTACATACATCGAATTTAGTTTAATACTTTAAGAATTCATGTGTGTATTTATATTCTTACTTATGATTAATGAATTAGGGTGTTTCTCCATTTCTTAGCTCATATATATTACCTCTCTCCTATTAGATGATTATTTTTTATAATCAACATGGTTTTTCATTGGTTAACAGTGGCGGATCCAGGGGGAGGGTTCCGGGGTTGGAACCCCCTTTTTTGGCCGATCAATGCATTTGAATGGGGACATATGTTTGGAACCCCTCTTTATCCTGGGTTGGGAACCCCCCTTTTTAAAATGGCTGGATCCGCCTCTGATTAAAATTCAAAAATTGTATAGAATTTTCAGAATTTGCCTTTATGAGACAATCATAGTCCACTGAATTGGAAACAGTTACATAGTGATTTATATAAATTAGGTTATGGTAAGTCATTGATATTTGGAAAGCTGTTGTATCAGCATTGGCACATCACATTTTAGGGAAGATTGTTTGAATCTGCTCTTTCAGTCATGGTCCAAAGAATAGTTTATGTGTTAAAAAGTTGCTATTTAAAATTCATTTGCATAATACTATAGAAATAACAATTTATGAATTCTAGGTTAATGTCATCAACTTTAACATAAGAATGTTTAAATCAGCTGGTTTAAATGTTTGATAGTATACATGTAAGTAATTAAATTACAAAATCTGGACAAATATACTGACATTTTCTTTTCTTTTTTGCAGAAGTGGGATATTATGCAATTAACACAGAATTATTTGTTATTACAATTACATATTTTAAAAGAAGGTAGTGTATTGTCGTTTGTTATTTTTAACCTTACAATAATAACTAGTAACTTTTTTTATTATTATTTTGACTAAAATTTCAAAAATTACATATGTTTTTTTATCATTTTTCAAAACAATACTTGGTAAATTCATTGATTTCTTATGTTATTTTACCAAAATTCTCATCATTAATTCTTCTTCTTTAAGGATTGAATTTATTAAAAATATATCATCAAACCTATCATTGAGGCATGTTCAGTTCATTCGAATTCACTTCAACTACAATACTATAAATTCAGAAATTATTCCATGCATTTATTATTGCAATTTTGTCATTTTAGATTTAAATAATTTGAAATATTGAGGAAAATCCTATTTAATTCAAATAAAAAAATTATTTAAAACGTGAGTTTAAATTATTGCTATATAACCCTGTCACTTTATTTGCAAAAATAAAAACATCGCAAAATTTTTGAATATACAGTATGTGATTTACTAATTTAGACTTTTAAATGAAAACACTCCATAATCTTTATGTTTTTATTTTTTTTAGGAGACAGTGGTTTATTAGTACATTGCATATCTGGCTGGGACAGAACTCCAATGTTCATATCACTACTGCGTCTTTCATTATGGGCTGATGGGATTATTCATGCCTCCTTAACGCCCACAGAAATATTATACCTCACACTTGCCTATGACTGGTACTTGTTTGGGTAAGTTAAAGGGTGAGAAATGTATAATACCTCACACTTGCCTATGACTGGTACTTGTTTGGGTAAGTTAGAGGATGAGAAATGTATTATACCTCACTCTTGCCTATGACTGGTACTTGTTCAGGTAAGTTAGAGGATGAGAAATGTATAATACCTCACACTTGCCTATGACTGGTACTTGTTTGGGTAAGTTAGAGGATGAGAAATGTATTATACCTCACTCTTGCCTATGACTGGTACTTGTTCAGGTAAGTTAGAGGATGAGAAATGTATTATACCTCACTCTTGCCTATGACTGGTACTTGTTCAGGTAAGTTAGAGGATGAGAAATGTATAATACCTCACACTTGCCTATGACTTTTACTTGTTTGGGTAAGTTAGAGGATGAGAAATGTAGTATACCTCACTTGCCTATGACTGGTACTTGTTTGGGTTAGTTAAAGGATGAGAAATGTATTATTAGCAAAGGATTCTTATTTTTATCATTTAAAACTTTTCTATTAGTCTTAATTATCTGAGTGAAGGTTAAAGATGTGCATGTCTTTAATTCAAAATCATAACATTTTTGTTAAAAAAATCTTTAGTTATAAAAAGAAGGGAATTATGTCACAAGACATATTTTTTCATGTAGCTTTCAATTGAAAAAGAAAAGCAGAATTAACTTTAGGTGTAAAATTCTTGACTGGGAAAAAATTGAAGAGAACATAAACAATTTACATACATGTAGTGAAATTCCATCATTGTTTTTTGGCATCAATTCTATTTACTCCAAGTTGTGTATTCAGATTTTCAAAATTTCTGTTATGCCAAGTCACTTTAAAGAGTTCTTTTATTTGCAGACACAATCTTCCAGACAGGGTCCATAAAGGAGAAGAGGTAGGCATGATATATTGCCCTTTAAATATATATATATTGGAAATGTTATTTAAACAAGCTGACACTTTGAGTATCTTGGGGAGTATGGTGACCTATAGTAGTTTAGCTCTTTTGTATCTGATGGATAGTTGTCTCATTGGCAATAATGCTGCATCTTATCATTTATAGGTTTAAAGTAAGAAGTATTGGTATGATTGCAAATTTATAGACAAATATCCTACTGTGCATCTGTTTGTTTGTTCGTTCGTCCATTTGTCTGTCGGTCCTTCAAGTTAAAGTTTTTGGTCAAGGTTGTTATTGATGTACTTGAAGTCCAATTATCTTGAAACTTAGTACCATGTTCTCTTTGATATGATCTTTCTAATTTTAATGCCTAATTATAGAGTTTTCACCCCAATTTCACAGTCAACTGAACATAGAAATGATAATGTGAGTGGGATATCCATATACTATGAACACATTCTTGTCATTTATATTCCATGTGTCTATAAATGGTAACTTTAAGTTAAAAAAAAAAATGAAAGTAGAAAAATGAAAATTTGCAATGTCTACCAAAAAATAATGGTGAGATTACTCTGAAATTATTATGTAGTAAGGAATGCAGATCTTTTGATAAACATGTCAAACATAGAGTCATATGTACTCATGTTCTTGTTTAATAATACAATTAACCAAATATATACAGTCGGAAACCCGGTTGAAATAGAACAAAAGAATCGAAGCTCTTTGTTAGAGAAGGCGATAAACGCTTACTGCAATGTTTACTATAGTGACAAACATTTTAAAAGTTAATAGAAACAAACAAAATTGCAATTTTTTTCTCAATTACGAAGTGTTTAATTTTAAAAACACCATTTGCATAAGTTTTCAATGTATTTAGTATATAATTAAGCAGAACAATTAGATATCAAGTCAACGACATGGGTATCTTTCAAGTTGGATGTAGAAAATGCATAACCTCCGATTTTTATACCCCCGCTTTAAAAAAGGGGGGGTATACTGTTTTACCTCTGTCTGTCAGTCCATCAGTCCGTCCGTCAGTCAGTCCGTCCCATGAAACTTTCGTCACATTTTTCTCAGGAACTACACATCCACCCTTTCTGTAATTTGGTATCAACATTTATATATGTCAGCCATACCGTGTGATGCGTTTTCAGATTCATCACTTGACAACTTCCTGTTTACCGAACACTTGTCTGATTTTACACATGATAGCCAAGTTGAAAATTTTCGTCACATTTTTCTCAGAAACTACAATACAAGGATTTCTGAAATTTGGTTTCAGGATTTATATAAGTCAGCTATACCGTGTGATGCGTTTTCAGATTCATCACTCGACAACTTCCTGTTTACCGAACACTTGCATATTTTTACACTATTAATATTATCCACTTGCGGCGGGGGTATCATCAGTGAGCAGTAGCTCGCAGTTTCACTTGTTTTTAAAAATTTACAACGGACGGAAAACATATCAATCTATTAGTTCAGTAATTTTCGTGTCTGCCCTTCCATTATGTGACTCAAGAAAAAATTCCAAAAAATGGGTAACAATTGTATCGAAAAGAGAAAATTGAGTGCACCTTTTTATGTTAGGGCGTGTTTGAGTTGAATATTTTGTCTTGATATCGTACAAAGCAAGAATATTTCATACATCGTCTCGCTTCAGATTCTATCCTTTTTATATATCAAAGCTACAGGTTGACTTTATAACATAAAAAAATCACAGTACTAAGAGATGAAATATATGGGTCATGTGAAATACCTATCTAATGAATCACAAAAACAGTAGGTGTGTTCGAATAGCTATTTTTTTACTGAAAGTACTTGACGACAGTCTTTCAAGTTGGATGATGAAAATACATATCTTCGAAAAATTATAATTTTTTGTGTGTAAAAACTAGGGTTTATAGTCTTCAACCACTAACAAAATCTAGTCTGCCCTTCTACGAAATATTCAATTATATTTTTTTTAAATGTTTATGAATTTTCGAAAATTCTACCTGACAACCGATCAGACAATAGTTTTAAGTTGAATCAATGCAGATAATATTATTAACTGATGCTCATTAGCTAGTTGATACATTTGTCTTTTAAAATACAACTGACATATAAGGATCGTAATGGTGCAATGTGGATAAATTTATCGGTTTCCGAAAGCAAAATTGGCAGCACGTCATCCCTACAATGGCTTCCATTTCTACGATTGTGAAAATGAACTGGCGTAATGGGGAGATAATTTTGACGAAGTAGAATCCTGACTGTATATATATGTTCAAGTTGAAGACATCATTCCAAAACTTCATGTTTGTTGCCCAAAAACATCTGAAACACAAAACAATAGTAAATAAATATATATATCAATCTTTGTCAATTTCATTTTTGATATCAATGTGCCTCTAAGACTTGTATAAAATGTTGAAATATAATTTTTCACTACATGTACCTCATTTAAGCTCATTTATACATTGTTATACATAGAGTAATGTGATTTATTATAGAACTGATTAAAAAGTCTGAATTTTGTTTAAATCGTGTTAATTTCAAAACAATCTTCAGATTATTTCAACTAAAAAACTGTGTTTATTTCAAAACAAACTTCAGATAGTATAAATATCAAAATGTAAGTAGATGAGATATTATTTTCTGTCTGTTAAATTGGACTAAAAATTTCTCCTCAAGACTTTTTAAGACTGACATTTAATCTGTTTATAGTTATATTTAAAAATATAACCATATAACACACTTTTTCTCTATTTCAGATTTTATTTTTCTGTTTTAATTTTCTGACCCACATAGCATCAGATGATTTTTCTGCTATCAAGAAAAGGTAATTACATGTAATAGAAATGTGTGAAATGAATATGATTTTATTTATGTATTTTCTTTTATACATTTTTATTTCCCTTCTGTTGTCAAAATAAATTGATGAATAAACATTTCTCATATGAACGTTTTCTGTGAAAGATTTGCAAAACTCAATAAATAAAAAAAGATATCCCTTGACCTCTACTTCTTTATGTAAGTCTCATAAAGTACACCCACTATTTAGATTAAGTATAATCTGAGTTGGTACTAAAAATATCTAGGAAAGGTTGTTACCAATTCAATGTAAATAAATCATATTCCATCTAAATTTATATACTGCAAGTTAAAGGCACACCTTACATCAAAGGGTCCTAATTGAACTTGCAGGGGACATGTGCGTTATCTGTCTCCTCAGTTCAACATGTATTGTGAATTTTTTTATGGATATCGACTTAATCAAATTCTTTTTGACTTTCAGAGAACCAAAACATGTTTCTAGGAATGTTTCCAGACACAATTCAGAGTGCAATATAGAGGGGGTATTATTAGGTAAGATTAGAATTAAAGAAAAAAAAATGATAACAGAAAATCTAAAAATTTAACCATTGTTATGTTTATGATTAGGTTATTTGAACAGGAACCACTTATGCTTTTAAAAGGCATATAATACCGAAAATATCTCTCACATTGATTTTTTTAGAAATCTGGACAAAAAGTTCAAAATTCAAATTAACAGAATTTTTATTGTATCATTTAAAAAAGTAATTTCAATTTCTACAGTAAAAATAAAATTTTGCTGATCACTAAATAAAGTTGAGAATATTTAAGAGTTGTATTTATAATTTCAGATAATGATCCTCGAAGACTAAGTTATCGAGGTAGTAATACAAGTATAAGTAGTATAGGAAGCAGTAGTGTAGAGGGCGCTCCTACATTTTTCTCAACTAATGAATCTGATGACGATTCTGTCAAAACAAATGGGTTGGTACAAAGAGTTTATTCTGATGTGTATAATCTGTTTTTTGTTT